>NC_141094.1:41015796-41348296 GCF_041138505.1 Cibotium barometz
ATGACTCACTAGTCTTGTAAATTGTAGCCCCTCCAGCAACAGTCGTAAAAACCAAACTGGTATGCACACTTTGAATATAAGGATAGGAAAGGAAAATAAATTCAAAATTCAATGTAATTTCTCAAATTTCCTTGGTTACTAGTATGCATATACACATAATAAAATTCCTAAAGATGTACCTAGCATATTTGTAATCTTTAAAAATTATTGAGAATAGCATAAAAATGATGCAATAGTCTCGCCCTTGAGAAATAGTATGCGAAAAAAGTATGTCTTGGCTTAAGTAGATATGATTTTTTTTTTGTGTTGTATTAGCATGCCTAAATAATTATTTAAGGTAATATCAAAGCAAAGTTAAAAACAAGAAACATCCTTTTTGGCAGATGGCCTGAATGATGACCATGAGAATATTTCGGTAGTATAATATCTTCTATAAAGAGTATCTCCTTTGGAAAGAATTTCTTTGAAACAATATGGTTAAAGAGAAATAAATTTTCGATAGAAATCTCTAAAAGTTGCAAAAATAGCTTTCTTTATAAGACTAATGTAACAAAGAAGAAGATAGGGAATGAAACTTTTTTTTTTGGGATCTAATACACTTAATAACTAAAAGAAGTTTTAATGGCTTGATTAGACTTAATAACTACGGAAGTTTTAGTGGCTTGATTGAGTCTTCTCAACGAAGGTTGCATGCCGAAAGTAGAAAAAACAAAGGTGCTATTTTTAGTCCAATGTCTACTGTTTTTAAAGTCTTCCAAAAAGTGTTGAACTATTTTTTTTAACCGAAAAAATTACAAATCACCAAAAAGTTACCATAAATATACTACTTGTTAGCACATATGCTCAAGTTTCCAAAGATTCACCCACCACCTCAATGTTGGATATCAATGGTCCATCCTTATATTGTATTGTGCAAGCATAAACTAGCTCATGAATGTTTGTACGACCCCCATTATGAGGAGTAGCCATGGTAGTTGAGAGTAGCCCATGCCCAACATCCTTGTATTCACACGAATGGTGCCTATGAGGCAAGATGGTTTACAAATGGCTTAGATTCAAATAGGATACATGCTACATTGAACCATTATCTTATAATGATACACATATGAAGTAGGTAGACTTTATTCTTGGACACCCTCCTAATATTATGGCTGCAAACAGGAGCCTAGATGGCCGTGAGAGATGGAGCAATTGCGTAATAGTTTCTAGTACATCTTTATAGGCCAAGATGGTGGCAACGACCATGATCGCAAACATGCATAGTCATGTCATGGCAGCCTTGGGCATACATGCCTATGTAGATACGCAGCTAACTCCTTCTCCACATAGTTCATTAGTCATCATTGTGTAAGTTTTCTCCTGAGCTTCTACTAACCTCTATCTTAGCAGTTTCGGATCAACCCCTTCTCCACATAGTTCATCAGTCTCATCATCATTGTGAGTTTACTCATGAGCGTCTACTAACCTCCATCTTAGCCATTAAAGCCCCCTTCATAGGAGCACACGGGTGTGGGGCTTTTCCACCATCTATTGCAAGGAAAAAATCAGGGGTGTAATTTAGCCCAAAATCTATTTTTCAAGGCTCTTCCAAATATCTTGGGCTATTTTAAACTAAAAAATGGTGATTTTTTGAATATATGAGCCCAAGGTAAATTTTTTTGGGTAAATTTAAGAGGAGAAATCGCATAATTTACACTAAAAGTGAGCATAATTTAAGAGGAGAAATCGCATAATTTACACTAAAAGTGAGCATATATCCTGAAAATTTTCAAACATTCGCCAAAGTTTCCTACGAGCTCTACCTTCTATCAAAGAAAGATTTTCCAACCCATCTCTACTTTGACCATAGGATATGCTCCTTATTTTTTACCTTGATCTATTGTATCATCACTTCAATATCCTCTTACATGGTATATTCTAGCTTCAGCTTGATACATACTTCTTTACTAGTTGCTATCTTTAGGAGAAATAGCATCTTTTGTAAGACCCACTATCTTTTGGAGTTGATGGAAAATCTTAAATGGAAGTTCAAGCCTCTTATGAGTTTTGGGACGTGGCATCGGTGTTGATGTTCACCCCCACCAATGAGAAGGTGTGAATAAAGGCGAAACAATGGATGTGTTTTCTCACCAGAATCAAAGAACTCCGTGACTAAATGGTTGTAATCGGCATGAATGCCCTCTCCCTAGATCATGTTTATCACTATCTAAGGTTATTGCTGCTTACATATGATAGTTTTATTACATCCTTGAATGTTGGTATCACACCTACTCCTCGCATTTGAGGAGTTCAGTTCATTTTACTTCAAGTGTGGATGCAGAGTTGCAATGTTGGTGATGATGACTAGGCTTTCCCTATTACTAATGGCCATAGGAAGGGTAAGGATTCTAAGCTTTCTTTACTACTAATAGCCATAGGAAGGGTAAGGATTGTGAGTCTTCAAATCAGAAGAAAAGTTTAAATGCTTTTATTCTAACAAGAAAGGGCGCATAGCCAAAGAGTACATGAAAAAGCAGGTAGATGCAACTCTCAAGACCAAGGAAGAATTCGAAATAGATCTATTTTTTGCCATTAAAGAAGTGTGCATTAAGACATGTATTATTTGCAACATATGATTATTCTTAGATTATCAACAATGGGGCTTCTAAACACATGGTATTCCATCCTAAAGCCAAGCCTATGGAAGATGACATCATGGTGGTAGTGGTTGGGCACAATGATGTAAGGGGTCTAATGTAAGGTTCATGTAGTATTTCATTTATGTTTAACACTAATTCAGTAATTGGAAATTTTAACACTAATTTGGTACTTCGACATTCAATTTGGTACTTGGACATTCAAGTGTCCAACCAAACTTCCTAGATTTATTCTAGTATATCTAATAAAATTTTTATTATCGGAGTTTCATACATATTAAAAAGGAAATTATTGCTGTCAAATTATAAATTTTCATACACTTAAATGACTCTGTGAAGTTACCAAGATATCACTTAAAATATGACATTTTTTCCACTTATCTAATAAAAATAATTTTTCCTACATAAAGAAGTGACTTGAATGATTTCCTAACATGTCTTCGGAGGATGCATTGACTTTGCAATATCTTCTTTGTTTTAAAAGATTTGGTCCATTGTGTAAAGCTCCCTCAACAGTGTCACAAGAGTGCGCCCAATGTGTATATAATGGAAATGTAGGTTCCCTTATCATCCAAATTGAGACTTGTTTTTGCAAGATCTTGAATCCTTTGGAAGTTTGAATCTGCTATGTAAGTCTCTTCCAAATAGTCTTTCAATATTTTACATAGGTCAAAGTCATAACATAGGAGTGCACTACTAAAAACACCATTAGGTCATAACATAAGAGTGCACTACTAGAAACACCATTATCAACAACCTCACAAGGTAAAATCGCATCTCCCAATGCGGATGTTTAAGTGAAGAACTTTTTGACCACTTGCTTGGGATCATGGAAGTCCCCTTGGAGAGGCTAAATAAGCCAAGAGGTGTGTCAATCCCTCTCTCTACTCATTAATCAATTAAACAATCTTTCCTAAAGGCAATGGTTAAGCTAGAAAGCTTGAATCGCTCTCTCTTATAATCATGCTCAATCACTCTCTCACTCAAGCAAGCAAGCAAGCATGCACACTTCGTACACACCCCCATCAACACACACAAACAAGTAAGAAGGCAAGAGCTCAAGAGAAGAAGAAAGCTTTGCATTTGAGAAATGACAAAATTTCTCCCTTCACATTATCAAAAGTTTTATATATGCAAGAGGCTTTTGCCCAGTCGCCCAGTTCTCCCAATTCCTATATCTACCCATGTATACAAGGTTTATGGTTGTGGGGGTAGAGGCTTCAATACGACACTAGCCCACGACCTAAATATAATGTGAATACAACTGAGGCTAGAGGCAGGGATTTTAGGTGTACAGAAAAGAGTTAAAAACCCTCCCCCTTGCCTAGATCTGCTTCTCTCCTCGAAAGCTGAGAAATATGGGTGTGTGCCGATGTGAGGATCTTCACTTCATCTTTGCACAATGATTGCATCTGGTGGGAGTGCTACACCGCTTTTAGTCGTTTCGAGAGGTTTACCAGGTGAACACAAAGTTATAGCCTGAGAGGATGAATTCGAAAGAAAACATTTCCTCAAAAGCTCGCATTTGAAAAGCCTCCAAAAATTGGATCGTGGTAAAAAGCCCATACATTTAGCTCAGTTAGGTCTAAGATTAAGGTTGAAGGCGAGGCCTTGGATATGAGACTCATTGTATTTGTACCACTGTATGGCTCCCTTTTCTTTGAAATCTTACAAGAAAATTTTGATTGTGTCTAGGAACTTTATTGAAGCTTAGATGCCACATCTAGGCGTCATCACCGTGAATACTTTGGCTAGGGTTTGTAGGCTTCTTTATATAAGGTCCAATTGCGATTTAGCAATAAAAAATTTTCACGGTTGGAAACCTTGACGATCCAAAACCTTGACGATTAGAACCTAGCAGCAGGCAATCGGACCCTGATGATCGAAACCTATTGGCGAGATCCG
Source organism: Cibotium barometz (assembly GCF_041138505.1). NCBI lineage: Eukaryota > Viridiplantae > Streptophyta > Polypodiopsida > Cyatheales > Cibotiaceae > Cibotium > Cibotium barometz. The sequence goes on from NC_141094.1 coordinate 41,020,338, forward strand.
AGTTTGATGTGATCCTCACGATTGGCACCTAAATCTGACAATCAACCTAGAAAGACGATCAAAATCCACCGATGATTGGACCCCGATCATTAAAATTTGGCGGATCACGAGTCAGTCACAGGATTGAAGAAATTTAATTGCAATTTATGATGATGTGGCACTTGGATCGCTGATTGGACTATGGCTTTAATTACGATTAGTCTTTGACTTTAATTATGATTAGTCCTTGCCTTGAATTATCGATTGAAGATGATGTGGCACTTTGATTATCGACTTGAGTTACCGATTCGTGATGATGTGGCACTTGAATCGTCGATCTAACCTTAATTGGGATCGTCGATTCTATGATGACATGATGCCTAAAGTGCTCATCGTAATTTGGCTTAAAGCACCAATTTATGATGGTGTGGTACTTCGATCGCCAATTTGACTCGACCTGAATCACCGACTTGAGGATGATGGGGCACTTGGATTGCCGCTTTGACCTTGACTTGAATCGTCATCAAAGATGTGTGAAATTGACTTAAATGGCTGATCAAAGATGATGTGGCACTTGGATTGCCGAATGATGATTGAAGATTTTGAATCGTTAGCAAAGTGGGCTCATCCAGTAGTTGGATCATAACTTCTTGTGCATAATGCTGCACCTTACAATGTAGTGCCCTAGATATGTTCAATGTATTCATGGCATGCTATGCAAGAGAGCTCAGTGGGGGTCCATGGGCATCGAGCATGAAGAGGTTTCTATGCTAGGTGCTTGGTGCATGGACGATGTAAGCTCATTGGCGAAACAATTAAAGCGTGCCTATTGCATGTGCCTTGCAATGTGACACCCTAAGATGTTTCATAAGATTAAGTAGTTAAAGATCATATGGTGTAAGAAGGGATATTATGATGGGTCCTCAGGTGCGATGGTTTGTACACTACTTTGAGGTTTCCCCCTTAGTGTCTCACTAGGGTCCCCCCATCCAAAGATGTACCATAGTGGCTTTCGGAGGCAAGGCCTCTCCTTTTGTCAGTAGTATGTGGTTGTGATGAGGACCAATCTACCACGCCTTCGCCTTGACTCTTCTACCTAAGTTGCCTATCGTGTCCTACATAGGCGACTTGACTTGACCTTTATGCTTGCCCCTCCAACATAATCAACTAGATCTTGAAAGTGTAGTGAAAAGGTGTATTGTGCCTAAGATTTATGCTTGGGCTTGTTCTGGCCTTTTACCACCTGTCTCTTGACTCTTATTCCCTTGGCACGTTTTGGCCTCCAATGACTTGACCTTCAAGTTGGAGCGGGTTACACACCTGATTGCATTGCTATTGTGTGAGGAATGACTTCTTTTGAATCTTGATTCAAAGTGATGTAGATAACATTAGTCTCTTTATGAATAAGGCTTCTGCCCATGTAAGAAATGAGGACTTGAGAGATCTTGAGCTGTCTTGGGATAGGGTTTCCTTGTTAGCAGGCTTTTCTGTTTCTTGGGTAGAGCGGGGGTAGGAGCTTCTAGGATTTTCTCCAATGGTTGCTCCTGGAGACCTAAGGTCAATGGGAGTTCTTAGATTTGCTTCAGTAGAGCTGTTCCTTTTCCTCTTTGGTCCATGGCTCTCCTACCTTGGACTTGCCTTTATTGATCTTTCTAGGTATCTATATCTACTTTGGCTTCGCTAGCTTGTGGATTGGATTTGGGCACGATGATGTTTTTTGACATTTTGCTCTATTGTTGGGGTGATGGCCTCCTTTTTTGGACTTAATCTTTGCCAACTATATCAAGCCTAATAGCATTGGGCCTAGAGGGAGAGTTCCATGGTTTTCCATCCTTGGGTGGCTGGATCAATTCTATGCTTAGTGTTTCTCCTTCAACTTGTCATATTTTGTCCTTTGTAGGTTAAGTAGTATAATGGCCTTTGGGATCCACATTCATTTTGGTTGGTTTAATTTGTCTTTTGGGTGGGAGGCACGAGGTATATATGCTGGTGTTGTTGGAACTTTTGGTACTCACACCTGTTGAAGTTCATTCTCAGGCCATGGTGGTGAAGTCGAGTAGCAGGGATTGGTAGATTCCTAGGTCACTTTCTGGTTCTTCCTACGGTTCCTCATTGGTTTAGGCTTGGGCATGGCTTATTGGCCCATGTTTGTGGTAAAGTTGGGAAGGGTTGGGATTGTTTCACGGATGAGGTTTAGAGTTTTTGAATGATTAAACTTTCTAGCTCCATTGGACCTTCTTGAGAAGAGAGCAAGAAATTTATGGATCTTTGGGGAGATTTGTTTAGGTTCTCCTTCTATAAGAAGGACACTCATAGTTCTTTGCTCAAATTGGAGAGTTGTGGTCCTTGTCCTCCAGTTGATGTTGTAGTTGTGCTTAGCAATCCATCCTCTTGGCAAGGATGATTTCTTTTGGTGTAGTTCTTGTAGTCATCATGACAAAGAAAATACCTTCCATGGGATAAGAGTTTATGTGGAACTTAAGTTTTACACTACTGTGAGGTCCCCGTCCCCTCCGCGGTACTCATGCCGGCGGCGCAAGCGGCATCGGCGGCCTCCCGCATGGGGCGGGGATCCACACTTGGGGCCTCGCCCGTGGATGTCCGGGACGAGAGGCTAGCCCGGGCGGTCCCTCCGAGACCGGGCTCGGAAGACTCCCCTCGTCCGGAAGGCACGAGCGATTCCGCCATGGGAAAATATTCTAACGGGGAAAATTACTCTGTGCTAAGGTGACCTCTCAGATCGTTCCCTTGTTCCGCAGATTCTCCGAGTTCCAAAAGGTAACCCTCTTGGAATTAGCTCGACTTTGCGGAGCTGGGCTTTGCGTGAGGTGCTCTCTCGGTAGAGGGCTACCTTCCTCCTCAAAGTGAAAACGGCACTGGTCTTTTTTTTAGTCCGAAAAGGGAAAAGAATAACGAGTCAAAGTCTTAACTAGGTAAACTGATTTGACCGAACCTAAAGTCACATAGTCAGATCAAGAAGAGACTTGCATTTGGTCCATGGAATCACCGCTTTTTTCCTCATTTACGAGGCATAGCCATTGATCCCCTCCCACAGAACAAGGTCTTCTTAGGATTTAAACTAATTAATGTAACTAATTGTATCTAGTTGTTTTTCAGGAATCCTCTGATCCAGCCTATCCGGCCCATGGGTTAGCCAACCACCCAACCACTGTATTGGTGGGATTCCTTTATAAAGATTTGGTTGTGTTTTTGCCCAAGTACAGAGGAAAAGAGTTCCCAGGTCCCCTAGCCGGCGATTCATGCAAAAATTAAGGTAGGCATACCACGTACACACCCAATATGAAATTACCATTTATAACAAATTCGACTGGCTTTAAAACAATCCTTTAATAGACATCATAATATTTTTGATCATCATTTTCCAAAATTCTGAGTTTATTGTATTATAATAATATCCTCTGGACTCTCCGTTGAAGACCAGCTGGCCAACCAACAAGATCTAGTATCAAAATTTGGTTCCCAAAAATCTTTCCTTTTAGTCCATCTGAAATCTTCCTCGATGTACGCATGGGTGTCCTAGCAACCGCGAGCATGTGCATCGCCTGGTCAAAACCCTCTAGGATCCTCCTTAGGTGTCCTAGTACTTGACTCAGGGACCGCTTCGTCGGTCCTCGCCCATCGTACCGGAAGCGCACCATTTTAACCGTACCAAGGCTGGTCAAGACCTCGATAGGCTTTGCCGCGAGCGACGTCCCTTGACGACTCCCTGCCAGCTGTTCCAATGAACCTCCTCTTAGAAAAACATAAGCCAAATGCTTCCTCTAGCATTCTGGCGTAAAACAGTTCTTTGAATTAAAAAAAACAGAGGTTCCAATGCAAGTAAAATTTCAATTTGAGAATGGTTCCAAAAACCCTTTTTCCATAATTCCCAGTTGTTTCATAATGAGGATCCTTGATCTCTCATTAGGGTAATCTACCCATCATTCAGTCTGATTGTCCAACTAGATTCTTGGTGAGTTCGGTCAGGAAAAACTAGTTTAGTTCTGGTAGTCTATTCTTTGATTAGAAACTAGAATTGGTCACGAAGTTTTTACTTGATTCAGATCGAGAGATGGATAAGTAGGTTTACTGTTCGTCCCTCTCGTAGTCTAACCAAATTTATTCGGTTTAGTTCTACAAGGATTTCCTTCAGATAAACATCTAGTTTTGGGTAAATATCCATTTAATGATTTTACCAATTAAAATTCTTCTTTTTAACTAAATATCATACCTATTTTTTTTGAATAAACTTGAAATCCCTCTTTTCGCATTTTAATTAGTGCAATCCAATTATCATGGGAATTCCTCTTTTACCATAAATTAAATCTATTTAAAATTCTTCTTAAAAATTACATAAAAATATCCATTAATTCCATTAAGCTAAAAATTCCACTTTTCTCATTTAAATATTTGAATTCCAATATGGTGGAAATTCCTCTTTCATCATTTAAACTTATCTATGCAAAAAGATAAATTTAACTACTTTTTCTCTTAAAATTTAAATAAAAATCTCAATTAATTCCTTTACACTAGGAATTACAATTTTCTCATTTAAATATTTGAATTCCAATATGGTGGAAATTCCTCTTTCATCATTTAAACTTATCTATGCAAAAAGATAAATTTAACTAAATTTTCTCTTAAAATTTAAATAAAAATCTCCATTAATTCCTCTACACTAGGAATTACACTTTCCTCATTTAAATATTTGAATTCCAATATGGTGGGAATTCCTCTTTCATCATTTAAATTTATCTATGCAAAAAGATAAATTTAACTAAAATCCTTCTTTAATTTTTAAATAAAGTATACATTATTTTAGCATCACAATGCTTGTCTTACTTCATTGAAATACATGGATTTCCTTTGTCATGGGGATTACTCTTTTAACATAAAAATGGATTACAAGAAATTCCTCTTTTTCCTAATTAACTATTTATGCATAAACATAAAAATTAATTTTTTCATGATTATAATGAGAATCATTCAATTAATCTAGGATGATTAATCCTAGAATATGGCAGGATGTCCTCTTTTCATATTATGAATGAAAATGATTTATGTGTTAATTTTTTAGAAATTTTGCCATAGCTCCGCTGCTATTACTGATAATTCTCAATAATTTTGAAAACATAAAGTTTAGTAATATCATATGATAGAATTGTTAGAAACATGGCGAGCAGAAATTAGACTAAAGCTGAAAACTGAAATCAGAGAAGACAAAAACACGCTGAGATACTTCCATTGATGTGACCCCTTGAATATATAGGGGGAAAGTACAAGAGCTGAGCATGAGTGCATATGGGATAAATCCCTGAGTGCCACATGGCATACACTGAGATGACCAAGACTAAAAAAACTCCTAGTGAGCATTTAGTAAAAGTACTCCTAGTGAGCACTTAGTTCCAACACCCTCCTTAAGTGATACTAAGAGGACATGACTGACAAGATGACAGATGACAAAGATAGATAATAAGGCAAGATGAAGAGACTGATGACTAGACAGACAGACAAGCCAAAATAAAATGACTAAAACTGAAAGACAGAAACATAAGACAAGATCCTAAGACACCCCTCCTCAAGTGATATCCTCATATGGGTCCACAAGGGTAGGGACAAAAATGGATCATAGACTTAGACATAGACAATCAGCCAGTAGAGTGGTCCCATAGACAAAGAGACTGTCAGATAGACATTAGAGAGTCTGACAACTAGACATTAGAGAGTCTGATATCCTCATATGGGTCCACAAGGGTAGGGACAAAAATGGATCATAGACTTAGACATAGACAATCAGCCAGTAGAGTGGTCCCATAGACAAAGAGACTGTCAGATAGACATTAGAGAGTCCTCCAAGATGACAGATGACAAAGATAGATAATAAGGCAAGATGAAGAGACTGATGACTAGACAGACAGACAAGCCAAGATAAAATGACTAAAACTGAAAGACAGAAACATAAGGCAAGATCCTAAGACACCCCTCCTCAAGTGATATCCTCATATGGGTCCACAAGGGTAGGGACAAAAATGGATCATAGACTTAGACATAGACAATCAGCCAGTAGAGTGGTCCCATAGACAAAGAGACTGTCAGATAGACATTAGAGAGTCTGACAACTAGATGATAGATGGGGACATAGACAAAATGCCAAAGACATGTGGGTAACTAATCCACAAAAGATAGGCATATAGACTGATAGACAGAGTGTCAGAGACATGTGACTGTAAGATCACACAAGATAGACACATAGACAGAGAGACTGACTGATTGTAGATAGACAGAGAGATGGACCTTGATAGATAATCCCTCCTCAAGGGCAATCCTCCTACTAGAGTGGGTAATGCAGGGGTGCCTCTTGGATAGGGACAAAGATAAGTCCATGTAGACAAATAGACATGACATTACCCCATGATCTACATCATTGGTGATCAATGGTGGTAGATTGCATGAAAGCATAGACAAATATGCGAGAGATGGTAAGGTCTTACCATATTTGGTAGTGTCTAATCCCGTACATGAGAGACAGATAGATGAAGGGAAGGTCTTACCTCTTGCATTGACTAATGAGCAAGGGCAGTGTCTATTAAGAAAAAAGACAATAAACCATATTTTACCTCCTAGATTGCTTGATTCTTTGATCAAAGTAGAGGCCCCCAACCAATCAATTGGTTTGGTATGTTGATGAAGACTCCAAGGAAGATTGAAGAGAGAGAGAAGCTCCAATCTCTTCAATTTGTAGAGGATTTTTAGAGGATAATAGAAAATAAGCTTATCTTAGAGTAATACCGGCATAGTTTAGTTTCACAGATGAGAATACAAAAGAATGAGGGTCTATTTATAGGTGAGGGAGGCCACTAACTGAGTCCACCTGAGTTCTAGATTTACTGCTTCAAAGAACGCAGTCCAGAATTTTGATGTGAATTTGGGATCTCTGTCACTTACTATCCTTCTGGGTAAACCATGCAATCTGAAGATCTCCTTAAGGAAAACTCTGGCAACATCCACTGCAAAGTATGTTTCTTTCATTGGAATCAGATGGGCTACTTTGGTTAGCCTGTTAACTATCACAAAAATGGAGTTGTAACCTGATTGCACTGAAGGTAATCCAGTGACAAAGTCCATATTGGTGCATTCCCACTTCATCTGTGGAATGTCTAGAGGCTGCAGTTTCCCTGGCATCTTGACTCTCTCTGCCTTGACTCTTTGGCACATCAAGCATTTTCGCACATGATCAAGTACATCCTTTTTGAGTCCTGGCCAGAAGAAGCTTTTCTTCACAGACATATAGGTTTTTATAAACCCTCGATGTCCAGCTATCAGGCTCTCATGGGCTTCTCTCAGAATTCTTCCCTTTATTCCCTCATCATTGGGGATACATAGCCGATTATTATAATACATGCATCCTTCATTCAGTTTGTATCCAAGAACTCGACTCATTTCCTGAGGAGTCTTGCTTTCCTGCATCAGAAGGGTAGCAATAGGGGCAAAGAATTTGTCCTACAAGATTTTCTCATTTGCTTGAGATCCCTTTGGGTGAAGATCCACTTCAAACTTTGATGATCTGTTATCAAGGTGAACCTTTGTCCCAAAAGATAATGTCTCCACAACTTTAGAGCATACACTACTGAGAGTAACTCCAAGTCATGGAGACGACATAATTCCTCTCATGTGTTCTGAGTTTTATCGATTCATAGGCCACTGCATGACCTTCCTGCATCAGAGCACTGTCTAAGGCAAATACACTGGCATCAGTAACTACCTCAAAGGGTTTGGTAAAATCTGGCAATTTAAGGACAGGGTTGGTTACTAAGGGTGCCTTTAGCTTGTCAAAGGCACTCTGACACATTGCAGTCCACTGAAAAAGTGTACTCTTCTTGAGAAGGTTAGTTAAGGGGGATGCTATCTAAGCATACCTAGGTATAAAGATCCTATACCATCCGATTAACCCTAGGAATCCTCTGACTTCCTTTACTGACTTGGGTTCTGGCCATTCTACGACTGCTTGGATCTTGGAGGGGTCAGGGGAGAAATCCCATCCTTTGACACTATGAATCCCAAGTATTCCACCTGGTCAACAGAGAAAGAACATTTGCTCTTCTTTGCAAAGAGTTGGTGTTTCCTTAGGATTTCCAGGACCTTGCGCACATGATCTTCATGGTCTGCAGTATTCTTTGAGTATGCCAAGATATCATCAAAGAAGACAAGAACAAAATCATCCAGGTATTCTCTGAGAATATCTTGCATAAGACGATTGAATGTCGCCGGGGCATTAGTCAATCCAAACGGCATGACTGTGAACTCATAATGCCCATAGCGAGTATTGAATGCTGTCTTTGGGATGTCCTGCTCCTTGATTCTGATCTGGTAGTACCCGGATTTGAGATCTATCTTTATAAACATTTGGGTCCCACTTAACCGATCCAGAAATTCATCAATCCTAGGAATAGGATACTTATTCTTAATTGTTAATTGATTTAGTCCTCTGTAGTCAATACAGAGTCTTAACGTTCCATCTTTCTTCTTTTGAAAGAGAACGGGCGCACCCCAAGGTGAGACACTGGGTCTGAAAGATGAATCCCTGTTCTAACAGTTGTCTTAACTGTTCCTTAAGTTCTATGGCTTCAGGGACTAGCATTTTGTATGCACGCTGGGCTACTGGTGGGTGAGCTCCGGGGGTTAATTTGATCTCATGATCTACTTCATGAGATGGAGGCATCTCAGTTAGCTCTTCAAGAAACACATCTACATACTCACTTAACCACTTTGGTTCTTTAGCCTTGCATTTTATGTCTACTGGGTGGATTCACTTTAACGACATACACAGCTTGCCTCTTTCTGAGCCCTTTTAATAATTTGGAAGCCTTGACTAACTGTAGCACTGGGGATCCAAAAATTTCAATTCCTTGAACTTTACTCCTGTGAAGGTCAAGGAAAGAGATGGTTCCTTTGTGACAATGAATGTCAGCCTGATTCTTTTGGAGCCAATCTATTCCAAGGATTCCATCATATATTCCCAGGGGTAGGACTCTGAACTGGCACTCTGTTACGTTCCCATCTAGGCTAAACTGAATAAGGTCAGTCTCAAGGTGAGTGAAAAGAATCTTCCCACTGGCTAATTCCACTTGCATAGGTTTCCCTGATTTTTGATTTAGGACTAATTTACGCAGACATCCTGGGGAAATAGAGTAATGAGTACTGCCTGAATCAATCAAAAGCTTGAATTGCTTACCCTGGTACTCTGGTGGAGTCTGGAGGACTGAGAATTGACGGTTATTCCCTTGATGCTCTATTGCTGCATAGATCTGCCCTTTCTCTTCCTCTACTTCCTCAGCTATGGTGAGTGCTCTGGCTGCTGCAGTCTGAGGCAAAACTCTCTCTCTTTGGTTATTCCAATTTTGGGAGGGAGTTCGGAGACTCCTTTGCATGGAGGCTACAGGGCTGAGCCGGCACTCTTCTTGGGTTACCTTGATTCTGGACTGAAATGAAGGAGTCGGTCGACCCTGGCTTCCTTGGGCCACCGAAGGAGATGGGCAATCCTTGAGCTGGTGCCCAAATCCCTAACATCCGAAGCATTTGTTCTCGCTTCGAAGCTCTTCCCTTTGCATTCTGGAGAGAGCCGGAGTTCTTGAGAATGTACTTCGGGGGAAAGGTCTTCCTTCATTTTTGAAGCTTCCCGTCTCCACATTTTGGTTAGGACCTTGGTGTCTCTTTGGAGGCGGAAAGTTGGAAGAACTTCTCGGTGTCTGAAATCTTTTAAAGGATGAGGGAGCTGGCGGGACTTTCACGATGAAGGCTTTGGCAAAGTCCTTCACCATTCTGACAGCTTCAGCCATGGACACTGGCTTGGCATTCTTGACTAATGTGTCCAAGGGTTTTTTCATTTCTCGAATGAGTTTCTCTTCATCTAGAGGTGGTGAATATTTGAGTAGAAGAGTGAAGGCCTGGTGATATTCCTCGATGGTTTTTCTCCCCTGCTTTAGCTCTAAGAATTCGTTCATTTTGGTTTCCAAAAACCCAGGGGGGGGACAAAATCTCTTCCTCAAATAGGTTTTAAGGTCGTTCCAGGACTGAGCATTCCTGTCCAAACAGTTGTTGTTACAATGGTTCCTCCATGCCACCCTAGCTGTTTCCACTATTTTCAGTGTTGAGCAAGGATCAATGGGGTGAAGCTATTGATGCCGGTTGAGAGAGAGGAGAGACAGAGACATAGTATCTGGTGGTACTAAAGAGTACCTTAATAATCTTTTAGATAGGTATATAATGCATGTACAGCCCAGCCCTTAAGGACAGGCAGGGGCACTGCACTGGGCACTACCCTTTATCCCAACAACCTCCCCCCTAAAGGCAATGTGCCCAAAGGTAGAGGAAAAGAATCAGCTAAGTCTAAGTATGTACAAAGTTGCAGAGACTATACCTATCCAATACCCATCATCTGTCTGCAATGGTCAAACCGCTGTGCTGGAAGACTCTTCGTGAGAAGGTTTGCAGGGTTATCATTAGTGTGTGTACCTTGAGCAGCTCAATGCTCTTGTTGTCAAGTACCTCCCTGATGAAATAATACTTCACCTGTATGTGTTTTGTCTTTGCATGAAAGATAGGGTTACGTGCTAACATGATAGCACTCTGACTATCATAGTGGAGGACAAGAACCTCAGTGATACCAAACGTGACAACCATAAGGCCTCTTTGCATGCCTCAGTGTGGTAGCTACATACTCTGCCTCTGTAGTAGACAATGCAACACACTTCTGCAGCCTAGATATCCAAGAGACAGATCCCCCTGTGAAGGTAAACACATACCCTGAAGTGGACTTCCTACGCAGTCCACATGTCCAGCATAGTCTGCATTCGTAAAGCCAATGACAGATGCCTTCTATACCAAAGCAAATGCATAAATCCCTTGTGCCCTTGAGGTATCTCATAATACCTTTCACTGCTTCCCAATGCTTCTTGCCAGGGTTTGCCATGTACCTGTAACCACTCCCACTGCAAAGGCAATATCAGGACGTGTAGCAACCATGGCATACATCAAACTACCAACAGCTGAAGCATGCAGAATCTTGGCCATTTCAGCCTTCTCATGATCAGATGTAGGGTTGTCCTCTGCACTGAGTTTCACATATGGAGGCAATGGAACTCCTATTTCTTTCCCCCCTTCCATATTGAAACGCTACAAAATCTTGGATACATACTCCTGCTGAGATAAATAGAGTAGCCCCTTCGACCTATCTCTGAGTATCTGCATTCCAAGAATGTGGTTTGCATCACCAAGATCCTTCATGTCAAAGCTGCCATGTAGATTCTGTTTCAATGAATCCAAGGCATGAGTATCCCTGCCAGCAATCAGCATGTCATCAACATACAAAACCAAGATAATCAGGCTGCCATCTGCTGCCTTCTTGGTGTACAAGCAGTGATCAACGACTCCTCTGATAGCCCTGAGACTGCATGAAAGTATCAAACTTATGATACCATTCCCGTGGTGCCTGTTTCAGCCCATACAAACTCCGTTTGAGTTTACAGACCATCTTCTCTTTGCCCTTAGCAATAAAACCCTCAGGCTGCTGCATATATATGTCCTCATGCAGATCACCATGTAAGAATGCAGTCTTTACATCCATCTGTATGAGCTCCATATCTTCAGCTGCAATAAAGCCCAAAATGGTTCTTAGAGTAGTCATCTTGACTACAGGAGAGAAGATCTCATCAAAGTCAATTCCATGTTCCTGCTTGTACCCCTTTGCAACGAATCGTGCTTTGTAATTTGGTGAGGAATCAGAAGTGACCTTCATCTTTTAAACCCACTTGCATGGAAGGGTTTTTTGCCCCTTAGGCAGCTGCACCAAGTCCCAAGTACCATTCTTTTCAAGTGATTCCATTTTCGACAGCATGGCCTTAAACCACTTCTTGCTGTCCGGTCTACTAGTCATTGCTTCTTGGAAGCATGACGGCTCACCACAGTCAGTAACCATGACGTAATCAGCAGCATACTGCGCACCAGGAACAAACCTGTTAGGTGGCCTTGATGGTCGGGTCGACCTACGGAGCGAATGCTCAGCATTTGTAGGCTGTGGAACTTGCAATCTTGTATTTTTAGCTTGCTGTCTTGAAATTTCAGCATGCTGTCCAACCCCTGCTGGCTGTCCTAACTGCATATTTTCTTGCTGCAACTGTGGAGCATCATGGGCAATACCTTGCTGGTCATTTCCAACACCATTCCTTGCATTTTCAGGGTCATTTATAGCAGGTATACACTGCTCTCCACTGGGCACTAACTGCTATCTAACAGGTACATCCTCCCTGAAAACAACCCTTCTGACCTCCTCAGTCTTCTCGGGCTGCTTATGCATGCGATCTTCACGGAAGATGATATCATTGTTGCTGCATACTATCTTTCTTTTCTCGGGATCCCATAGTCTGTACCCCATCTCACCCTCGTTACCATATCCTAGGAATATGCATTTACAGGACTTTGGTTCTAGTTTGCTGCGTTCTTCTTTCCGTATGTGCACAAAAGCCTCGCAGCCAAAAACTCTCAAATGAGCATAAGAAGGTGGCTTTCCCGACCACTCTTCCTGAGGGACTCTCCCCCCCTATTGATCAGATGAACGACTGTCTCATAACAGCCTCTGCCCAAAAGTCATGGGGTAATGCAGCATGAGACAGCATCGTACGGACCTTATCCTGTATGGTTGATTCATGTGCTCTGCAACTCCGTTTTGGGGTGGATTATGAGGGGCAGTGAGCTCCCTCTTTATCCCCTTACTATCACAAAATGCCTGAAAGGCTTTGGACACATACTCCCCACCATTGTCAGAGTGAAGACACTTAAGTGTCTTATCAGTTTGGTTCTCAACCAATGCCAAGAATTTCTGAAACTTGTCAAGCACTTTGTTCTTGCTAGGAATAGGGTAAACCCATACCTTCCGTGTAGCATCATCGACAAAGGTGACAAAGTATTTCTTTTCCCCTAGAGATAACCCTGGCATCTGACATACATCTGAATGTACTAACTCTAGAGGCAAAGATTTCAATGAAAGAGACTTTTTATGAGACGTTTGTGCATGCTTACCATAAACACAATGATCACAGTGCTCAAAATCAGCATATTGAAGATAAGGCAAGTAACCCAAACACGAGAAAGTACTTTCATTCCTGTCTGACTCATATGTCCCAACTGGCCATGCCACAAGGAAACACTTGGCTACTCGGTCATGGAAATAACATGGTCACGCACACTAGATACATGAAGTGGATACAAGGTATCACTCTTGCAACCTTTGGTAATAACCCTAGATCCCTTACAGATCTTCCATTTCCCATCGCCAAAGGTGGTATGAAAACCATCATCATCTAGCTGCCCAGTACTAATCAAGCTCTTCTTGAGCTGTGGTACACGCCTTACATGCTGAAGAGTGAAGATAGATCCATGCTGAAACTGCAGCTGCACACTGCCAATGCCTGCAATGTCACATGCATAATTGTCCCCCAAATGGACAATACCATGTCTGCCCCAGTGTAGTCTGAAAACCACTCGCGAGACGATGAGGGGTGACATGAAAAGAGGCACCTGAATCTAAAATCCAAGTGTGCATGTCATCATCCGTATCTGCAATCAAGGCATGTGCACTGAAGAGCAAGAAGAGACAAAGAGTACATCACTCCCACTGTCGCTGTTATGGCTGACTACATTCACTTCTTCGATCTTTACACTGCTCTTCTTACCAGGCTGGCTCTCTTTCTTCTCTTCCTTGTTGTCATCCGTCTTCTTGCCCTTTCCTTTCTCTTTCTTCCATCTATAGCAGTCACGTTTGAAGTGACCCTTCTTGCCACAGTGATGGCATTCAACATCCTTACCACACGAGATTTACTACGTCCCTTGCTATCAGATTTTCCTTTCTGCTGTAATCTGCCTCTAGTATGCAAAGCATTGGAAGACTTACGAGATGCATTGTTCTGCCGATTCATTTCTTCCATGAGCAGAGAACTCTCTACATCAGAGTACAGCAGCATAGCATTCGAGTTGCTCATAGTTGTTTTGAAAGTATCCCAGCTTTCAGGTAGAGTGCATAATAGAAAGGTAGCCTTGAACTCATCATCGAACTACTTTAAGGCAGCCAGCTGGTTGAAAATAGAATTAAACTCACTGAGGTGAGGAGACATGGCAGTGCCCTCTTTCATGCGCAAATCCATGAGTTTCTTCAGCCAATAGACTTTACTTGCAGCACTCTTCTTAGCATACAACTCTTCCAGTCTCGTCCACATAGCATAGGCAGTGTCCAATCCCTCTATGTTAAACAACAAAGAGTCTGCAAAAACTGACAGTTCAATGGTAGAGCATGCAAGCTCATCTAGATCATCCCAATCGTCTTGTGCTATGTCGGCTGGTCATATTCCCTTTGCCTTAATAGGCTTCACCTGCTTCTTCTGCACCAGGATGTTGTAGCACTGCTTTTGCCAAATTGCAAAGTTATGTGCCCCTTCAAGCTTCTTGATGTGGAGTAGATTGCTGCTATCACTGCTACCAGCCATAGTTGCAGCCCAAAATGACACAGATGCAAGCCAAAAAATTTCAAGACAAGTGACCAAGAAGAGCTGTAAATTTCAACCAGCAAGAGATTCCAAAGTCTTTGATTCAGTTCAGTTTACTGATCATATCCTAGCATATCAATGGCATATGGACTCAGTTACATACATCAGTGTATATCTGACAAGCATTTGGCAGTTCTATGTATGACCTGTCTGTAGACAAGACATGCTGTCAACTGTTCACAACTTCAAAATGTTTGCAAGAACTGATGCATTTCAGCCCAAAGATGACATATAAAGCATGTCCAATCACTGCCCAGAGTGTATTTGGGTGATCCAGTACCAAAACAGTGTCAACCGACTCAATCGGGAAGCATAGAGTTCAAGTAAAACTCTCTCAGATTTGTCTTTGTGACTTGCAATTTTATGACAGTCAGACGCAAGATTTCAATCCCCTAAAACAAGCACAAGACATTCCCAATGTCATTTGGAGGTATGTGACAACAAGGTCCAGCATCAATACATGATTTAGAATGCCCGAGATCAAGTTTGGAAGCAGGACATAATGCATAAATCCTCAAAATGGCATTCAGTCCTATTCATTACAGCAACAAATCCCTATAAAATTGCAGGCTGTAATCAGTGTATTCCAGCCACACATGTCTACAAGCTGAGCCAAATCTTTGCCCCCACAAGATTAGCTCCAAATGGCCTCAAGACAATGCCACATGATCCCTAAGACATCCAGCATCAAAATACATCCAAAAGACCATCAAATAAGCATCAACCACATAGAGGTATGTGCTGCCCTATAATTTCAGACCTATGAACAATGTATTTCAGCCCCACTGTACTGAATATTCAACAGCTCCAATGAAGATGTAACACCTCAATGCTCAATGCCAAACATTTGGTGCAGTGTCGGGAGCCTAAACATGATGCCAATGATGCTTCTTGAAGGAGTATGATGCTGCCAATGATTAGATGTTGCTGTACAGATGCCTACAGCACTAGGCGCAAACATCGTGATGCTGTCTTGGGTCTTGCTGCGTGTGTTGAAGATGGGGGGGCTCAAGGAAGGCACCAGAGGTGGCCAAAGAAGGCCCACGCAAAGCCTAAACAAGATTTCATAGGTTGGAGGTAAGATAGGGAGAGAAAAGTTCCAAGAAGTATGAGCTATGGTTGCCCACAACTTGTGAAGTTTCAAACAGACTTGTTCTTCCCGTTTTGCCAAGTTCTAGCTTCACAATGCGAAGCTCCCAGCTCCCGAGTCCCGTGCTCTAATACCACTTTGTTGAGCAAGGATCAATGGAGTGAAGCTATTGATGCAGGTTGAGAGAGAGGAGAGACAGAGACACAGTATCTGGTGGTACTAAAGAGTACCTTAATAATCTTTTAGATAGGTATATAATGCATGTACAGCAGCCTAGCCCTTAAGGGTGGGCACACGGGCACTACACTTGGCACTGCCCTTTATCCCAACATTCTGGGGCCAGAGCCATTTTGCTCTGCTCATTGTAGCCTGTGACGTCAAAATATTCTTCTATAGCTTCCACCCATTTCTTCACAGCCTTGCCCAGGTTCTCCCCTTCTCCTTTGAAGGGTCTTGGCTGAGTTCTATGAAGAGCCTTGCGAACGTCGGGGTCAAGCTCATCATCTTCAGAGAGAGGGTTTGGCTGACGGCCACGGTTTCTTTGTCTCATGATTCTGCCAAAAATGATATATTATTAAATTTATAAATAATCACTTATACAACAGGGAATTTTTTTCCAAAAAACATTTCTTTATTTATATAAAAGTTGCAATATGTACATAGAGCACCTCGGCTCCAGAAATCAAAATCTCCTCAAGAGACGCATAAGAAGACGGCGGTACTGGGGGCCATAGCCATGCCCTGATACAAACGTTCACTTATTGCCAATGGAGCTATTATCTTCTCCTTAGGAATAAAGCGACTAAGGAGTCTGTAGATTTGGCATGAAAGTCTAAAATTCCGAAGCATTGAATGATATAGAATGACACCATGTACCACTTTCAGCTTTATCAGCATCATGGCCAGTGAGAGGTTTTGCCTCAGCATTGCACGATGCCGGTCGCAAGAGGCGTGGACATAAATACTGCCCTGCAAACCACTTATGCTATCGTCTCTCCTCTGGGTCAGGAAAATATAAATCCTCGAAATGGCGAGCGAGTCTAACTCGGCTTGTTCGAGTTGCAGCGAAAGAGATGAGATGCTCAAAGGTGAACACAGTCATGTCTTGTGGACTGGGTGAGGTCGGGAACACCAGATAAGTATGGAACTTCCATCTAAAAAAATAATTTCTTTGATTAAAAATTCTTTAATGAAACTTGCGGAATGAAAACACATTATGAAAAATGTTTTTTCTGAGTTTTTTATTATCAATTTCTGATAGGAATTCGTTTATCCTTATTAGCTTTCAACAAAGCTCTGATACCAGCTGCTGTGAGGTCCCCACCCCCACCGCGGTACCCATGCCGGTGGTGGCAGAAGCGGTGTCGACCTCCTGCGTGGGGCGATCCACACTCGGGGCCTTGCTCGCAGATGTCCGGGAGACGAGAGGTTGGCCCGGGCGGTCAGGCCCGGAAGACTCCCCTCGCCCGGAAGGAACGGGTGATTCCGCGATGGGAAAATCTTCTAACGGGGGAAATTACTCTAACGAGTCAAAGTCTTAACTAGGTAAACTGATCTGACTGAACTTGAAGTCACAAAGTCAGATCAAGAAGAGACTTGCACTTGGTCCATGGAATCACCGCTTTTTTCCTCATTTACGAGGCATAGCCACGCTGATCCCCTCTCAAAGAACAAGGTCTTCTCAGGATTTAAACTAATTAACGTAACTAATCGTATCTAGTTATTTCTCAGGAATCCTCTGATCCAGCCTAACCCCATCTGGCCTAGCCAACCACCCGACCATTGTGTTGGTGGGATTCCTTTATAAAGATTTGGTTGTGTTTTTACCCGGGTACCGAGGAAAAGAGTTCCCAGACCCCCCCAAGCCGGCGATTCATGCAAAAATTAAGGTAGGCATACCACGTACACACCCAATATGAAATGACCATTTATAAAACAGATTCGATTGGCTTTAAAACAATCCTTCAATAGAAATCATAATATTTCTGATCATCATTTTTCAAAATTCTGAGTCCATTGTATTACAATAATATCCTCTAGACTCTTCGTTGAGGACCAGCTAGCCAACCAACGAGATCCAGTATCAAAATTTGGTTCCCAAAAATCTTTCCTTTTAGTCCATCTAAAATCTTCCTCGACGTGTCCTAGCAACCGCAAGCCCGTGCATTGCCTGGTCAAAACCCTCTAGGATCCTCCTTAGGTGTCCTAGCACTTCACTCAGGGACCGCTTCCTTGGTCCTCACCCATCGTACCGGAAGTGCACCATTTTAACCGTACCGAGACTAGTCAAGACCTCGGTAGGCTTTGCCGCAACGATGTCCCTTGACGACTCCCCGCCAGCTAATCCAACGAACCTCCTCTTAGAAAAACATAAGCCAAATGCTTCCTCTAGCATTCAGGCGTAAAATAGTCCTTTGAATTTAAAAAAACAAAGGTTCCAATACAAGTAAAATTCCAATTTGAGAATGGTTCCAAAAACTCTTTTTCGATAATTCCCAGTTTCATAATGAGGATCATTGATCTCTCATCAAGGTACTCTACCCATCATTCAGTCTGATTGTCAAACGAGATTCTTGTTGAGTTCGGTCTCAGGAAAAACTAGTTTAGTTTTGGTAGTCTATTCTTTGATTAGAAACCGGAATTGGTCACACGAAGTTTTTACTTGATTCAGATCGAGAGATGGATAAGTAGGTTTACTGTCTGTCCCTCTCGTAGTCTAACCAAATTCATTCGGTTTAGTTCTACAAGGATTTCCTTCAGATAAAGATCTAGTTTTGGGTAAATATCCATTTAATGATTTTACCAATTAAAATATCCAAAGATATTCTTTCTATCACATAATTTCTCAACCTTAATTCATTAGGTAGAATTATGGTGGAAACTCATCTTTTGACACTAAAATTTAATTCAAATCCATCTTTTCTTAATTATCAATAAAAATTCTTATTTTTAACTAAATATCATACCTATTTTTTTTGAATAAACTTGAAATCCCTCTTTTTCTCATTTTAATGAGTGCAATCCAATTATCATGGAAATTCCTCTTTTACCATAAATTAAATCTATTTAAAATTCTTCTTAAAAATTATATAAAAATATCCATTAATTCCATTAAGCTAAAAATTTCACTTTTCTCATTTAAATATTTGAATTCCAATATGGTGGGAATTCCTCTTTCATCATTTAAACTTATCTATGCAAAAAGATAAATTTAACTAAATTTTCTCTTAAAATTTAAATAAAAATCTCCATTAATTCCTTTACACTAGGAATTACACTTTTCTCATTTAAATATTTGAATTCCAATATGGTGGGATTTCCTCTTTCATCATTTAAACTTATCTACTTATTTGACAAGCATAGAAATATCATTAAAAAGCCACTTATTTGGCCTCAATTTGACAAGCATAGAAATTACTTTTAGATTAGAGAATTGCTTCATGAGAAGCTTCATTTGAATATAAAATAGGACATAGGAATGACCATTCTTTGGGGGAGAGAGAGAAATGCTTAAGAAAAACATTATAATTTAAGCATAAATGGAAATTTATGTGTTTTATTACTACAATTCATTAAATAACTTCAATTGTATTAAAAATCCATTCAATTGAATGCTTCTGAAGCTTGAGAGGGGTTGAGAAGAGAGAAACATTTGGAGATTAAAGAAAAAAGACAATAAACCACATTTTACCTCCTAGATTGCTTGATTCTTTGATCAAAGTAGAGGTCCCCAACCAATCAATTAGTTTGGTATGTTGATGAAGACTCCAAGGAAGATTGAAGAGAGAGAGAAGCTCCAATCTCTTCAATTTGTAGAGGATTTTTAGAGGATAATAGAAAATAAGCTTATCTTAGAGTAATACCGACATAGTTTAGTTTCATAGATGAGAATACAAAAGAAAGAGGGTGTATTTATAGGTGAGGGAGGCCACTAACTGAGTCCAATTGACTTCTAGAATTTTCCAGCTTCAGTTTTGCTGAATTTGGACAAGTTTTGGATCAATTTGGCTCCCTTTTTGATTTGGTTTGATCTAGGAGAGAGGAGAGATAAAAATATCCTATTATTTTTTAGTTTAAAACTCATCCACATATGTGAAATAGGAACCTCCTTGAAGGGCTCCCTTCTCCTTACCAATGTGTCAAAAATGAATGATTACTCCAAAATAACTCATTTATTTATTGATACTTCATAATTTTTAACTAATAAATCTAGTACTTAGTCAACTCTTCATCTTATGTGGGCATTTACTCATTTTTGGATATTTTCTTTTATTCTTTGGATTTATCTTATCCCAACACTTGGATTAATCTTATTAGTCCATAGGGACGTTAATCTAGAAAATCTTGACCCTTAGGCTAAGGTCTTCTAAATCATTTTTAATTAATTCCAATTGCACCTTGGAAAATCTATTTTGATTTTTTATTTTAGGAAAATATTTTTTTGATATTTATAAAATTTATTTATCCAAAAATATCCCAATATTGATTTACCACTCTCTAGAAATTTTTATCTCACTAGGCCAAACAAGGAAAAATAATATTTTCTTGCATTCAGAAACATAGAATGGTTACAAGGGATTGAAGTAGAGGCTTAATTGTAATTCAGGCTGAGGAGGAATCTTACATACACCACCTTCAATTCATTGTACAATCCTAAGATAGTTTACACTAAGGCCTTTGTGGAATCAAGGACTAGTTTGCCTAATGAGATCCAAGTCTAATGAGATCCACATCTCATAATCTCATAAGACACGAGGTTTCTTACTGTTTTAATATCTAATAGAGAAAGCTTAGCTTTAGTCTATGTAATGGTTGGGGAAGTGAAAACAATGCCTTTTGGGTTTCACATTTTCTTCTCCATCATCAGTGTTTACCTTAAGCCATGTGGACGGGTAAAATATCTGCTTTCTTCGCACTTATAAGCTTTGGCTTCTCATCAAGACTGTTTCTTCCTTCCAATTTCTTTCTTTTTAATGTCCTCAGGTAGGTGGATGGCTTTTAACTGTTCATAGGGGAGAGGTTCGTAGGACTTCCTAAGTTTACTCCCATTTAAGAATCCTTCCATTTGGAGTCTATCTAATGTTTAGGTAGATGGATCCTCCTGAGACCGGTTCATAGATTCTAAAGGACCCATCTCTCTAAGCTTGAGTTTTCTTTTATTTTTCTTGAGGTTATAGAGTAGGACCAGATCCCTACTTTGAACCTCTTGGAATTTATGTTTGAATTAAACCTAATTTTTCTCCTTTTCTTTTCAACATACATGCCCACTACTGAGTGCAACCTAGCCTCAGTTTTTTAAGTTCTATGAGTCAGTCACAAAGACAACTTGTGGCCGGTCCATTTCATCTGTTTATCTACCCTCCAAGTTAGGATCATGAACTCTATAGGGAGAATTGCATCTAGTATAAAGATTAAGTTATAAGGTGTAGTCCCTGTTGACATTTTATAGGGGGTTTGATATGCCCATAGTGTGTTCCCAGTATGTTCTAGTAGCTTCAACTATATTTGAGAGCATTGCACATAAAACTTTATTTGTGCTCTCAATTTATTTTTTGTTTGTGGATAATAAGGGCAAGACTTACGATGGATAACCATAAATTATTCTAAGAGAAACTCCTCCACCTCATTTAAGAAATGAGTCCCTTGATCGCTTATGAGTTCTAGGGGACATCCAAACCTGGTGTGATGAACTACTCGTAAAGAAACTTAGCTGTCGTCCTAGTGTGACGTGAAAAATTGATATCTTTCATTGTCAATTTTGTGCATAATTTGATGGTTTCTCAATGGTAATAAGGTGGAAGCTTGTCCAAGAAGATTGCGGTGCCCATAATGGAATAACAGTGTGGTGATGCGGCGGCTTGGCGGCTACCCCGATAACAGCATTCTATCTTCAAATATAATGGTTTTACTTGATTTAGGGTGCACACATTGTAAATGCCGCAAGTATGCTTGATAAATACTTTGGTATGGTAGATAGGCTAGTGATGTGGAAAATAAGAGTGGGCCTTCATGCTCACATGGATTTTAATTGTATCATTAATATGGTATTCACCATAAGGCTACAAGTTGGGGAGTGTGGAAGGCATGTGGAGGAGTGTGTGTAGGTGCATAATTGGGAAAGATTCTTCTAGAATGCCTACATGGAAGAGGAGAATTTCGCCATGTGTAAGTGGGATCTCCACCTACATGCCACGTAGACTTGGCTATTATCTCATCACACTCTCAAAGTCAAAAAGTCTTCAATTTAATAATCAATAGAAGACTTAGCCTAAGAGGACAATTGATGGTGACATCTACCCTTATGTCACTGAAGGGTTGAGGATTTTTATGTTGTAATTTGTAACAATGGAAGAGAGGGTGATTCTCCACCTATAAAAGGAGCCCTCCTCTCCCTTTCAAATCAAGGAATGAGTCTCCTCAATTGAGCATTTTGTGTCATTGTTGCCATTCTCTTATCTTTCAAACCCTTATTCAAACACTCTCTTTACATGTGAATGTCTTATTTAGCATTAGCTCCTCATGCTTAACCCAATTTTGGACCTCTTTTGATGATTCATGATAAGTGGGATAAGGAGTTATTATCTTGGCGGGCCCGTGACTTCTCAAGGTAGCCCTTGCCTTATTGCCGCCCTCCTTTGGAGGTACCAATGGTTTTAGCGGTAATGAGCATGTGGAAAGACTTTGGGGACCATACGTAAATATTTACATCTGCTGAGCAATGTTAACCCTTACCCTCTAGCTTGAATCATGAAGGAGATGAAAGGCAAGAGGCTATGTGAAAATTGAGGTTTCATGCAAAGAGAGAGAAGTGCAGTTTTTGTGGTACCCAAATTTCAACCGGTAATCACTCGGGTATTGGTTTCTAAAATTGATCATATGGCTAGGAAGCTCTTTCTATGCTCTTTCCACTCATGTAACTAATTTCTTAATCCCTTACTTAATTTATGATTAGAATTTCTCCCAAAGTTGCTAATTTTTAGGTGAATTTTGGCAGTTTTATAGTCTTGTAGTAAAATGCTCATAACTTTTTGCTCTGTCTTAGCTTCCTTGCCCTCTTCTCTCTTATCTGGCTCCAATGCATCTCTCCTTGTTGACTACTCTCCATTCCCTTCCCATGCCGCAGTTCTCTCTCCACTTAACAGCAGCTTTGACAACAACTAGCTCACAAATAGCAGGTGGCCATGCAACATCCCCATATTTCCTAAGGCCTTAACCATACTTGACAATTTATTCTAGTTTCTAGGGTTCCCCACACTGCAACTATTCATGGTATATGATGCGTGAGCAGAAGTTTAGAGGCATAAAACCAGATGTGTCTCACTTAAAAGCATTTGAGTTTTTTGCATATATGTGTAGACACCAAGGGTACCCACACTGGGGACGGACCACCATCAAACGTCACATTGCCGCACCATAACAGTGTAACACCGTCACATCGCCACAGTGGGTCAACCTAGAGTACTACCTTGGAGCATTTGGGGACCATCAAAAGTGGAGGCGCACCATAGACAGAAAGAGCGGTGTATGAACTAGCATTGAAGGCACTAACTCACACTCCAACAGGCATCTTGTAGAGATAGGAGATTCTACCAAAGGCTACCACCTCAGGGAACCACTTCATTGACATCACCACATAGCCAGTGATCTATCTATGCCCAATGTCATAAGCAGGCAAAACATGCCCAACACCAATTGCATTCATTAGGAAACCTTTTAGAGTAATGTCTAGAATAACGGTTATCCAGAGAGCCTACTACTAGTATAAATGCACGAAAAAACCTTGCTACATGAACCTCACAACACTTTTGCACACAAACTCACAATAAACACTAGAATAAACCATTGTATTACACATATGGGGATTAAAACAGGCTCAAGTCTGTATAAAGTCCCTCTATCTAATGGAATGTCAAATATGATCTTTTTGTTTAGTTTCTTATCTTGACATCATGTCATCATTTTCTTGAATTATTATTATGTTAAATTTTTGATGCTAATCCGTTTCTACACATCTTAATCCAGTCTAGGTATGAAATTCAACATGGTATTAGAGCCAACCACCATCTCTTGATCATTTATGTATCCTAGGACAACCTAGTTATAGCAAAATCATTAGCATCACTAATTAGACATTAAACCTATTTTTTCATCTCTTACCAAGCTTCAAAATCATGAAGAATCAAAGTATTTGAGCTCAACTATTGCAAGAAGACTTCATTTAGTGCATCTACAACAATTCCAATAGCTTTAAGACATCAAAAGAGGGAAACATTAATTGAATCAAAGCTCCACAAATCACCCAACGGTAGCGGTGGTGAAACTTTCAGTAGAACAAGGGTAAAAACATCATTTTTTCAAGGTTTTAACCCATATTTCATGTGGAGGATGTGCGTGTTGAATTTTTTGAGCATAAAAAACAAGTATTTGAGCTTTGATCTTCAAACCATTCTTTGGTTTGTTAGCAAAAAAATACCTCTGTTAACATTCTCTGGTTTCTGTGCATTAAGGGTTTAACTCTAATATTAGGGTTACTAAAGCCTTATGCATCATCAAATCCATTTTCTCCCTTGGTTTGATGCTCTAATTTTCTCTCCAAAATAGGGTATTCTCTAATTATATATTTTTTAAAGTTTTAAAGAGTTAATCATATAAAATTACTCCTATTGCATCTCTAATTCTTTATAAGGGACTAGACACTGCATTGGGCCACTCCATTATTGATAACTTCCCGTCCTCTTAAAGAAATCATGACAACTCCACTAATACTTGAAAAATTTAATAGTGATGGTTTCCATACATACATGGTAAGTAAGGCTTAGATTTTTACTCATGAAGGGTGGACTTTGGGGGATTATGAGTAGAAGAGAGAAGTGTCCTAGATCGGAAGAAGGGTATATTTTTTTAGCGAGCATTTTTGAGCGAGCGCTTTTTGGTGTTAGGTGAGCGGTTTCTTTCTCTACACTTCCTTCCCTCTCTATTATCTTGCACATTGCAACTCATGGTGATAGTAGAGGAGAGGAGTGGATGGATACAAGAGCACTATACACATTGCAACTCATTTACAACTATCAATGCATATCAAGTTACAACTACCATTGCAACTTGTTTACAAAGTCACCATATTATGATCTTAAACTTCCATTTTATATTCCCTAGCAAACTTACAAGGGCACAAGATTACATGAGAAACACCTACGGCATGACACAATCATTTTGTACTTCTTTACAAAGATACCATATGAAAGCATTTTTGGCCTCAACTATCATCTTTGCCTTTTCCATCTACCCTAACTTGTGAATAAAGCTGGCAATTTCAACTCTTAGAGGATCCTCCTTTGCCTCTTCAATGATGCCGAAAGCTCTCCATATTCCAATGGCTGAAGCTTCTTTCACCTCTAGCATATTCTTGTCTGTAAGGTCTACCGCTTGGCAAGTTTTTAGCTTCTTGTAGAGATCATTTACTTCAGATATTGTTGTCCATGCCTCTAAGATGGAATTTGATCCGGGTTCCTTTTCTTTGAGTTGCATGAAAGATTGAAGAGCTTTACTTAAGATGGTTGCAAATGCAGTAGTATTAGAGGGATTACTAGATGAAGCCATAACCATAGAGTTCACAAGGACTCTGTTGCAATATGAAGATATAAAGGGAGAGTGGTGTTGTGGGATATGTCTAGAAGAAGAGTGCTGGAACACGGCAATCTCTACTGCTTTTATAAATTCAAAAGGAATAAAAATTTACTTTTTTGAGCACTAGAATTTTTATTTTAAGCATAAGAAAAACTACTTTAAGCACAATTGTTATTATTTTAATGTCTCAATCATACTCTCTCTCTCTCTCTCTCATGTTATTGAGATCTCACTCCAATTGCATCATCTCTCTCAAAAATCTATGCCATGGAAGAAGAAAAAAACAAAGCCATTATCAGAATATGAGTGAACAACAATAATGTCTAAACCCAATATATTTCGGGTATTACAAGCTACTGAAATACATCAGTATGGACGTTGCACTCCCCAGTGGAAGAAGGAAGGTGGTATGGGGTAGGGACCTCTACCAAATGGTGCAAGTGTGGGTGGAAAAGGTGGCCCTGCAAGATTAGGTTGTGTTGCCCATGAGGGAACTGCAAATAAACCTACAAGGGATGTATATGGCAAGACATGTCGATATTGGGACTCCATTGGAAAACTAGGTGGCCATGATGAAGCACTAAACTGTGTTGGGCTCATGGGTACTGAGAGGACTGGAGGATATGGTGCCCCCACATCCATTTTTTCTTCTCGTCCAACAATCTCACTGACCGCACCCCTGAAAAATTGGTTACCCGAATCCTCATGCATAACGACAAGTGGTCACAGAGACATGAACTAAGACACACCTCATCGCTCTCCCATGACTGATGCAATGTTGTTGTAGTGTCTTGCATGCTCTAGCCATGGACCCAATACCAGCAAAGCAATCTAAGACTGCATCCCTGTGCAATCAATGAGAATGTCCCGAGTAACCTTCCATAGTAGAAGCCTACAATTACCATATGTACAAATGGATGACAAGGTCTAAGACATTGATTATATAACGATTTCACTACTCGAATCGTGCACATGATTACCTTGCGAAAGGCTTGCTACGCTCAATAGTATATCAGATGGGATCCTCGTCTACATCCAACTAGTATGGGGAGGTTTCCTCCTATGCTTTCAGCTCCAAGAAGATATCATCGCCAACCTCAAAACCTCCACAATCTACAGCTACCTCGCCTCCCCACCTATCATACTTTGGACGTGTGGACATACTCTCAGTGGGGTGCATAAAGATAGCAATGACCAAAGAAGAGACCTAGTTGCACACACTAGTAAGTACGTTAGGGAGGGAAGTCATTGAGCTTGACTTTGATAAAAACCAAAGAATCCTACACTCACCTCTTCTTGGCCATCTTCTGACATGACATAGATATCACGGGACGTGCAAGAGAACAAAGTCCTTCGCAATGTGAAGTTCCAAGTTCTTGCCTCCCGCACAGCAATCCCTAGGTGCTCCGCAAGTAGAGTGCACACCATATTGCCATTGACCTATAGGAACTCTGTAGCAAGCACAAAAGCCGACTCCACAAGTACCTCCCAAAAAACATTCCACCGAGGAACCTCTAAAGAGCCTTTGTGGAGACATGCATCTATAGGAAAATAAACCCACACCAAGAACATGCCACCAAGGCTATCGAAGGCGTCCATGATTCCCCACCTCATCTCAGAGATAGCATGAATCATTACAATACTGCAAGATTCCTAAGACAACAAAGCATGTAAGGGGAGTGAAAACACTATAATGACGATGAATAGAGAGAGTCACTCGCATGCCTGAGAGATCATACCTATATTTTTGCTTTCCCATAAGCGCGATACGGACGTGTTTAATGTTTGAGCTCAAAACTAAGTGTAGGGGGTTCACCACAATGGGGCGGTAGTCTTAATTTACACAAAATCAGCAGATACATGTTATGTGCGTTGATGAATAAATGATCTAATGAATGCTTTAACACATTAAGTTTACTTACTAGATCCCAAGAGGTCTGCCTCATCATATTTTGAACTCTCTGACCCCTGCTCTTGGGTCTGGCCATGCAAAGGGGTCACCTGCTCTTTAACTAGTGCATGGGGCTGTTGCTCATCTTCATGCTCATCATCCTTGGAATGACTGTCCTCAGATTCCTCATCTGAGTCATCCCCTTCCCAGTCTGGCCATGACCTTTTTTGGGACAATGGAGGGGTGGATTTCTTACCCTTTTTCTTCTTGGGGTCAATTCTTGCTCGGTGTCAAGCTTCTTGCCCTTTCTGGCCACTGCATTCAACCAACATTAGAACTGTAAACTCCCAAAAAATAGGCTTCATACCTCGTACAAATTAAATACTGTACACAAGGAAACGTACTCTGAAACTTCTATGCCTCCTCTGGAGGAAACTCCCCCTTTGGGTAGTCTAACCAGCATGGGCAAAGTATACATGTGTCCTTGCCCCTAAGCTTGTCGATCCACTCTTCGGGGTACAATCCTGTCTCCTCCACCTCAGACAACACCCATGCGTCTGAAGGGTGCTTGGGAATGTAGACTTGATCACGTACACTACTTCTCCACCACCTAATACACAACCATTAAAGAAGTCTAAGAAACCAATACAAGAGGCAGGACAACTTCTCCACCATGCAAGGCAAAAAAAAGAGTTGTGGTACTTTATACTTGTACAAGAGGCGTCGTGCCATGTATGGTAGGTGTGGTTGCTGGTCAGGATTCAAGGTAGCACACATTTGTCTTTTCCACCTAACGAATGCCTTGTACAAGAGGCGTCGTGCCATGTATGGTAGGTGTGGTTGCTGGTCAGGATTCAAGGTAGCACACATTTGTCTTTTCCACCTAACGAATGCCTTCTCAAAATGAGACTTCCTGTAAGATTTCAAGGCATCCATGATACCTACTCCAGAGTCTTATGTGGCTCTTTCGTGCATGCTAGCTACTACAAGTGAGCCCACCTCTAAATTGGAACTAGTACACATGACGATGGATCTAGTACTTGGTCAATTGGAACCAGTACACATGACGATGGTTCCAGTACTCGGTTAATTGGAACCAGTACACATGACGATGGATCCAGTACTCGGTTAATTGGAACCAGTACACATGACGATGGATCCAGTACTCGGTTAATTGGAACTAGTACACATGACGATGGATCCACATGAAGAAGGCTCTATTGGATGGCAAAATCTACGCATCCCTCATAGCAAACTCCCCACCAGCCAATATGGAGCCTACATTTCCTACATTGTAAACAAGCATTAGGTTTCTAATTACTTTTAAAAAAATGTAATGCATAAAGAGAGCTGGAGATCTTACTCTTCATTCGAAACATGTGCTCGAGCAGTCTCGGCTAGCTTCGGTGTAGTGAATTTGCTAGCCTTTTGACCCCACCCTTGGTACGAGATCACTTTTTTAAAGAACTCTTTCCCATATTCGGGGTTGGCAATTTGTGCCAGCTCATGTCCCCTTTTAGTGAAAAGTGCCTCTGTCTCCTTTAGGGAATCCCTATAGTTCTTGTTGAACATTTTGTATCCATCATGTATTCTCTACTCCCTCACTCAGGCAAGCCATTGATCTTGGCCTGGAATGTGGCATCAAAGTTTGATTGCAATGCATTTATATTTATTTAAGAAACATTCTTTGAAATGAAAACATTAAGAAATATAATTCAAAATCAAAACATACTACAATGTGCACACACCTTGAAAACTAATTGTGACAAGAGTGCCATGGGAAGCTTTAACCACTTGGGTCTGTTGGGTCCTCGATGAGTAAGCGCTTTCTGGGCCCATGCATGATTAGCATCACTAAACTTTGACAACAATGATTGTGGATCGGCAAGACCCACACGCTGCATCATAAATATATCATGTGCCGTTGTGTTTGGCACATGAATGGTAGTGACCTTGAAAAATTTGCATGCATTTTAAATAAGGAAAAATATGACATACACAATGTTTGTTCATTTCATGTACACATTGTACAATGCACTTACTTGTTGATCATGTGCAGCACCAACAAGGACTCCACCTCCTCTTCCTCAAGGAACCGGACCACTCAGCAATTCACCAGCGGGAATCCTCTCTTTTATGACTTGATTGGTATTCACCCATTCTTGCCAAGCTTTGAGTCAATGGTTGCTATCCCAAATAATGAACATCTTCCCAACCATGTGTTTCCATCAGCGTGTGCAGACACCCACTTTTGTGTTTTTTTACGCATCGTGACCACGCCATCATAAGAGGAGCTTACCATGGAGTGTATCATCTTGCAAGGATACATGGCGCTTGATGAGATGTACAAGAATGACTCAATCAATCCAGACTTGTATAAAGCTAGAGAGATTTCAGGGAGTTTATTATTGGAATTGAAGCAAATAATTAAAGGAAAGAAGAACAACCTGGCAATGATAGATATGTTTGAGCTCAAAATATCAAGTTCAATTGCTTATGGGAGAGGACATACAGAGTCATTAACGATGAGAATGAGCAATTAATAAGGAATATGGCCCAATCAATGGTTGCGTGTCATAGAACCTTGTGACTGTGTTTCCTAAGTATTGAGGTTTGTAATAATGTTGGCATTACTTCATAATGTAACTTCTTTGATGTAAAAATAATGTTGGCACTACTTTATAAGGCCAACTTCTTTGATGTAGTAATAATGTTGACACTTCATAGTGCCAACTTCTTTAATGTATTTGTCTAGTTTTTTAGATGATTATGTTTTTTGATGTTCATCTTATAAACCATGATGAAAGAGAGAGAGGACAGAGATAAGGGAGAGAGATGTACGGATGCTAATTTTGAAAAAAATAAAAATATTTAATATATATATTTTTAGTTTTTTTTAAATTTACTTTTTTTTATAAAAAATATAGTTAAATTATAATGGTCTAATTAAAAATGACCAACTTTTTTAAGGGTATTAATCACCATTCAGTACTTGTGTACTCCCTATCTATTGTGTCATTCTTTTTTGTTCTTGTGTACTTCATTTTTGCTCCTCTTTACAATGAGTTGCACAATCACATTCCCATCCTCTAAGAAAGAACCGAGTTTCAACAATGGACGGGTTGTGGTGAGTGCAAAGTTTTTACATGAGCAAGTAGCTCCCTCGTAGCTCCCCACTCATTTTGTGGATTCCAAGCCATAGTAAGTATTGGGATGACCCAAGAGTTGCACATCCCTCTCTCGAGGCAACCTCTAATCATGAGGGGGAGGAGTTCTACATACTTGAGGATTCTCTATGAGCCAACTACGTGGCAATAGTTAATTCTTCATTGAAGTTAAGCCTAGAACCAATAGCCATCTTAGATAGCCCACCTAGAGGTCTTCCCCAACTCTGAAGAATGTGATAGATTTAAGTAGTCCCTTTCAAGATAACAAGGATATCGATGCATTAAGCTCATCCAGTGTTGTAAGAGGACAAGGTAAGAGCATTTTAGAATACCTTTTCAGCATGAACAAGGGAAACGCATTAACAAAGATTTTGTTAAATGTCAAAGACATTATCAAGGCTGTCGAGATTTGTAGACAATATAATGGTGATATTGCATTTGAGTTCCCACTGACCATGGGAATATGCTCAGGAATGGACTCCATGGAGCATAAGTATAATCCCCACTGGTGGTGGTCAAAGCCACAAATCTCTAACATTGCCTTCCCTTCCTGGAGTATGTCGGCAAAGCCATTGTCTAGGTATTTTGAAGTGTGTTAATGAACTTTGCCCACGTTTAAAGAACCATAGGGTGTCAAATACATCACATTTTACTGGAAGTATGCTAAAGGGACCAACCATTGGAGAGGAGTGTAGCAATGTGTCTGGGAAGCTCCTTTTTCGCTCAGTTTCAGTGATCTGCATTGCTACATGCAATTGCTACATCTATTATGTGATACCCTCCGACAAGACGATGAGAAGATTAATGATACACATCGGCACCCATCAACATAATGTACGTTTAGGCACATTAAAGGCACTAACTGATAGGATTAGGCAAATGGTGTCTAGGGTGCTAGGGGTGGATCGAAATGATGGGGCAAGAAAGGTTCAAATGTGTGTGGCAAAAGAAATCGTCATGGCAGCATTAGTGCAAGAAGATGGTTCCTCACATTTCATTGGGGAACAAGAGTTCATCAACATTACAGAAGAGATGGGACCACTAGTGGAAGACAGCTAGTAGGCTATTTGGTTGGAAATTTGGGTTTGTGTAAAATAGTTGATTAAAATCTAGATAAGATACATTGTAATATTTGAACAATTTATTTTTTGGGTTTTGAAGGTTAGTCACATTGCAGCTTGGTAAGGGGCTTCAAAGGAGAGTTTTGGCTTGGATGCACTTCTGAAGCTGAAGCAAGAGTACACTTACGACTTCTTCCATTGAAGAGCAGGTTCCTAGGTCAAGGGTTCTCAGGTGAGAAGTGCTATGTTTTCAAGATGTCCACCATTGGACCTGCTTGAAGGTTGGATTTGGTGAATCAAATGCGATGGACTGGCTCTGGCAACCTATGACATGCATGGATACAGTTCGACCACACCTGATGAACGTCAGATTGGGTGACCATGGCTTGTCATGTATATGATCCAAGGTAGCAAATTACCAATGTAGATTATTTAGGTGGTTAGAGCGAGCTAATTGTACAACCTCTTAAATGACTATCGTTTTCACGTAGCATGTAGGATCTTCTCACCATTGTGACATGTGAAATGAAAGAGGAGGATATGGAGGCCCAATGTCTATTATGGGAATGCATTAATAAAGTGATGGCCAACCATGGTTGTGAGAGGGAATATTTCTATGGTTTCATGGCAGACGAGGCTCGGGCAAACTGGAATGTAGTTTGACATGTATTCAACGGTGGAAAAACATCTTGACAAATAGGGAGAGGTCTTGCTTATTTTATTGGGAACAAAGCATGGTTGCCCACACAACAAAGTATGTGTGTGTTACGTCTCAAGGAGAGCACAAAGCAATGTGTGAGAAGTGGCACATGGCTCCTACCAATGAAGTTGCATCAGTGGAGACTCGATTGATACGTCAATGGTGGTGCAGTGGTCATGTGATGGATACGAATTTGTCAGCGGACTCTTGGTTGAACTGGTGAGAAGTGCGCATATCACGATAGAGAGAAGTAATGATGGTCCAAATACCCCAAGGACAAACCTAGCAGAAAGCAAGCATGGAAGTTGGTTGGGAGGGGAAGGGTATAGATGTAAGATTTTTCTTTTACGATGCATGTACTACCAATATGGCGAATGCAATTTTGCAAAGCACAAAGGCAGTCTATTACACTCAAGGCAAGCACATAGGGAGAGGCCCAAGCTTGGAGAAACTAAAAGAACGGTGCTTTACAAGCCTGCCCAAGTGATCCGAACAGTTAGTTAGACAACTAAAGGAACACCCATGTACAAGGCGCCTACCCCTCTCACTGGTGAGGCAAAGAAAGTGCACGTCATAAAAGACCATCAAGGGTGGTAATGATGAGGCCACACATCGACTAGAGTACAACACACATGTAAGAGACCACAAGTATTCTAGGAGGCCACGGAAGATCAATTTCAAAGAATATGATACACGTAGAACTCCAGAAAGAACTGTAGAAGTCACAGAGGGCAATGCCATTTAGTAGCAAGTTGAATGAAGCAATGTAGGAAATCCGAAGGACATGCATTGGCAACAAGGTCACATGCAGCGGAATGCCTCGTGGGGGTAAGAGGTGTGGGTAACACATAGTCAAGTCTGCTAAGGTATGTATGCACCTTCCTTTGAAGGCTATCGTAAGAACCTAATGGTCTCATTAGATAATGGATGTGGTTCTGCCCTGATCACATGCTTCATTGCTATATTGTGGACAACAACATAGACCCAAAGCCCAGTCCACCACCCAAGATATGGCCAGTTGCTATGGGAACGAACTCCACAAACGAGGAGGTATATTCATTGTGTGGGAAGGTGGATACTAGGTGGAGAGCAAGAATGGAGAAGGTGTTGTGCCCATCCCATAGCGTAATAATGGGGCTTCAAGGTTCTTTACAATTGTAACTTCAAAAGATCCGCCATATGGGTCCACTACTAACATAGAGAAGGAATGCGAAATGGCATAAGAGTCAAGTACCACATGTCAATATAAGAGGAAGTAGCCAAGAAAATAAAGGTCGCTTTGAAAATGAAAGCTATGGTGGTAGAAGAAGTGCAAAGAGTGGAGCACAAGTGTGAAGTTTTCAAGATCGAATCGCATGGGGATGATGCACACGTGAGAAAATATGATGTGTATGTGAAAGACAAACCATCTTGTACATGTCTAGATTTTGTAGATAGAGATGCCAAGAAGAAGCCGTTACTTGCATGCAAGCACTTGTACTTAATTTATTTACATGTGCTAGGCTTAAGCCACAGTGAGAATATGTTTATCCACCAACCTATCCTATTTGACCTTGAGCTTTACAATGCCTTGTCTTGTAGGAGAACGTACCCTAATTTAGACATTTGAATGCAAGGATAATCAGTTGACCTTTGATATTTTGAGATAACCTTTGTGGATTTCACCTCATTGTGGTAGAGGGCTCTATTGTGCAATGCCTTCAAAAGATTCATTTTTTATTGTGGTGCCGAAATTCGAGGAAATATACCTTTATTAATAACATTAAAAAAGATAAATATAGTTTTTTATTTTGAGTGTTGAACCTCTCCCCACCACTGCTGTAAATATGAGGCAAGCTCCAAAGCAATTTGTTATACACCATTGCCACCAAGTCTTGTTAGTAGAGTAAAACAACCTAAACCCTCCTTCTTTTTGTTTGTGTGATGGCCTCATCAAATGTTAGCATTCAAGTTGTTGCTGCACATATCCAAAGGGAGGCCACCAATGTGGAGATCAAGCAGAAGACCATAGATGGTGCACAAGGATGGAAAGGTCTCACATCCTTTATCATGCATTACATGGTATTCCATAGATTTCTAAGCTTTGCACTAAAGATATATTCTATTAATGCATTTCTAAAAATGTGGTTTTGTTCTCTAACTAACGACACATATTGTACACTCATGGTGCATGGTTCATGAATACATACAGCTCCCTTGACATGTGCAGTACCTAAGGAATGGAGAAGAGTCATTACCATGCAAGAGGAGTGTACTTCAAGAACACACAACATGGAGACGATAAAACTCGCACAAACTATCTCAAGGAAATGTTTGATTGGTTCTTTTGATATAATTTTCGTAGAAGCGTTTCAAGAGAAAGAGCTCAAAGGTCCAAATTAGCCTAGCTTGCCAAGTGGATGGGGAAGGGGAAGAAAGCACCACGGTGGAGAGCGGGGACAGGACCCACACGCCATGCTGCATGGAGGATAACACAAAGGAGAGTCAAAAAAGTTTGGGCCCCTATTTGACATCTAGGGTAATTAGGTTATAGGGTTGGCTATTCCAATGCTTATAAAATAGCCTCCCTAGGACTCTCTCTCATTTTTCATTCCATTTCTTTTGTGATCGCTCCTTATCATGGCAACCATGAGAGCGATGAGGAGCTTGCACAATATCTGCTTGACCTAGAGCTACCCATTCTAACTAAAAAGGAGGCCTTATCCCTATCCTAGGAAGCACGCTTGGAGAGACTCGGAGATTGCATTCCCACATCCAAGATTTGCAAAACCTTGGCGGCCGCATTGGCCATACTACTTGGGTAAGTAATGTGTAAGAGCCTTAGATCATCATTTGTTTCATGGTGTAAATTTTTGATGATTGAAAAACTTGTTTTGCAAGTTTGCAGTGTAAACCGAAGTGCATTCCACCACATCATAGGTGGTAGAGCCCCCAATGACCCTGCAGTGCTGCAAGTAGACCAAGCCTTGGCCTTGCGCTATGCCGCAAATATTGCAAAACACTAGGAAGCTATGGTGCATAACATTGTCCAAGTACTGGAGTCCCCTGTTGTTTTAAGCATAATTAAATCTAGTGTAGCTCTAAGATTCCTCGAATGATCTATTTCCCTAGTTATAGGATCTTGTAAGGGATGGAATTTTGATGGTAAATTTTGGCTGGTAAAACTTTTACCCTCTACGTAATATGATACCAATAAATGATAATTTTATTTTTTTACCATTTATGGAATCAAGTGTAATTTTTCCACAATTTCAGTTTTTTAGTTTTTCCAACTATCATTTAATGTCAAAATTGTGGATTATCAAGCGAGGGAGATTGTCAAGTATTGTAGAATTGAGTTTTTTCAACAAAAAAAAATGTGGGCCTAAAGGGTGCAAAAATGCCCTGTGCGAGGTGCCTGAACTAGGCATTTTTGCACCCTCGTGGCCCGTGCAAAATGCCTCCTAAAATTAGGGTTTCTTGCAACGATGATGTATTTTTGAGCTCTATATAAGGAGATTTCCCTCTTTTGGCCATTTCATACATTTGAGAGCATATATCCTCTTTACGCCTTTCTTACATTCGAGGCCATGGCGCACACTAAGCAGACTATGAAGAAACTCACAAAAGAGGAGATAAGGAGGAGGGAAGAAGCCAAGGACATTGTCTTTAGATTTTGATGTTTTAAGCAATTCGAACACACGAAGAAGAGAACCTAAAAAGATAAATCATATACAAACTCCACGTAAGATGATTCATAAAGATTGCAATACAATTAGACAACAATTCATAGACATTGCAAGATAACATTATGAAAGAGATCAGTTACATAAGAGTTTACATATGAGATAGTGGGATTGCCAAGATACAAGGGCTGTCCGATGCTTTTTAGCTATGGGTAGCTCCCCTGTTAAGACTACTACTATGTCCTTGGGTGAGTTTTGGCCTTTGGATTGTGCAATTCCTATTTGGGCCAACACCTTGCTTCTATAGTTTGTACCAAATGTAGTCATTACAAGAGACTTCTTAACTAATATGACATAGCTAACTAACTGGCCTAAAGTGGTCATGCATAGCTACTTTGACCAATGCTTTCAATGCAAGAAGTGGGAAAGTGGTAGACGGGGTGAAGTCCTTATGGATTATAACAAAATCATCCACAAGGAGATGGGGAATATAATGGTTTAGGGCTGGGAATGGGCCAGTGGAACTATAGGACCCCCTACCTCACCCAGATGTCGACCTCCACCACAACTTCTTGATTTTCATCTTCATATTCATTGGCTTTGCATTCACTTCCGCCACCCATCTCCCAGCATGACACGTCCACAAGTTGGAGATTTTTCTGGGTAGTCTGAAACTCCTTCTCAGTTACATGAGCTTGTTCCATGCCCTTCGCTACCTCTAGTGTGATCGCCACTGTGTCCTCCATGGAATTTGTCAATGGTGGCAGGGGGATATCCTCAAGGTATCCTGTACCCAAATCATCCTATAAGGAATTTTCATTTCACTTTGAGCATGCTAAGGCACTCATCCATGCGAATCCCACAAGATTTTTTGATGTCATGCAAAAAGAGAAAGAGCTCCCCCCAACCACCACTGGTGGACATAAAATTTAGATTTCTATTTTTGAAATGGGGGCAGAGTCATCTTTCTCTTCAATTGCCTACTGCTAGCACTAGCCTTGAAGTGCCGAGGGTTCTCGGCCAACCCCAATGCACCCTCTGGGAAGTCTTTTTGGACGAGCATTGATTCATTGAGACTGACAGTGGCTACCCTATCTCGCTCACCATCTCTGTGAAAAATCCCCTAGGGGATATCAACCTCACCTTCCTTGGTTCCTTTAGAAATGTGGAAGACAAAACATGCCAACCATGAGAGAAAGCATTGGCCAATATCCCCTTTGTCGAGCTTGCTATTTGTTTGTTTTCAAGCTCTATGAAGTGATATGATAGTGCCACCATACATTCAAATCTTTTAAGCCGCTTTTTGAAGGGGTTTTTATTGTGTGGGCTATATGCTCGAGTAGTTTACATGGCACCCACAAGCCATCATCATCCCGTAATGCCAGTGAGTGTGGCCTCAGGTGGGCCTCCATGTAGGTGAGCATGTCAGCAAATAGATCTGAGTGCAGTCGGATGGTGGAGGTCCAGTCAACCACGCGAGTGAACATAGTGTGTAGGTGTGTGGCCTCAAGGAAGTTAGTCTCATGTAGGAAGCCCATGAATTGCTCTAGGGGCATGATGAGGAGGGCTGGTGAGGTGTTTTGGTGCTTTGGTGCTCTAAAGATGCGAAGAAACAAATGACACATAAAAGGGGCCTTGGGAATTTACAGAAGGTTTGTATGAAAATAAACCAACCATAACACAAAACCATAATTTCAATAAACCAAAATGCCTATTCATTAAACCAAAGTATCGTAGAAAATAAATATATTTATAAAACTCTTTAACAGAGTGAGATTAAAGACCAACTCCAAAATGGAGTGAGATTACAAAAAATTCTATCCAAGGAGGAGTGAGATTACAAAATGGACACTTCCAGCTCAGGTCCCTTCAGCCAAAGTGACATAATCATGTCCCCAATCCGAGGACACCTTGGTGCTTGCTTTTAGCTGCCTTCCAACGTATCCAAACACACCTCATTGTAAGTGAACTATGATAGATATGAGAAAATACATTTGTTTAAAGAGCAAACAATCCTTACCTTCCTACCTTGCAATTTAAAGCAAGCATTGCTGATTCCCTCATATTCCAAGATGCGTAGGTGATCACGAACATTCAATAGGATCCAATGCTTGCTTGCTTGGACAATCTCTACCCCCACATTTGGTAAGCATATCGAGAGAGAAATGGGCTCGGCAACCTCCTCGTGAACTTGTAAGGGAATCCATGATCCCTTCTTCCTCATCCATTGCTCATAACAAAATCGAATGCACAAAGTGGCACATGCTCGTAAAGAATCAAAAGGAGACCCCTTTCTGCTCCCCCTTCACAAGGTCCCACCCTTGGCTAAGTAAATTGACCATCTCTTCAACACCCACAACCTTGCACATGTACATGGTGGGTGTTTGTGTGCAATCAAAGGCCTAAAACATGTGGGCAAACACATGCATAGGGCATGCCCTAGTAAGACCCACTAATCTTGAGGCCTTGGTGTACTTCAAAGAGGCTTGTGTATGACTAGCCATCTTTGCCTTAAGAGTAATCGTAGTCCAAACATTAAGCGTTGGCCATTCAATGCTAGAGAGAGGAGGGGACAAGATTTCTTCAAGCTTACTGTTAACCTATGACGGACATTGAGACGTACTATGTTTTACGTCATTAATTTAAATATTCTGAGTCATGGGCCAGGCTTGTCGGCACCATATGTTAAGGATGAAGGGATTGGGTGATCGCCGATGAGAGGCACACCTTGAATATCAATAGGATAAGGGTTAGGGTCGGCCGGCCATGTATGGGCACCCAAGTGTGAACGGCCAAGTCACCTATAAGAGTCAAATGTAACCCTAAAATCCTCATTCTCATGTGTTGAATACAAGAGTGCTCTTGCCTTATCTCCTTGGTTTCCTTCTCCTGTGTGTGTGTGTGTGAGAGAGAGAGAGAGAGAGCGATCGAGCACTGTGTAGTGGCACGACAGCGCAGAGGCGCGGTAGAGCGGCGACGGCGGCTCCTTCTTCACTGCGACGTGGGAATCCTTCACGACGGCGGTTCTAGCGGTGAGTGACACCTTTTGCATTCTGTTTGAGCTTGCTTTCCTGGTTGTATGCTTGCAGCCATTCGTGGCTCGCATACGGTGTTCGGCAAGTCCCCAGCTATGACCTGTGCGGCAAAAGCACACATTTTTGGTGCCGCTGTCGGGGAGCTGCCCTGCACCAAGCTCCAGTTTGCAGCTCGGGCTGCTGCG
Source organism: Cibotium barometz (assembly GCF_041138505.1). Lineage (NCBI taxonomy): Eukaryota > Viridiplantae > Streptophyta > Polypodiopsida > Cyatheales > Cibotiaceae > Cibotium > Cibotium barometz. The sequence goes on from NC_141094.1 coordinate 41,059,332, forward strand.
TGAAGCTTAATTTACACTGTAGGAAAGGTGACTGTGTGTTTGTTGTTGAGGTGTTTTCGTGTCTTGCAATCTGTTTCGGCAATTTGTCTTCTATATTTCTGTTTTTTTTTGTTATTTTTCCGCTTCGTGTGTGGGCGTGCGTTCTGTTCTCTAGTTTTCTACGTGCGAGGGGGGATTTCTGAATCCCCAGGCCTGCGCTGTGTGTAAATTGCGCCGCGGAAAAGTCTGAACCCTAGAAAGAAACCCTAGAAAACTTATCCCAAAAAAAAAAGAAAAAATTAATTTCAAAAAAAAAGATAAAAAAATTAAAAATAAAAATTTATCTTTTTTAAAGAAAAAAAAAACCAAACGTGTGAAGAGGATAGATTTTTTATTTGGAAAAAAAATTTTGAAAAGAAAAAACCACCAATTGACCCCGACCCCGGCCTCGTTCTTTTGATATATATATATAGGAGAGTGAGCCTCCATAGCTTTCTTTCAAGTGAGAGCTTATGGGAAGTTGTGCCCTATATGTAGCCCACCCCCCAAGGAGTAAAGTGAGCATGTGGGATAAAGCCCTCACCCTTTCCTCCACAAGCAAATAGGCTTTCGCCCCTCCCCCCCAAGGGAAACGGACTGTTTTGAGGACTACAGGAGCTCTAGATAGGCGAACACGGTGCTGTAAAGCACACTAGGACCCTTTGAACCATACGCTCATTTCGAGCTATCACACGCCCTAGTCCAGGTTCGACCATAAGTAAGGGGGTCATAAACGGGTTAAAAACAATCTAAAAACAAATAAAAACGGGGTGTGAAATACCCAAGAAACCACTTGTGTGGACTTCAAGGGTAGTTACCAACGCACGTAGGGTACCCACGTCACATGCATCTATGCTCTGGTCAGGTGCTGGAGTCTGAGCCACTAGAAAGCGTTTCGGTTTACGCAGGCTCACACCATCCCTCCACGTTAGCATCTTGGTCTTCCGCTGGAACCCAAGGAAGTGCAACCCAAGATCCACGAATAGCGGCTAGTGACTCATCCTCTAACTCAGAAGCCATGGAAGGACACCCTACCAAGAACCCTGAGGAGACAAGCCAAAACATGCGAGTGTGGGCCCCACAACCCGGATCTAGCATGTTTAGTCATCTAATACAGACCTTTAGTAGAGCTACGCGCTCTGAACATGCGACAAGCGAAGTAAATGAAGAAGGTGGGGTAGTGGATTCGCCATTCACATCTCTTGTAGACCCTACCCTCCCAAAGAGTGTCCATGTGGATATTCTACCCACTTCGTTTAATGAAGGCCCTACTGAGCTACCACCTTCCGATGCTCTTCCTAAAGTAGAGGTCCCTAGAAGCCAATTCATAAGAAGTGACATTGCGTCCACTTCAAGAGAACCGTTTGGCACACCAAGTCTGGATGGGATATTTCTCAATGAAAATTGGGAATATGATCTACACACAGAGACTCTAACTGACCTATACACGGGTTACACATACCATGTAGGTTGGTTAGAAGTCCTACGATCTACATCTAGCGCCACTAATCTAGAGGAGCAACAACACATGATATGTGAGGTTATTCATAGAATTATCCAATTTGAGAGGCAAAATAGGGGAGTGAACCTAGTTTCCACTGGCCCTATGAGATTTTTGGATACGAGCAAGGCCAAACAACCAACCCTATCACAATTGGAGACTCCCTCGGTGAGTCCCATAGACCCTTCGTATGTTGTTTTGCCTGGAGTCTCAATGTAGGTTGAGCCCACGAGCAGTAACTTTAGTTTTCCAACCTTGGCTCAACTTTCCATTAAGGAATCCACAATGCCTACCCCAATGATGAGCATAACGAAAAGTGCACCTGTTACCGCTGTAGTTAGTACGACGCCACTATCTAGTGGAACAGTACATACAACAATGCGTGCCAGTGCATATCAACCATATGTACCTATCGCTACTCATGCTCATGTAGCTCCTACGCCTCTTAGTATGCCAATGGCGTATGCTCCACGACCGCCTTATCACAACCCTTATCCAAGAGGAGCTAGGCCTAGTCACATATCATATCCTACGTCATTTGCCAACATACTCAGACCAACTCCAACTCCTATCAGCCAGGCTATCCCAGAAGTGCCTCCACTAGCTATGCCTGCTCACCTAGGTGATCTCGCAGCGTTTGCTCAGACGATCGGATGATCTATTGCGGAAAACATGCGGGGCATGCCTGAGAGAGAACCTAGAACCAAGGCAGTACAAGTGGCTAAGCTCACTCAGAACTTCAGTGGTAACGAGGATGTTAGGAAGCACATTGAAGTCTTTGAACACGTGTGTGATTCCTTGGAAGAGCACAATGAGCTGCATAAGTGTACAGCTTTAGGCTTAACCTTGAGTGGGAAGGCCGGAGATTGGTATTGAACCTTAAGCGTTGAAGAGCGCACTCACTACCCCACTCTCAAGAGATTGTTCTTGAAAGAATACATGCGTGAGGGTGTGCTTTGGGGAGTAGCATCTCAACTCCAAAAAGCTGAACGCGAGGAAGGGGAGTCAGTGATGAGAGACTTTATAAGTCGATTAAAGCATCTAAATTCTTGCTGCACTCCCGATGAGCGCTTCAATAATAACCAACTGCTCGATAGATTCATCCAAGGATTGCGCCACGAGGACATATACAATGGCCTAGTCATTAGAGGTCTTACAACGTGGGAAGCAGTCACTGCCAATGCAAACTAGTTAGAAGACAACTTGATGATTGCAGGTAAAAAGGTGTCTTCGGAGACAAAATCCGTTAGTTCGCAAGTATCTGGGCACGAGCCAATGACGGTGAAACCTATTGCCAAGGAGCCCAAGATATCTGAAATGTCTGTGATCGACCTTACTAAGGCTCTCCAAGAATACTTTAGGGATAATTGAGCTCCTCAGAATAGCCATATGTACCCAAGGAGAGAACAACAATGGTGTTCGGTTTGCTTAGAACCACATAGCACGAGTGAATGTCCCACATTCAGAGTCAAATTCAATGGGAATTGCAATGCATGTGGTAAGTATGGCCATCAATCTAAGGATTGCCTAGTACTTAAGCGAATGTTGGCAAATCAGGCACCACTAACCTGGTCAAACACACCTCAAGTACCCACGCTAATGCCTGCATAACCCGTCGAGCAACCGTCATAGCACATAGTGCCAAGGAATCCGAATGTAGTCCAGTCTGTGCCGTTACCACCGCCAGTGCTAGGACCACAACCTCCACATCCAAGGATTACCCCAATAAACCAGATGGGTTGTGAGTCACATAGTGCGTGTGGGGATTATGAAGAGGAGATAGACCCCACTACTCCATACGGGATTGATACGTTTGAAATGACTCCCCAATACTACATGGAGGATCATTTCGGGCAAGTCAAGCCTGTATATCAAGCGGCTGCTCTCGCCACAAGAGGGCAAAACCTTAATACCTTGGCGAGGAGACCACCTCTTCAATGCTACGAGTGTGGTGGACCGCATCGTGTAGCGGAGTGCCCTAATAGGCTACAGAAGATCGCTACTCAGATGCAACCAAATCAAGGGAGCACATCGGGAATGCCGATACTTACATGTAATCGTTGTGGCATAGATCATTTGATTGCTCAATGTCCACATAATCCTAATGCACCCAAGATTACGCCATTGAATTTGGTTGAGGTCACCAACCAGGCACAAGGAACCATACCTGTCGTACCCACGAATGTAGTTACACGATCAATGCTTCAAAATCAAAACTACAATCTTGAAGAGAGGGATACTGCATCAATTGCTCAAGCAAAGAAAAAGAAAACGCGGCGGAAGAGATCCCTTAATGCCACGAGCTCCAAGCCTAGTTCAAAGACTAACATAGGGACAGGAGACGACCCCGTGTATATGAATGATCCTGAAGATGATTCCGATTCAATAGAAACCATGGGGACCAAAGCCACTATCTTAAGGGAGGAACCCACTCGGGAGCTCAACGAGGGAGAATCAAGCGAGCATAAATAAGGGGAAACAGAAAGAAACTTCCTCGGCCCCACAACCAAGTCAGTTAATGCCCTCTCGACCACCCAAACTGACTGAGATTCTCCAAGACAAGCCACGTGGGCCAAAGACCCTCAAGAAAAAGATTGGAACTTACCTGAACCCAGTTGAGGAGATTGAACAAGTGCAACACTTAAGGGGTTTGGTGGAAGAAACACAAAGAGAACTGGAGCCAAACCCGAGAAAAATCAAAATTCCAGACACAGCATTTCCTACGCAAGTTTAGCCTCACAGGAACCATAAACCGTTAGCTATACCTAGTATCATTCGGGAAGAAAGTGTGGATAGGACATCAGGAAGTGGGCAAACACCCTTTTTGCTTGAAAGAATGTTTAGTGAGGGAATGCCTGACCCCATCGAAGAGGAAGTGATTCCATCTTCACCAGTCCCTAGTCAAGGGGCGATATCTCGAAAAGTACCGTTGAATGTGTCCAAGTTAATGGATTTCATGTCCTCTGAGATCAGAACCACGATCATATCCAAATTATACGGAGATCCTAAGCTATTCTTAGCTCTTCGGGCATTTCTCAATGGAGAACTAAAGGCGAGGCTACCACAATTTGCAAATATGGATAGACCCGACACGCTTCAAGATGAAGGGGGACATTGGGATCTACAACCCAACCTAGATGAAGACTCGGTCATTGCAATACCTGTTAACAAGTTGGGATAGTACTTTGAAGGTGACGAATCTAATGCGACCCTCCCCATTACTACCAAGGGATTAACTCTAAAGGGAATCCTTGATGGTGGTGCTGGCGTGAGCATTGTGACTAAAAACTGTTGGGAATCTATGGAAAGACCTCACCTTGAAGTCACAAACATAGTGGTTAAGATGGCAAACGGAACCATAGCTAAACCTATTAGAATGTTAAGGGACCTTAAGATCAAGGTTTTGGGATACAAGGTAAGACATACCTTCATTGTAATGGATTTCTCCAATCCTATGTCATATCAAATGATCTTAGGACGTCCTTTCATGAGGGAAGCACAAATGGTAAAAACCATGTCTACCTACAATTCCAGGACTCTGTCATTCGAGTTGATCTTGAGAATGGTCGTGCGCATCCTTTAGGAAGCAAGGTTATCATCGATAATCGATCGGATACCACTGTTCACTCCGCCCCATTAAGGTATTGCTATACATGCAAAAAAGAGACCGATGATGGGAAAGATTCTCCTTATATGGATGTCCTACCGGGTATGATTGAGTCGGATAACGTGGATTGGGTACACCTAGCGGCAACCATAGACACATGGGGAAATAGAGGCACAAGTTGGGTAACACCCTGAGGGGCAAGATATGCCACCGTTAGTGCCAATAAACATGATAGGTGTTATACACTTGACTCCTGATGGCAAGAAAGTGGCAAACTCAACTGACAGTAGCGAAGACTCTGACCAATGTAACTCTGAGTATGAATCTCAAGAACAAACTGATTGTGAGGCTGATGGGGGGGATGAATCAAATATTCACCCAAATGTGGAAGCAATGTGCTCAAGGCCTAGAACGGTGACCTCCTGCAGTTCATTCGAAAGTGAGGGGGACACAAGTGAAAATCGACCAAGTGAGTTCGAATCTGACAGAAACAAAAATCAAAAACTTGGTAAGAAGAAAACGAGACATAAGCGCCAACGCTATCGAGCTAATGTACGCACTGCAATAAACAAGGAGAGATCCACCCACAGAATGGCTTAGTTATGTAGGAGCTATTGACGCTAATCGGAAGTTAGCGGATAATTGGGGACAATACCTCCAAAGTGTCATGTGGTGTATTCCGCAACCTCATGACATCGCCCAATTAGAAATCGAAGAGAAGCCAAAACTAAGTCGTACTACAAGAAGGCGGCAAAACCAAGAGTTAGCTCAGTAACAAAAGGAGGCGGAATTGAAAGAAAAAAGCCTGGCACAACAAGAACCAGTAGACTTACACCCTGCACCCGAGCATTTCAAATCATTCACCACAGGGGAACGTAAAGTGGTCTACACAAAAGCCCAACGAACGCCTACCAATGGGAGTAGCGGTGTCTACGATGGCCCTGCGGTAGTTAAGGAGATAGACTTAGCAGATCCGGGTGAGGAGTCTAAACCAGTTTTTATTGCTCAAGACCTCACCCAGTCAAAGGAAGCTACACGTAAGAAGCTTCTTAAAGAATTCAAGGACATATTTGCTTGGACATATCATGATATGAAGGGTGTTCCACCCTCGGTGGTGTAACACACGATTCCAATGATTAGCACTGCTAAACCAGTCCAGCAACGTCTCTACCCAATGAATCCTAAGTACGCAAAGATTGTACAAGAGGAAATTGAAAAGCTTGTAAAATGTGGATTTATATACCCTATTGAGCACTCAGAATGGGTTTCTCCGATAGTCATCGTACCAAAGAAGAATGGAAAACTTAGAGTGTGCGTTGATCTCAAAAAGGTTAATGCAGCCACCAGAAGGGATCATTACCCCTTGCCATATTCTGAACATGTGCTTGAAAGAGTGGCAGGCAAGGAGGCATATAGCTTTTTAGATGGGTACTCGGGTTACAATCAGATCACAACAATTGCAGTCGAGGACCAAGCTAAAACAGCATTTATCACGAAGTTTGGAGTGTTTGCCTTTCGCATCATGGCTTTTGGCTTGACCAATGCACCTGCAACATTCCAACGATTGATAAACACGGCCTTTAAGGAATATGTAAGGGACTTCTGTGAAGCTTTCTTAGATGATCTTTGTGTTCATTCCTCTTGGGACGAGCACTTGATGTGTTTACAAAAAATATTTGAAAGGTGTAGATTATATCGCATCTCATTGAATCCTTTCAAATGCCAATTCTGGGTTAAACACGGAGTTATCTTAGGGCATATAGTGTCCAAAAATGGGATTTCCACTGACGAGAGTAAAATCAAGGTCATTCTGGAATTATCCCCACCCACCAACTATAAGGGAGTCCAACGCTTTATGGGCCACATTGGTTATTATCGAAGATTTATTCTATTCTTCGCCGAGATAGCTCGACCATTATATAAGCTTCTCATCAAGTTTATTTGGACCGAAGAATGTGACCTTACCTATGAGCTATTAAAGAAGGCCTTGGCGAGTGCTCCAATCTTGAGAATGCCTAACTGGGATTTACTCTTCCATGTGCATATTGATGCATCAAACTTTGCTATTGGGTGTGTGTTAACTCAATCTGGAGAACACAAGCTAGACTACCCCATTAGCTTTGCCAGTCACCAGTTGAACGACGCTGAGATGAACTACACCATTACGGAGCGAGAAGGGTTGGCAATGATATATGCAGTAAGGAAATTTTGTTATTACCTCCTTGCCACCAAGTTTGTTTTCTATGTGGATCATCAAGCATTGTTGTATCTGGTAAACAAACCATGCTCCACAGGAAGAATCACACGATGGCTATTGATTCTTCTTGAGTTTGATTTCATTGTTGTTGTGAGACTTGGCAAAAAACATGTTATGGCTGATCATTTGTCTCGCATACCTAATGGTGAGGCTCCTACAGGGGTTGATGATGACTTACCTGACACTTCCCTATTCATGGTGGAGACAATGCCTGAATGGAGTGAGAAGATTGTTAACTTTTTGGTTAATGGCTTTCCACCCAAGGAGCTTCGTAAAGATCTAGCTCGAAAGCTGATCAAAGAATGCGAACCCTATTGCCTGATAGTCGGGACTCTTTATAAAAGAGGAAAGGATGACGTTCTTAGGCGTTGTGCCCGAGAGGATGACGTTCTTAGGCGTTGTGCCCGAGAGGATGAGTATCTATACATTTTGCAAGAGGCACATATGGGTGTAGCCGGTGGTCACTTCTCAGGAGACTTAACTGCGCGAAAGATCTTACAATCGGGGTATTGGTGGCCCACTATGTTCCAAGATGCATCACTCTTTGTGAAGGGTTGCGATGAATGCAAACGATACAAGAAACCCCAGCGAAAAGATCAGATGCCCCTACATCCGATCAAAGTAAACCAACCATTTGAAAAGTGGGGTTTAGACTTTGTAGGTCCAATTAGCCCAGCGGCCCGAAACACACAATCTCGCTATATTATTGTGGCCACTGACTATATGACCAAATGGGCTGAAGCGAAGGCGACACGTAAGGCAGATGCAAGGACAACAGCCAAGTTCCTCTTTGAAAATATAATCACATGCTTCGGTTGTCCTTTTGAACTTGTGAGCGACAATGGTACGCATTTTATAAATGAAGTGATTGATGAGCTCACAACAAATTTCATGATATCCCATCATAAATCTACTCCTTACTATCCGCAAGCGAATGGCCAAGCCGAGAGTACCAACAAGACCTTAATCTCTGTTTTGACAAAGACAGTTGAAGCTCATCGCACGGATTGGGATCTAAAGCTTATAATAGCTTTATGGGCCTATCGTACTACGTACAAAGTGGCTTTGCACACCATTCAAAATGGTATATGGCCAAGAAGTAGTCATGCCGTGGGAATTTGTCATTCCTAGTCTTCGTGTTGCTACTCAAGAGGGTTGGGATGGTAATCCCTTAGTAGAACGTCTGTATATTCTTGAACGGCTAAACGAAGAAAGACAATTGGCTGTGTACAATGCCCTTGTGGAGAAGGATAGAAGGAAAAAATGGTTTGATCGCCACCTGAAGGACAAAGACATCAAGGTTGGGGATAAAGTCCTGATGTATGGAGTGCGTAACGAAAAGAAGAAGCTCAAATATGCTAGTAAGGAACCGTATAGAGTATGTGAAATTACCCCGCAAGGTACCATCCGAGTGGAGACTCTCGACGGAGTTGAAACCATTGGATTCCTTAATGGGAGTAAATTCAAAAGGTACTATGATCCCCTGAGCCAAGAGGAGTTACATGCAATCCATCAAAAGAAGGCAGCTAAAGAACAAGCTGAGCTTAAAAAGATACAAGCGAGAGTCGAAGCCAAAGAACGTCAACAGCGTGCTAGGCGACAACGAGAAGCCAACTTGGGAATTACGCAAGTATTTTTCGAGGAAGGAGAGGAGGATGCACTGGAATCTGACGCGCCTCTAAGATACCCAATTGAGTTACAGAGTCCTTACGGGGAGGTGCTGTATAATGCATTATTGGATACAGGAGCTCAACACAATTTGCTATCATATGGCGTGTGGTGTCAACTGGGAAAACCACCTTTAACCAAGAGTTCTATCCAAGTTCAAGGAATCAACAAGAAGAAAACCCCTGTCTCAGGAATTCTGCACACTCCGGTTGCTTATGACAAGGGAACCATAATTCAAAGCTTTTTGGTTATGCCTGCTGGTACCATGGAAGGGACTGTAATCTTAGGGCGCAAATGGATGATGGCCACCAAGTGCAATATCGATTGGGCAACCAGACAAGTCACAACGCAAGAACCAACACTAGGTCTAACCGCTCAAAATCCCGCACCTAAGTCATCCACTCAAATATTAGATAATGAAAAATCACAAAGTCCAGTGGCAAAACCATCTTCGATTGTTGGCCACCCCTCTAACGCTTCAACGCCAAGAGTGGAAATAGGCAAGGTGGTCCCTAAAGCTTTGCTTACTATGCCAAAGAGTACATACAAATGGGTCCCCAAAGCTTCGTTACTAACAGCTACTTCCCCTGCTCAATCTCGTTCAGCCACCAAGAAGCCTCGTAAAAGGAAAGCAGCTACCCACCCGAAAAAGGGCAATGTAACATCACGATGGATCTCTAAAAAATTATTAGTAGCCCAAGGATACTACGAGGGAAATGACCAGATTTGGGTCCCTAAACATAAGCTAAATCCCTCTACATCACCTGTAAAACCTTGCAAACCAATTGTTGCCACCCCAACGATAATTCAAGATCGTGGTAAGGGAAAGGTAACAGAGTGCTCCACACCACTTCTTCTAGAGTTAGTTTGGATTCCCAAACGATATCGATCATTACCACCTAGCTCAGGAAGGGGAGAGCCACATGAAGCTTCTAGCTCCTCATGCCAGGCACACGCTGATATAGAAGTTTCTACATGCTCTACACCTACTCTTGTCAACACCCAACAAAAAACCGATGAGTCTACGTCTCCCCTTGTAATAGTATCGTCGGAAACCATTTCCTCCATTCGTCAATGGGAGCGTACACTACCATCTCTGCAATTGGATATGGCCACAAGGGTCATAAAAAGCTATCTGCCCACATCACAACCTATGACCCGCTGGACAAATTGGTTCCAAGAGACTGCAACATCATTGCAAATAATATGATCTACCCAAGGAAAGGGGGAGCATGTACTCACGCTCGACATTCTAATGCTTCCTCCTTAACCTTCTCCCCTGACCATGTAATTGCCAAATTCAAGGGGATGTATATATATAGCTTCATACATTTAAAAAAAAAACAAAGAAAAGAAAAACAAAAAATAGTAAAAAGAGCAAGAGCACAAAAACAAGAGAAATATCCGTATACAATCAAGAACTAGATTGACCTGTCATAAACCTACTGATGCTATATCTGTGTTTGCAGATATGGCAGATGCCCGATCATCATACACTTCATTCACTCCTACCTTTGGTGAGAGGTATCATATGTACCTTTCTCAGATATTCCACATGTGCTATCCTGTAATTGAAACTGAATGGGATCATATAGATGTACTAGCCAGAGAGGAAAATGTTGAGGAATTAGAATGGCTAATTCGCCTATTGACCATGACTGACCCCTACTCCGTAGAGGACATATCCCCGATAGCCCAATGCTTTCCTTTTCCACAAGATGACTATCCTCGCATGGTTACATTTTTGATGAGTTTATGTGGATGGGAAAATGAAAAGAAAATATCTGACAATGATGAATGGACGGATGAAACTCATGGCACTACTGAGGTTGACTTTATTTATTTGGATGATGCGGATAGAGGCTTAGCCTTAGGGTTAGAGCCAGGACTCTACAACATCCTCTTACCATATCCTCACTAGTAGTGTGGTGACTGGTAGGTAGGTTAGTGTTTTCAAGTTTTTTCTAGTTTGGATTCCTTAAACGAGCCTTTAATTTTTCACACTGATGTGCCTCTCGAGGTATAGTGCTTGTTAGTTGATTGTACAGGTTAAAAAGTTTGAGGTGGGTTCGCTTTCAAGTCCTGAGACTGTCGCAACGTTCATCAAAATATATCTACATCAAATTGCAAGCTGTCTCGTCAAATCAAGTAGATCTCCAATTACAGGTGTAATTCTTCCATACCCACTCTCTTTTGTTTTTACTGTTCAATTAATTGCATAAACTATAATGCATGACCACATGGAAATTGTCAATGTACTACTTAGTTTTTGAAGTTGCTTGTATGTTGGTGTAAATCATTAATGAGCTTAACTTTATTGGAAATATTCCTAGGCAGCATGATGTCTTTAGTTAACCTTGGAATACGATTGTCTTAGGTCTAGGGTCAAACCATCTTAATGTTTGACACCTGGCCATGTGTGTGTTGACCTCTAGGACATAGCTATTACCCCTTTGTCGAAAGGATGCAAGACAAATTATAGTTCATGAGCAAAGATCAAAATAAATAGATTTTTTTTTGAAAAAAAAGCCTACAATAAATGGCAATACAAGTCTATGATGTGCTTTAATGTTGGCCTATCGCCTTATTGATACTTGGTAGGCGAGGAGTATTCTACTCCAGACCGATGCCTTGGTTGGTAGGGGGTAGCCTTGCCTAAAGTGAGCTAATAGATCCCTGGATAATGCCTTGTGTTAAACATGGTACCAGGATCGATGTTAGTTTTGCCTTAGGAAGGTCGCCATTGTGTGTAAAAATTGTCACGTGCATAAAAAAAGAAGAAGGCAAAAAGCTCCTGTAACTCTGATGTTTCTTGTGTCCCTAGGCTTGTGGTATTAACTTGTTCTTAGAGTAGACACAGTGTGGTCATCTGTTTATTTATTAAGCTTGGTTATTTTCCTTGACTTAGGCCAGTTATAAACCTTGATTAACCTTTGACACCTTGCTTACTCTTGATTTACTTTCAATAATTTTAAACTCCTGTTAATTTGCTACACTAGCTCATTCATGTGATCCTTAAACTAAGTTCTCATAGCAACATCCATTGTGGTCTAACATGCTTGAATTTATACACTTTATATCTTTTGAATTCCAGCATACTTTCACTCTACTTCCCTGTTTTGCAGACGGTCAACAACAACTCTCTCGAGCTTACCATACCATAGCTTCCGAGGACGGAATCTACATCAGGAAGGGGGGCATGTTAACCTATGACGGACATTGAGACGTACTATGTTTTACGTCATTAATTTAAATATTCTAAGTCATGGGCCGGGCTTGTCGGCACCATATGTTAAGGATGAAGGGATTGGGTGATCATCGATGAGAGGCGCACCTTGAATATCAGTAGGATAAGGGTTAGGGTCGGTCGGCCATGTATGGGCGCCCAAGTGTGAACGGCCAAGTCACCTATAAGAGTCAAATGTAACCCTAAAATCCTCATTCTCATGTGTTGTGAATACAAGAGTGCTCTTGCCTTATCTCCTTGGTTTCCTTCTCCTACATGTGTGTGAGAGAGAGAGAGTGAGTGAGAACGCGATCGAGCATTGTGTAGCGGCACGGCGGCAGAGAGGCGGTAGAGCGGCGCGACGGCGGCTCCTTCTTCACTACTGCGACACGGGAATCCTTCAAGGCGGCAGTTGAGCGGTGAGTGACACACCCTTTGCATTCTGTTTGAGCTTCCTTCCCTGGTTGTATGCTTGCAGCCATTCGTGGCTCGCATACGGTGTCTGGCAGCTACGACCTGTGCGGCAAAAGCGCACAGTAGGAAGACACATTAGGCGATGATAGTACAACATCATGCCTCTGTTGTCAGATGGACCTTGATTCATGTCAAATTGTAGATGCTCAGCCTCATACCCATCATATCATTTCTTGGGTTGATTGATCAGGACTACGAGTAATTTTAAGAATCTAACACTGGCCACTATTGCTGGGTCCCGGGATACGACACCATGCCTGTATCCAATTCATCATCTGTTTTCTTTGTTTCCTTATGTTTGTAAATGTAGCTGGCATGAAGATTGGGAAGTTATAATAAACATGTGAATCTCGCTGCTTGGCCTCTTGAAATTCTAAAGGTGTTCATCTCCTCTTTAGTGGCATGTACAAGAAGGGATCAACTTGTTGAGTTGGTGGCACACACATATATACATGGCTGTATTCTGGAATTGTTAGGAATTCCTTTCTTCAGTTTGGCTGTATTCTAAAATCTTCCAACTTGGGGTGTGCATCATTTGTGATAATTGTTGAATAGCCCCCTCTTGTGTGGACTGGGTGAGCTTTCCTCCACCTGGCGGAAGCAATTAACTGATCATAAATGTTACCACTCTGATTTCCAGCAGGTCAGCCAATTGTGGATTGGCTCATTTGGAATGCCGTGCCACGTTAGACCACAAGGTGCCCTCTCTAGCCAAAGGTAGCAGTTCTTCTAAATCTGGGCGAGGTGCTCGGAGAGGGTATGGTACATAATGTTGCTTTGTTGGTGTGACATCGGAGTAGGTCTCTAGTAGAATCCTTTGAGCTGGCTCAAATGGTGTTATTTGCACTAACACCTTGAACATTAGCTTTGGCTTTAGTAGTGGATTGCCAACTCATATGAAGTCTGCATACTCTGCACCAGACAATGACTCCAAAATAGTATCATTAGTAAAAGCTTCAATATTGTCTTGAGGAAGAGTATGTCATACCTCCTGAGTTTGTCGGGGGGGAGACGAGTCAAGTGCCGGTACCTCTCGGGGGCGAGAGGGTTAGTGGCTAGGTTTGTGGGATTTCATAAAATCTTGAAGCTCACTGATATCCTCATGACATATGTTAGGATATTCAATATGGGTGTTATCAAAAGTGTAAAGGACACTGGTTAACATGCATTCTAAATGTTTGTAGATATTATGGTATAGTTCTAGAATACCAAAAGGGTGATATAAAGAAGACTCACATAAGTTTAAGTGCTGGTGAGTATTGTAGACTTCTAGCCACCCATGGCTTACAATCCATTGATAACAATCCAAAAGGGTGATATAAAGAAGACTCACATAAAGAAGACTCACATAAGTTTAAGTGCTGGTGAGTATTGTAGACTTCTAGCCACCCATGGCTTACAATCCATTGATAACAATCCATTAAAAAGATACAAGCGAGAGTCGAAGCCAAAGAATGTCAACAGCGTGCTAGGCGACAACGAAAAGCCAACTTGGGAATTACGCAAGTATTTTTCGAGGAAGCAGAGGAGGATGCACTGGAATCTGACCCACCTCTAAGATACCCAATTGAGTTACAGAGTCCTTACGGGGAGGTGCTGTATAATGCATTATTGGATACAGGAGCTCAACACAATTTGCTATCATATGGTGTGTGGTGTCAACTTGGAAAACCACCTTTATCCAAGAGTGCTATCCAAGTTTAAGGTATCAACAAGAAGAAAACCCCTGTCTCAGGAATTCTGCACACTCCGGTTGCCTATGACAAGGGGACCGTAATTCAAAGCTTTTTGGTTATGCCTGCTGGTACCATGGAAGGCACTGTAATCTTAGGGCGCAAATGGATGTTGGCCACCAAGTGTAATATCGATTGGGCAACCAGACGAGTCACAACGCAAGAACCAACACTCAGTATGACTGCTCAAAATCCCGCACCTAAGTCATCCACTCAAATGCTAGATAATGAAAAATCACAAAGTCCAGTGGTAAAACCATCTTTGATTGTTTGCCACCCCTCTAACGCTTCAATGCCAAGAGTGGAAACATGCAGGGTGGTCTCTAAAGCTCCGCTTACTATGCCAAAAAACACATACAAATGGGTCCCAAAAGCTTGATTAATAGCTACTTCCCCTGCTCAATCTCGTTCAGCCACCAAGAAGCCTCGTAAAAGGAAAGCAGCTACCTACCCGAGAAAGGGCAATGTAACATCGCGATGGATCTCTAGAAAATTATTAGTAGCCCAAGGGTACTACGAGGGGAATGACCAGATTTGGGTCCCTAAACATAAGATGAATCCTTCGACATCACCTGTAAAACCTTGCAAACCAAATGTTGCCACCCCAACGACAATTCAAGACCGTGGTAAGGGAAAGGTAACAGAGTGCTCCGCACCACTTCTTCCAGAGTTAGTTTGGATTCCCAAATGATATCGATCATTACCACCTAGCTCAGGAAGGGGAGAGTCACATGAAGCTTCTAGCTCCTCATGCCAGGCACACACTCATATAGAAGTTTCTACATGCTCTACACCTAGTCTTGTCAACACCCAACAAAAAACCGATGAGTCTACATCTCCCCTTGTAATAGTATCATCGGAAACCATTTCCTCCATTCATCAATGGGAGCGTACACTACCATCTCTGCAATTAGATGTGGCCACAAGGGTCATAAAAAGCTATCTGCCCACATCACAACCTATGACCCACTAGACAAATTGGTTCCAAGAGGCTGCAACATCATTGCAGAAAATATGATCTACCCAAGGAAAGGGGCAGCATGTACTCACGCTCGACATTCTATTGCTTCCTCCCTAACCTTCTCCCCTGACCATGTAATTGCCAAATTCAAGGGGATGTATATATATAGCTTCATACATAGAAAAAAAAAGAGAAAAACAAAAAATAGTAAAAAGAGCAAGAGCACAAAAAGAGGAGGAATATCTGTATATACAATCAAGAACTAGATTGATCTGTCATAAACCTACTGATGCTATATCTGTGTTTGCAGATATGGCAGATGCACGATCATCATACACTTCATCCACTCCCACCTTTGGTGAGAGGTATCATCTATACCTTTCTCTCAGATATTTCACATGTGCTATCCTGTTATTGAAACTGAATGGGATCATATAGATGTACTAGCCAGAGAGGAAAATGTTGAGGAATTAGAATGGCTAATTCGCCTATTGACCATGACTGACCTCTACTCCGTAGAGGGTATATCCCCATTAGCCCAATGCTTTCCTTTTCCACAAGATGACTATCCTCGCATGGTTACATTCTTGATGAGTTTATGTGGATGGGAAAATGAAAAAGAAATATCTGACAATGATGAATGGACGGATGAAACTCATGGCACTACTGAGGTTGACTTTATTTATTTGGATGATGCGGATAGAGGCTTAGCCTTAGGGCTAGAGCCAGGACTCTACAACATCCTCTTACCATATCCTCAGTAGTAGTGTGGTGATTGGTAGGTAGGTTAGTGTTTTCAAGTTGTTTCTAGTTTGGAGTCCTTAAAGGAGTCTTGAATTTTTCACACTGATGTGCCTCTCGAGGTATAGTGCTTGTTAGTTGATTGTACAGGTTAAAAAGTTTGAGGTGGGTTTGCTTTCAAGTCCTGAGACTACCGCAACGTTTATCAAAATATATCTACATCAAATTGCAAGCTGTCTCGTCAAATCAAGGATATCTCTAATTTCAGGTGTAATTCTTCCATGCCCACTCTCTTTAATTTTTTACTGTTCAATTAATTGCATGAACTATAATGCATGACCACATGGAAATTGTCAATGTACTACTTAGTTTTTGAAGTTGCTTGACGTACTAGTGTGAATCATTAATGAGTTTAACCTTATTGGATATATTCTTGAGAATGCATGCAGTCTTTAGTTAACCTTGGAATACGATTGTCTTAGGTCTAGGATCAAACCATCTTAATGTTTGACACCTGGCCATGTGTGTGTTGACCTCTAGGACATAGCTTTTACCCCTTTGTCGAAAGGATGCAAGACAAATTATAGTTCAGGAGAGCGAAGATTTAAAAAAAAAGCCTACAATAAATGGCAATACAAGTCTATGATGTGCTTTAATGTTGGCCTATCGCCTTATTGATACTTGGTAGGCGAGGAGTATTCTACTCCAGACCGATGCCTTGGTTGGTAGGGGGTAGCCTTGCCTAAGGTGAACTAATAGATTCCTGGATAATGCCTTGTGTTAAACATGGTACCAGGATTGATGTTAGTTTTACCTTAGGAAGGTCGTCATTGTGTGTAAAAATTGTCACGTGCATTAAAAAAAATAAAAATAAATAAAGGCAAAAGGCTCCTGTAACTCTAATGTTTCTTGTGTCCCTAGACTTGTGGTATTAACTTGTTCTTAGAGTAGACACAGTGTGGTCATCTGTTTATTTATTAAGCTTGGTTATTTTCCTTGACTTAGGCCAGTTATAAACCTTGATTAACCTTTGACACCTTGCTAACTCTTGATTTACTTTCAATAATTATTAAACTCCTGTTAATTTGCTACACTAGCTCATTCATGTGACCCCTTAAACTAAGTTCTCATAGCAATATCCATTGTGGTCTAGCATGCTTGAATTTATAAACTTTATATCTTTTGAATTCCAGCATACTTTCACTCTACTTCCCTGTTTTGCAGACGGTCTACCACAACAACCCTATCGAGCTTACCATACCATAGCTTCCGAGGACGGAATCTACATCAGGAAGGGGGGCATGTTAACCTATGTGACGGACATTGAGACATACTATGTTTTACGTCATTAATTTAAATATTCTGAGTCATGGGCCAGGCTTGTCGGCACCATATGTTAAGGATGAAGGGATTGGGTGATTGCCGATGAGAGGCGCACCTTGAATATCAGTAGGATAAGGGTTAGGGTCGGCCCCGGCCATGTATGGGCGCCCAAGTGTGAACGACCAAGTCACCTATAAGAGTCAAATGTAACCCTAAAATCCTCATTCTCATGTGTTGAATACAAGAGTGCTCTTGCCTTATCTCCTTGGTTTCCTTCTCCTGTGTGTGTGTGTGAGAGAGAGAGAGAGCGATCGAGCACTGTGTAGCGGCACGGCGGCGGAGAGGCAGTAGAGCGGCGACGGCGAATCCTTCTTCACTGCGACACAGGAATCCGTCACGGCGGCGGTTCTAGCGCTCAGTGACACACCTTTTGCATTCTGTTTGAGCTTGCTTTCCTGGTTGTATGCTTGCAGCCATTCGTGGCTCGCATACGGTGTTCGGCAAGTCCCCAGCTACAACCTGTGCGGCAAAAGCGCACACTTACCAAACCCGTTGGCCTGTGTGGGCACTACATAGTTGTGTGTGTAGAAGAAAACTTTCGGGTTAGAAGGGGAAACGTAGTATTCCATCCCCTATACGAGCATGAACGGCATAGAATTTCCCTCTTAGGATTTGTACAGGCTTCTCCTCAATGAAGTTGGAAGGGAAAATATCTGGAAACAAACAAACACATCAAATGAGGTTGAAAAAAAGAGCCCATGTAAACCAATATATGTAAACCAATATACTAGAGAGAAATCCATACAGTTGGAAAAAGAGGAGTGTGCCATTGGGGCCACAATAAAATATCCGTTGGCTAAGTACACATGCTGTATAAGGGCCATCAACCCATCACGCCTTGAGTCCTTGAAACCTAGTACACATCCCTTCTAATGGTGCTCAACCACATCTCGACGTTGAACTCGATGGGGTCCAGTGGCACTGGGTTGCAAATGGCCCCAATCTCCCTTCTGAAAATGCATCCCAAGCCAAGAATTGTGCTCATCCCTCACATTGTGCAAGAGCATAGACTCTATTATGTCTCTTGGCATTCTCCTCGACGATGATGCACTACCCTCCATGGTTGCTAATGCTACAATAATTGGAGAGAGAGAGAGAGAGAGAATGAGGCGTGAATAAGCTGTAGGTCTAAGCATAATATATATATATATATATATATATATATATATAGAGAGAGAGAGAGAGAGAGAGAGAGAGAGACAGAGAGAGAGAGAGAGAGAGAGGGGGGGGAGGGAGAGAGAGAGGTTATTGTAGGCATGAAGAAGCTGTAGGAATACATACAGTAGAGAGAGAGAGAGAGAGAGAGAGAGAGAGAGAGAGAGAGAGAGAGAGAGAGATCTATGGAGATTTGAGTTGCTAGTTTTGGGGGGAATCTGAAAATGATGAAGCCCCCTACTTTTAGTTACCTACCCCCCCTCCCCTCCTAATTTATGATGGATTATACTACATTAAACTTGAAATTCTCCCCTTTGTGCTCCCCCTCCACAAGGTGCCACCTTGGCTAAGTAAATTGACCATGTCTTCAACATCCACAACCTTGCACATGTACAAGGTGGGCGTTTGTGTGCACTCAAAGTCCTGAAACATGTGGGCAAACACATGCATAGGGCAGGCCCACTAATACCCACTGATCTTGAGGCCTTGGTGTACTTCAAAGAGGCCTTTATATTACTAGCCATCTTTGCCTTAAGAGAAATCATAGTCCAAATATCAGGCATTGGCCATTCATTGCCAGAGAGAGGAGGGGAGGGGATTTCTTCAACCTCACCAAACCCATTGGCCTATGTGGGCACTAAATAGTTGTGTGTATAGAAGAAAGAAGGGAAAATGTTGGAGAGTATTCCATCCCCTATATGAGCATGAACGGTATAAAATGTCCCCATTAGGGCCTTGTAAAGGCTTCTCCTCAATGAACTTGGAAGGAAAAATATCTGAAAACAAACAAACCCATCAAATGAGGTTGAAAAAAAGAGCCCATGTAAACCAACCTACTAGAGAGAAATCCATACAGTTACAAGGAAAATGAGGAGTGTGCCGCTGGGGCTACAATGAAATATCCATTGCTAAGTACACATGTATAAGGGCCACCAACCCATCATGCCTTGAGTCCTTGAAACCTAGTAGATGCCCCTTCCAATGGTGCTCAACAACATCTCAACATTGAACTTGATGGGGTCTAGTGGCACTGGGTTACGAATAGACCCAATCTCCCTTCTGAAAATGCATCCCATCCCAAGCCAAGAATCGTGTTCATCCCTCACATAGTGCATAGAATATATTATGTCTCTTGTCCTTATCCTCAATAAAGATGCACTACCATCCATGGTTGCTTATGTTGCAACAATGAGAGAGAGAGAGAGAGAGAGAGAGAGAGAGAGAGAGAGGCATGAATAAGATGTAGGTCCAAGCACTATTAAAAGAGAAAGAGGGAGAGAGGAGAGAGAGGGGGGAGGGTCATAAAGGCGAAAACAATTCAACAAAATAAAAAACTTACAACAAAAGTGGTTGTAAAGGCAAGGAGAGCTTACAAGCATTTGAAAGGTGAGGACATTTTGTAGTTTGTAAAAGGTAAGGAGAGTTTACAAACAAACCCATCAAATGAGGTTGAAAAAAAGAGCCCATGTAAACCAACCTAATAGAGAGAAATGCATATAGTTACAAGGAAAAAGAGGAGTGTGCCGTTGGGGCTGCAATAATTGGAGAGAGAGAGAGAGAGAGAGAGAGAGAGAGAGAGAGAGAGAGAGAGAGAGAGAGAGAGAGAGAGAGAGAGAGAGGGGAGGGTCACAAAGGGGAAAACAATTTGACAAAATAAAAAAAATACAACAAAAGTGGTTGTAAAAGGCAAGGAGAGCTTACAAAGCATTTGAAGGGTGAGGACATTTTGTAGTTTGAGTCCAGTCACCTACTTATATTTTGAGTTGTTGAACTCATGGTTTTTTAATTTATTTAAGGCAATTGGAGAATTGCTAATATTTCTTTGTTTAATTGATTAGAGTAGAACGATGTATTTTATAAAGAGGCCTAGAAGGTGTTTATAAACACCACGTATATGAGTACGATCAACCTTGGGTAATATCTATTATGCTCTCATCCTTGAATAATTTAAGATATGCATTATAATGTTGATGTTTATTGTGTGACTTAGTTTATGAACATCTTTCATTCTAGGATACTAAAATTAATGGCAATCACTAGAAATCATCTAAATGTTGGGATTTACAATCTCTACTCCCACATTTGGTAAGCATATCGAGAGAGCTATGGGCTCTGCAACCTCCTCTTCAGCTTGTAAGGAAATCCATGCTCCCTTCTTCCTCATCCACACTGATAATAACAAAATCAAATGCACAAAGTGGCACGTGCTTGCAAGAATTGAAATGAGACACTGGATTGTACTACATTGCGCTTGAAATTGTCCCCCTTGTGCTCCTCCTCCACAAGGTCCTACCCTTGGCTAAGTAAATTGACCATGTCTTCAACACCCATAACCTTGCACATGCACATGTACAAGGTCCTACCCTTGGCTAAGTAAATTGACCATGTCTTCAACACCCACAACCTTGCACATGTACATGGTGGGCATTTGTGTGCACTCAAAGTCCTGAAACATGTGGGCAAACACACGAATAGGGCATGCCCTAGTAAGACCCACTGATCTTGAGGCCTTGGTGTACTTCAAAGAGGCTTGTATATTACTAGCCATCTTTGCCTTAAGATCAATTATAGTCCAAACATTAGGCATTGGCCATTCAGTGCTAGAGAGAGGAGCCGAGGGGATTTCTTCAAGCTTACCAAACCCATTGGCCTGTGTGGGACTAAAGAGTGTTGTGTGTAGAAGACAACTTCCCGACGAGACGAGCAAGTTTAGAAGGGGAAATGTTGGAGAGTATTCCATCCCCTATATGAGCATGAACGGCATAGAATGTCCTTGTTAGGCTTCGTACAGGCTTCTCCTCAATGAAGTTGGAAGGAAAAATATCTGGAAACAAACAAACCCATCAAATGAGGTTGAAAGAAAGAGCCCATGTAAACCAACCTACTAGGGAGAAATTCATACAATTACAAGGAAAAAGAGGAGTGTGCCATTGGGGCCGCAATGAAATATCTGTTGCTAAGTACACATGTTGTATAAGGGCCACCAACCCATCATGCCTTGAGTCCTTGAAACCTAGTAGATGCCCCTTCCAATGGTGCTCGACCACATCTCGACATCGAACTCGATGGGGTCTAGTGGCACTGGGTTGCAAATAGACCCAATCTCCCTTCTCAAAATGCATCCCAAGTCAAGAATCCTGCTCATCCCTTACATTGTAAAAGAGCATCAACTCTATTGTGTCTCTTGGCCTTATCCTCAACGAAGATGCACTACCCTCCATGGTTTCTTATGTGGCCAATAATTGGAGAGAGAGAGAGAGAGAGAGAGAGAGAGAGAGAGAGAGACGTGAATAAGATGCAATTCTAAGCATCGTTAAGAGAGAAAGAGAGAGAGAGATAGAGAGAGGGGGAGGGTAACAAAGGCGTAAACAATTTGACAAAATAAAAAAGTTACAACAAAAGTGGTTGTAAAAGGCAAGGAGAGCTTACAAGCATTTGAAGGGTGAGGACATTTTGTAGTTTGTGTGTAGTCACCTTTTTATATTATGAGTCATTGAACTCATGGTTTTTTAATCTATTTAAGGCAATTGGAGAATTGCTAACATAACTTTTTTTTTAAAAATTGATTAGAGTAGAACAATGTATTTTATAAAAGAGGCCTAGAAGGTATTTTATAAAAGAGGCCTAGAAGGTGTTTATAAAGACCACCTATATAAGTACGATCAACCTTGGGTAATATCTATTACACTCTCAACCTTGAATAATTTAAGATATGCATTGTAATGCTAATGTTTATTTTATGACTTGGTTTATGAAAATCTTTCATTTTACGATACTAAAATTAAAGGCAATGCTTCGGAGGCTTGGAAATCACTAGAAATCATGCAAATGCTGGGATTTACAATATCTACCTCCACATTTGGTAAGCATATCAAGAGAGGTATGGGCTCTGGAACCTCCTCTTGAGCTTGTAAGGGAATCCGTGCTCCCTTCTTGCTCATCCACTGCTCATAACAAAATCAAATGCACAAAGTGTCACGTGCTTGCAAGAATCAAAACGAGACACTAGATTGTACTACATTGCACTTGAAATTCTCCCCTTTTTTCTTCCACTCCACAAGATCCCACGCTTGGCTAAGTAAATTGACCATGTCTTCAACACCCGCAACCTTGCACATGTACATGGTGGGCGTTTGTGTGCACTCAAAGTCTTGAAACGTGTGGGCAAACACATGCATAGGGCATGCCCCAATAAGACCCACTCACCTTGAGGCCTTGGTGTACTTCAAAGTGGCTTGTATATTACTAGCCATCTTTGCCTTAAGAGCAATCATAGTCCAAACATCATGTGTTGGCCATTCAGTGCTAGAGAGAGGAGGTGAGGTGATTTCTTCAAGCTTACCAAACCCGTTGGCCTGTGTGGGCACTAAATAGTTGTGTGTGTAGAAGACAGCTTTTTGATGACGAGCAAGATTAGAAGGGGAAATGTTGGAGAGTATTCCATCCCTTATATGAGCATGAACGGCATAAAATGCTCAGTTAAGCTTCATACAAGCTTCTCCTCAATGAAGTTGGAAGGGAAAATATCTGAAAACAAACAATCCCATCAAATGAGGTTGAAGAAAAGAGCCCATGTAAACCAACCTACTAGAGAGAAATCCATACAGTTACAAGGAAAAAGAGGAGTGTGCCTTTGGGGCCACAATGAAATATCCGTTTGTTAAGTAAACATGTTGTATAAAGGCCACCAACCCATCACGCCTTGAGTCCTTGAAATCTAGTAGACACCCCTTCCAATGGTGCTCAACCACATCTCAACGTCAAACTTGATGGTGTCTAGTGGCACCACTGGGTTGCAAATAGACCCAATCGCCCTTCTGCAAATGCATCCCAAGCCAAGAATTGTGCTGATCCCTCACATTATGCAAGAGAATAGACTGTATTGTGTCTCTTGGCCTTATTCTCAATGAAGATGCACTACCCTCCATGCTTGCTTATGCTGCAATAACTAGAGAGAGAGAGAGAGAGAGAGAGAGAGAGAGAGAGAGGAGTGAATAAGATGCAGGTCTAAGCACTGTTAAGAGAGAAAGAGGGAGAGAGAGAGAGAGAGGGGGGGTCACAAATGGGAAAACAATTGGACAAAATAAGAAAATTACAACAAAAGTGGTTGTAAAAGGCAACGAGAGCTTACAAGCATTTGAAGGGTGAGGATATTTTATAGTTTGTGTCCAGTCACCTACTTATATTATGACTTGTTGAACTCATGGTTTTTAATTTATTTAAGGCAATTGGAGAATCACTAACATTTCTTTGTTTAATTGATTAGAGTAGAATGATGTATTTTATAAAGAGGCCTAGAAGGTGTTTTATAAACACCACCTATATGAGTATGATCAACCGTGGGTAATATCTATTACGCTCTCATCCTTGAATAATTTAAGATATGCATTATAATGCTAATGTTTATTTTGTGACTTAGTTTATGAACATCTTTCATTTTAGGGTACTAAAATTAAAGGCAATGCTTAGGCTTAACCGAGATGTAGGCTTAGAAATGACTAGAAATCATCCAAATGCTGGGATTTACAACTAAAATGTACAACAAATTTCATCGCTTAAAATTAAAGGCAATGCCGAAAAATGAATTGGTATTTCTCAATATCAACTGGAGAAATTACACTATAAAACTGGGTTATGTGAGCATTGTTGCACAAGATATTAATCATCCAATCAAAACTCGGGATTGAATATGTAGTTTTTGTTATAAATGTAAGCGTATTACAACACAAAGAGCATCTATAGAAAGCCCAAAAATCTTGTGAAATACGAGAAAAAGTTGGAAACTCAAGCTCAAAAACTACACCCTAGCAAAGTTCATGTGGGTGTGCCACCTCATGCTTATGTGCAAACCAAGTGTTTGTCACAAAATATTTATACACCCTAGCAAAGTTAAGGTTGTGATGCCACCGCATGTGTATGCACAAACCACGTGTTTGTAGACTTTGTGTGGATGATGCCACCTCATGTTTATGGACAAACCCCGTGTTTGTCATAAGATATTGGTACACTCTCTACCAAAGTTTGTCATTGTTTATGGTTTGTGGAGCCCCAAATGATTTTTTTAAAAAAAGAATGCACGAACCACTAGTATCTATTCATGCTTGTCAAAGTCTGTGATCCAAAAAGATTATTTACTATATATATCCTTGTGGTGGTCAAAGGTGAACTTTATAATTGAACTTTATAGGTGATCACGATCACGATCACGATCACATCTATAATTGAAATTAGAAACTCATCCAATGTCCTGCAGCTGCCTCAAAGTCATGGTTAGATATTCTCCAATAATCACATATTATGCAGGCTTTCGTCAAGTAGCAGACTTTAGGGCCGAGGGCTATTACAATTCTTGAACTGAGTGCTTAGCTCGCTGCAGTCGTCGTTCTCTGAGCTGTCGGACAAAAAAGGCCAAGTTAATTTTTATTAAGCTTTGAGATTATATAACTACTAGCTTTGACCAAAAGGATTTGAGGTTTGTGATAAGGATAGGATGCCCAATCGGCAATGCCCAGGCCCCAGTAACATAATCGAAATCTATTCGAAAAGACTACACGCTGAGGTGAGCAGGCTTGAGATAAACACGCATGACTCCATTATAATGAAGACGACCTGCCTTCACATCTTCTTCTGGGATTTTTCTGGGAAAAATCCCTCAAAAATACTAGAAAAATGGGTGGCCAGCCCACAAGCAAGGGCCATGCAAAAGGGACCAAATGGGCACCATAAAAGAGAAGAATCTAGGTATGCATGTGCTAACACCCCCTCTCAGCACCAAATGCTGAACAAACTCTGAGAATCCGAAGATGAGGAGCCAAGGAAGCCTGAGAAACCGGCTTGGTGAACAAATCTGCAGCATTCTCTACGGAAAGACAATACTCCAAACGTAAATCTCCAGCACAAGAACTCGTTCACGAACATAGTGATACTGAATCTCAATGTGTTTCATGTACGAGCATGAAACACAGGGTTGGCGATGGCGATGCAACTCTGATTGTCACACCGAAGAAGAGTGCATCTAGTATAGGAGGACAGCCAAGCTCCTCCAATAATCTCTGCAAACCATATCGCCTCATATGTAGCACAACAAATTGCATGGTACTCCGCCTCGGTAGAGGAAAGCGCCACAATAGGCTGCTTTTTACTGCTCCAAGAAATGGCTCTAGGCCCAAGAACACAACCAATGGTCGAATGCCTTGTATCTCGATCTCCAGCCTAGACCATCCAACAAGAGTGCATCCTTGGCCATAAAAGATGTCAAAATCCAGAGTGCCACGTGATAAAAAATAGAAGCAGGAGGGAGCACACACAAGAGAAGCAAACCCTAATCCATATCCATCAATCATAGAGAAGGAGAGAAGCCATAGTCACCATCTCTCTCACACACACAAAGGAGAACACAACATAGTGTTATGTCCACACTACAAAGTAAACCTAGTGTAATGTCCACACCACACATGACCAGCTGGACGCGGTCATAAACACACCACGTGATAAAAAACAGAAGCAGGAGGGAGCACACACAAGAGAAGCAAACCCTAATCCATATCCATCAATCATAGAGAAGGAGAGAAGCCATAGTCACCATCTCTCTCACACACACAAAGGAGAACACAACATAGTGTTATGTCCACACTACAAAGTAAACCTAATGTAATGTCCACACCACACATGACCAGCTGGACGCGATCATAAACACACCACACGATATCTATCTACCATACTGTCACTCTGTCAGCACCCATGTGCTATCCTCCAGCTGTATACGAGCTTGACATTTCAACACTCCCCCTCAAGCTCGACATGTCCATCTCTAGGACTCCCAATCTAGTACGGAAATACTCGAACTTATCCTTACCAAGTGCTTTGGTAAAGATATCTGCAACCTGCTCATCTGTCTGCACATATGTCAAATCAACATGCCCATCTAGCACCTTCTCTCTGATGAAATGATAGTGGACCTCAATATGTTTGGTCCTGGCATGATAAACTGGGTTGCTAGCAAGCTGAATACTACTCATGTTGTCACAATGAATGACAACTCTCATATCACTCTGTAACCTGACATCATCTAGCAACTTCTTTAACCACATAGCCTCACATGCAGCTATGGCTGCTCCACGATACTCTGCCTCTGTGGTAGATAAAGCAACTATAGGTTGCTTTTTACTGCTCCAACTCACAGCACCACTACCAAGGCTGAAAACATAGCCACTGGTAGACCGCCTGTCATATGCACTATCGGCCCAATCTGCATCTGTATATCCATAGACATGCATGTCTTTTCCTGCCTCATAGAAAAGACCATAATGCACGGTAGTTTTGACGTATCTTAGAATACGTCTCACAGCATCCAAGTGAGGTTTACGAGGACTCTGCATAAACTGACTCACCAAACCAACTGCATAACTGAGATCTGGCCTCGTAATGGTCATGTAGATAAGGCTACCAACCATTTTCCTGTACATGGTGATATCATCAAGCTCATCACCCAAATCAGCCCTAAGCTTCATGTTTTGCTCTAATGGTATCAACATTGGTTTGCATGCTGTCATACCATACTTTGCCAGCATGTCAAGTGCATATTGCCTTTGCACCAACCATATACCCTTGCTTGTTCTAATCACTTCAATGCCAAGAAAGAACCTTAAATCACCAAGGTCTTTCATATCAAACTCTTTGCATAAAGAGGCCTTAACCTCATCAATGCCTTTCCCACAATCACCTGTGATAATCAAATCATCAACATAAATGACTATCATCACGATACCATCATGTGTCTTCTTCACATAAAGTGAAGAGTCTGCATTTCCAACCACAAATCCAATACTGACAAGATATCTGCTGATCTTGTCACTCCAAGCACGAGGTGCTTGCTTCAAACCATAGATTGCTTTCTTTAACCTGCAAACAAAAGTCGGATATTTTGGATGTACATATCCTTCTGGCTGTTCCATGTACACCTCTTCTTGTAGTTCACCATTCAAGAAAGCATTTTTTACATCCATTTGATGTAAAGCCCAACCTTTTTGTGCTGCTAGTGCAATGATAGACCTCACTGTAGCCATCTTAGCCACTGGGCTGAAAGTTTCATCATAATCAAGACCATAAGTTTGTGCATATCCTTTAGCGACCAGCCTTGCCTTATGTCTCTCTAGGCTGCCATCTGACTTGCACTTTACCTTATACACCCATTTGCAACCAATTGCATTCTTTCCTTGAGGTAACTCAGCCAATTCCCATGTATCATTTTTGTCCAAAGCATCCATCTCTTCATCCATGGCTTTCTGCCATACATGCTCTCCAATAGCCTCTGTATAGCATGTAGGTTCCACATGCTTTACCATAGATGTCATGTATGCATAGTGCATAGCAAAATCTCTATATGTCAATCTTTCCACTGGATATCTGACTCTCTGGGATCTCCGCAATGCATGCGGGTCACTCTGTACACCTGTAACTCGAGCATGTGGTGGCACATATTTGTCCTGCCTAGCACCAGGTGTGCGTAAAACAGGTATACCGAGCTCCTCATCCAAACTCTCAGAACTAGAGGACTCATAACCTGTGATCCCAATTCCCTCGACTTTCTTCTTGCCTTTATCCATAGCACTACTCCCAGTGCTCACACTCTCATGCCTCAAACGTCCTGACCATGGACGTACACTGCTACTCTCAGCTTCTGCTGCTGCTGGCCCAGACATAGTAGTAGAACTAGAACTTGCTTGTGATGGCAAGTTCACAGACACATCTGCCTCAAGTGAGTCAATAACTCCCTCATCTTTTGCTTTGTACCAACTAGCAAGCTCATCAAACACCACATCACGTGAGATGACTACTTGTCTAGTTTGAGGGTTATAACATTTGTAGGCCTTTCGATCCTGTGCATATCCAACAAATACACACTTCTCTGCCTTAGGATCCAACTTCCGTCTTCTTTCATCAGGCACATGGACATAAGCTACGCATCCAAAGACTTTGAGATGTCCAATGTCTGGCCTGTAACTTGTAAGCTGCATCTCTGGCGTGCTTCCATGAATGGCTGCTCTGTAGGTGTTTTGTTCAGGATATACACTGCAGTAGCACATGCTTCTGCCCAATAGTAATCTGGCATGCTCTTTTCATTGAGCATTGCCCTTGCCACTTCACATATGACTCGATTCTTTCTCTCAGCCACACCATTCTGCTGAGGTGTATACCTGCATGTCAACTGTCTTCTTATCCCATGCTTCCGCAAGAAATGCTCAAAAGCTTTTGAGGTGTATTCACCACCTCCATCTGTTCTCAAACATTTAATCCAACAGCCATATTGCTTTTCTATAAGAGCTTTGAAATCCATGAACTTTTCCAGCACTTCACTCTTCTCTTTCAAAAAGTATATCCATGTCATCCTGCTGAAGTCATCTATAAATGTCACATAGTATAGACTTCCTTTGATAGATGGATTTTGTGCAGGGCCCCATACATCACTGTGTACTATCTCAAGTGGCCTGTTACTCATATTTCCTTCTCTAGGAAACCTCAACCTTGCCTGCTTTCCAAACTGACAGGCTTCACAAACATGCATATGTCCATCATATTTGAATCGAGGCAATGCACTGACAATGCCTCTTGTTTGCATGTTCTTTAATCTCTGTATATTAACATGTCCAATCCTCTTGTGCCACATGTCAATGTCCTGCACAATCCCATTGCTCTTTGAAAACATGGCTGAGCTCAATTCTGGTATGCCTGCATCCAATTTGAACAACCTTCCTTCCTTCTTGCCCTTGGCAATCAATCTACAGCCATGCTTAAAGTCTTCCACAAAACAGCCATTCTCATTGAATCTTACTTGTAATCCCTGCTCAACCATTTGGCCTACTGATGCCAAATTCTTTGTGATGGATGGTACATATAACACTTTTGACATATTCTTCACATTTCCATCATGCATCCTCAAAGGCACACTGCCAACATGTGTTATAAGATGCTGAGTATCATCTCCTGTGACCACATAACCATTTGTATCCAATGGTTGCATCTTCTCAAACCACTCACCATGACATGTCATGTGGTTTGAGGCACCTGAATCCATATACCATGACTCATCTCCTGCATTCTGAGAATCCATTGTCCCCATAATGTGCTTCATTGCAAAAAGATGATTTGAACTCCCATCATTGTTGCTAGTAGATGCATAATTTCCATGTTGTGGTCTTCCATTCCTCACATCATTCTGCTTTTTGTAACAATCTTTTGCCATATGTCCAAGTTTGCCACAATAGTGACATTCAATCCCATTCAAATTTTGTTGAGGACCTTGCCATCGTCCTCTACCACGAGCACCTGTTCCAAATCTCCCCCTATGGGATTGAAATCCACGACCTCCACGTGATCCAAATGATGACTGTGAATTCTAAAAATTCTGATTTGATTGTGGTTGAGTAGACCTGTCATTCCAACCACGTCCTCCACCTGCCTCGACGAAAGCCTCTAGATGAGTAAAAAGCCTGATTCCTTGCATGCTCATCATTGCTTGACGAGGATGCACCACCTGTAACACTCATACCACCAAGGCCAAGCTTCAATTCCTCCACAATGAGCAATGACACAAGCTCATTAAAGTCTGGCATTCCTCCCAACCTTACTGAGATGGAAGTGTCAAAAGATTTGTATTCTTTGCCTAAACCACGCAATGTGAGAGCAACCAAATCATCATCATCCATCGGGGCATGGATTGATGACAAGGAATCTGCATAACCCTTGATTTCCTGAACATACTCATGTATACTCCTATTCCTTCGTGTTACACTGTGAATCTGTTGCTTTAGTTGTATCTTCCTTGCACCAGTGTCTGTCTCATACATTCGGCACAATATACCCCATGCTTCTTTCGGTGTATCTGCATCTTGGATGTGAATAAGCAAGGCATCTGTTACACATATTGAAAAATAATGCAACACTTTCGAAGACCGCTCTACCCATTGCTTAACTGAGCATTATTTGGTTGAGGAGGTAGGTATGGCTCCGGGTCTTCCTCCGAGACAAGACTCCATAAACCTTTGCCTTTCAAAAAACTCTTCATTCGAAACTTCCACACTTGAAAGTTAGTGCGGTCAAGCTTCTCTCCAACAATCTGTATCGGGACCATCTCCCATTGTTGCAAAAATATAGTAGATGTACCCCTTTGACAAGTTGTATGCCGGACCTGTAAAGCTTCAAATCTCTCCAAATCACATCAAATGCTTGCAAATTGTGTGCATTAACATCCCACAATGATTCACCAACAATGTACACTCGAGCAAAGTTGAAACCAAATGATACTTCTTCACAAAAAAATTTCTGGTTTTTTTTTCTCGCCAATAATTTCTCGCCAGTAACCAGTCAAGATTATGCTCTAAATCCTTCAAATCTTGTCCAAATTCAATGATTCAACTTGCATTGGCTTCCCAACACATTGCTCCAACATATCCTAGAAGGGTTTGATCAAATTCTTCAAGGTGAATGAGAACCACCAATTTTTGTAGCTCCCTGGTTTGCTTTTTTCTGCATCTGTCAGGTACCACCTCTCACTAAAAGTGCTCTATCTCCTTCAAATCTTATCCAAATTCAAAACTTTTTGAATCAAAAGTTTAGCAACTCATAGGAATCTACTTGTACCAAAGAAATTAGGCCAATTTGATATAGACAAGAATTAATGCCTTGATTAAAAATGCTCTGTTTCTGGACAGACTTTCTGCAAACCTGCAAACCTCTGATAAATGACTTCAATGAGCTCCAAATACATCAAATGAGCTGCAACCAAGCATCACAAGGCCTTAGCAATGTCTTTGCTAAACTCCCCAAGCTTTGAATGGCATCACATGGAGTAGTATTGAGTGAATTACATGAGTTTTATTGAAAACTGTCAGGACTTTAGCTCCAGAATGCGCCGCCTGCTTGTAGGGGTTCTGGGGAGAGGGCTTTACACAATTGACATGATAGGCCTTTTAGTTATGACCTAATCTATCATGGGTATGAAGGGCAAGCTCCAATTTTGAGTAGAATTGCCACAATTGATCCTCCACGGGGCATATATTCTCTGGTTTGCAGGAGTTAAAAAAAACAAAATTTTTCTTTCACAAATCTTCTGAAATACATCAATGTTTCATGCAATGGTTTGCTCCAATGTTGCTAATACATGTGCCCTTTCACAATACATGAGAATCTCTGTGTTTCCTTTGTATTTTCCCCAATACATTTGACAAAATACATTCCTTCACAAGCTTTCCATGAAAGCTTCAAAACCAGAAATTTTCTGCTTGCTTTATGCACTTCAATCTTCACTGAACTTGCTCTTTGGCACCTGCAATCCGCTCAAGGGAGTTTTGCTACTCTTTCCAGTTAGGCCAAGCTTCAGATCTGTAACCGAGGTGAGCTCCATAGCTTTCTTTTGCTCCACAGCTTCAATGGCTTCCTTCACAGCTTTTTCTTCTTCTTCCCTCTTCTCTCACTCACTCTCACAACACAACTAATGAGCTCTTGGCTCTGATACCATGATAAAAAACAGAAGCAGGAGGGAGCACACACAAGAGAAGCAAACCCTAATCCATATCCATCAATCATAGAGAAGGAGAGAAGCCATAGTCACCATCTCTCTCACACACACAAAGGAGAACACAACATAGTGTTATGTCCACACTACAAAGTAAACCTAATGTAATGTCCACACCACACATGACCAGCTGGACGCGGTCATAAACACACCACACGATATCTATCTACCATACTGTCACTCTGTCCAGCACCCATGTGCTATCCTCCAGCTGTATACGAGCTTGACATTTCAACACCACGCAAGTACCGAAGAACTCTAAGAGCACACTGCCAATGCTTGCTGATGGGGTTTGGATGAGAAGGAACTCAATAAACTGACTGTGAAGCATATGTCCAATAATCGGCAGTAGGTCAACCATACCATACAACCGACGAGAACCCGATATTGTCCGTATGATTAGTCCCTGGAGAAGCATCGTGAAGAAAGCTTCTCACCAATATCCATAGGAGAAGATACTAGTTTGCACCCAGTCATCTGAAATTTGTCGAGAATCTCCCGAGTGTACTTCTGTTGAGAGAAGAAAATGCCCTTCGAGGTTTGCCAAATCTCAAAGCCAAGAAAATAATGCAAGAGGCCAAGATCCGTCATCTCAAACTTTGTCTCCAAAGCATCCATAACAGAACGGATTCACACAGAATAAGAACATGTAAAGATGAGGTCATCAACATAGACCACAATGATAACAATCAACCCCCTCTCAAGGAGGATATAAAGGTTCGAATTTGCGTGAGAATGGCGTAGGCTGAGCTTCTGAAAAGAACTCATCAATCCACTGGTACCAAGCCCGCGGAGCCTGCTTTAGACCATATAAAGCCTTCTTTAGCCGGTACACATGATCCTGTTTGTCCAAAACAACAAATCTTGGCAGCTGATCAATATAAACCTCCTGTGTAAGATCTCCATTCAGGAAAGCCGACTTGACGTCCATTTGGAAAATGGATCATCGATGATGTCCTGCAAGTGCAAGAATAGTGTGAATGGTAGTCATCCAAGCCGTCGGAAGAACGAAGGTCTCATCGAAGTCGACTCCAGGCGAGCGCTGAGCATAACCCTTGGCAACCAACCTCACCTTGTGCTTGTCCAAGCTGCCATTAGCTCTCGAAACTTTGATTTGAAGATCCAATGCACACCAATCACCTTACGCTGCAGTGGCCGAGGCACCAAAATCCAAGTGCCATTCCGTTCGATAGCATCTAGCTCTGCCTGTATAACACGATGCCAAGGCTCATGTGAAAGAGCCTCATCTACAGAAGTGGGATCAGAAGGACCAGTAATGATAGTAGACATACGAGCATAATTAACAAACATGTTTCCCTCATGAATTTGTTTCCCTGTAACTCTGGAAGAATGCCGAAGAGAACCAGGCGGAGGAGCAGAAGGAAGCTCACGTAACAAACCCAGAATCACAAACTGTGTGATAATACCAAACAGGTACAGATCTGCTCGATCTCGCTGGAGGAGGAGCAGGGTCATCATCATCTGACTGAGTATCCTCAGCTGGAGGTGTAACAGAAGCAGTGGGAGTAGGAGGAGGAGGAGAAGGAGGCGGAGATGGAGGTGAAGGAAGAAGAAGCTCACCACCCCCCTCTGAAGATGTGGGAGTCTCATCGAACACCACATCACGGCTCACAACAACTTTGCCGGCCTGAGGATCATAAAGATGATATGCCTTGGTGGACATAGTGCTATATCCGAGAAAAGTCATGTGCTGAGACTTCGAGTCCAACTTGGAGCGATGCTCCTTAGGCACATGAACATACGTCGTACACCCAGATATCTAGAAATGAACAACGGAGGCCTTCTCACCATGGAAAGCCTCATATGGAGTTTTATCTGGAAGAGCAGCACTAGGAGACCTGTTTTGAATGTAGACAGCAGTGGAAGCCGCCTCAGCCCAGAAACGTCGAGGTAAGGAGGAATGCTCAAGCATAGCACGGGCCATCTCCATAATGGTCCTATTCTTCCGCTCTGCAACTCCATTTTGTGATGGAGTATATGATGTAGTAAGCTGTCTCTGAATGCGATGTGTCTTGCAATATTTCTTAAACTCCTGGGATGTGAACTCACCCCCTCCGTCGGTCCTGAGAGCCTTGACCGAGTGATCGGTCTCTTTTTCCACCTCAGCTCTCCAATCACAGAAGTGCTGAAAAGTCTCATCCTTGGTACTCATAGGACCACATAAGTCTGCATGAATGAGAGAAAGTGTTGTCGAAGATCTGTGTCGGCTCCTTCGGAAAGGTGGCTCGGTGTTGCTTTCCCTGTAAACAAGAGGAACAAGCAGTAGGACGGAGCCTTGATGGTCGGTAATCCTCAACCAACCCATCCTTCGAAGCTTACTGCAGAAGCTAATAGCTCAAATGACCAAACCAAGCATGCCAAAGAGCAGATGAAGCACCAGAAGAAAGCAGAGCGGTCAACTTGTAGAGACCACTATCTTGGACTCCTTGAGCCAAGATGCTACCAGTCGCCTTATCACGAATGGCAATCTCATAATAACGAGAAAAGATCACCTCCGCACCCTGAGCTGTAAGAGCACTCACTGACAAAAGGTTAAAATCCAAATCTGGAATATACAAAACGTTAGAGAAGTACCTCTTGTCCTTGTCAGAATGGAAGATGGGGATAGTGCCATGTCCATGCACTGGCACAGAAGAAGAATCACCCAAAGTGATCTCGCCTGATCTAGCACCTGATCTGGTAGTGAATTTCTCGAACCAATCTCGATGGGGTGTCATATGAGTATTAGCACCGCTATCAATAATCCAAGACTGTGATTGAGAAGTCACAAGAGCAAGTATATGCCGAGTACTTGCTACTAAGAGAAGAATGCCATCATCCTTCTTGGGTTGAGACAAGAGCAAGTATATGCCGAGTACCTGCTACTAAGAGAAGAATGCCATCATCCTTCTTGGGTTGAGACACTGCCATTGAGGAAGAGTTCTTTCCTGCTTCATCATGCTTCTTCTTGTGACATTGGGGTGACTTGTGACATTGGGGTGACTTGTGACACTTCTTGCCACAATAATGACATTCAATGTCCTTATTCTTTGAAGATTTGTTGTCTTTATCCTTGTAGGAATCCTTGGAGTTCTTGTCAGAACCCCCTTTTCCTTATTTTGTTGATTCTTCCCTTTATCTCACGCTGCCAAAGCTCCATCAGGGCCACCAGAAGTGCCAATCCGCTCCTCAAAGCGAGATTCAATTTGCATAACAATGGAGGGGAGAACTTCTTCCCAAGTAACTGGAAATTGGATGAGGAGGAGAAACAAGAGACTGAAAGTATGCATCAAACCTCTCTCGAAGTTTGGAAAGCAGCCGAATAGCCATGTCCTCTGTGGAGATGTCCTTGCCACAAATAGTAAGCTCGTCTTGGAGATCTTTCATCTTTGAGATGAAAGCAAATAAAGATGGAAAGGCAGAAACTGATAAGTTCATAAGTTGATTTTCCAACGCCAAAATCTGACCCGGAGACTTAATCTCATAGAGATCTGCAAAAGCCTTCCAAACTTCATGTACAGCAT
The DNA here is from genome assembly GCF_041138505.1 of Cibotium barometz. Classification (NCBI taxonomy): domain Eukaryota; kingdom Viridiplantae; phylum Streptophyta; class Polypodiopsida; order Cyatheales; family Cibotiaceae; genus Cibotium; species Cibotium barometz. The sequence goes on from NC_141094.1 coordinate 41,095,153, forward strand.
CTGTTGTATGCACATGAGAGAGAACAGAATCCTGACAGTTCAACATCAGAAAGGAGAAAACGCGTCGATCATTTGACTGCCAAATATCAATCTGTGCCTAAGTCGCATCGCTAGAAGCAAGGGTGGGAGGGGTGGCATTGTCGCCAGTGTAACAAGCCAATCCCAAAGATCCACACCATGCAAGGCCGATTTCACCTTCACCTTCCTTAGGATGTAGTTGGAACCATCCAACTTGGCAGACTCAGCAAACATATGAAGAGAATTCGGTGCAGCCATCACAAAAGCTTGGGCTCAATCTCAAGAAAACTATAAGTAGAAGTGTCCTCCACAGGTACCAAGAGTGCCACCAAATCCTGCAACACCAAAGACCCCCTTTGCCAAAGGGGCAAACCCACGGGAGAGGAAAAATGCAGCAAAGGAAGCTATTGTCTTGAAGAAAACATGCCGCCTATGTCCCAAACACCACGTCGAATAGCCAAACTGAAGGGCGCAACAACCAGCAGGTTCAGTCTAGAAAATGCAGCAAAGGAAGCTACAGATCTGAGAGAAAAACGCAGAGGCAAAGTGACCAGGTTCAGTCCAAAAAACGCAACATGAAAGAGCTGCAGATTTGAAGGAAAACACGGAGAAGGAGGTGCTGAAAACAGTGCTGAATTTGGGGCAGCAAAGAGGTTGCCGTCGGGAGTAATGATACCATGAAAGAGTACACAGAGCGGAAGTAGAGTGGCACTAGAATGTGCTGAAGAGAGAGAGAGAGAGAGAGAGAGAGAGAGAGAGAGAGAGAGAGAGAGAGAGAGAGAGAGAGAGAGAGAGAGATGGAGCAAACTATGCTGAATATACTGAAGCAAAACAGTCCCAAGCAAGAGACACTACAAGTCTCATAAGTGAGGGAGCAAAATATGTATGAATGAGCAATGAGAGGCCAGCACCCACTATTTATACTAGAGGTAAGCTGGCCGACTGGAGCTGCAAAACTGGCCGACTGGAGCTACTGGACATGCCGACTGGAAAATGCCAGAAAAGTTGGGAAAAATCCCAAAAAAATATTAAAAAAAGGGGTGGCCAGCCACAAGCAAGGGCCATGCAAAAGGGACCAAATGGGCACCATAAAAGAGCAAAATTTGGGGATGAATGTGCTAACATTAGAGAGATGAGTTAGAGTTAGCAAAAGGTAAAGAGAGTGAGAGAGAAAGAGTGAGTGAGTGAGTGAGAGAGAGAGAGAGAGAGAGAGAGAGAGAGAGAGAGAGAGAGAGAGTCAGTCTTGTATATCTTCTTTAGCAACTTTGCCACGAAACGGTTCCTAACTGTCCTAGATGGTAGCTCCTCCTTTCTTCGTTTCTTCTATACTATACTACTATACTACTATACTCTTCTATATCATAATATATATATATATATATATATATTACCACTACTACTCTTACTACTATATATGATATATATATCTCTTATTTAAGTGCTAGATTAGAGGGTTGGAAACTTATATATAGAGAGAGAGAGGGTGAGAAGGTTAGAGAGTTAGAGATGGTAGCTCCTCCTTTCTTCGTTTCTTCTATACTACTATACTCTTCTATACCATTATATATATATATATATATATTACCACTACTACTATTACTACTATATATGATATATATATATCTCTTATTTAAGTGCTAGATTAGAGGGTTGGAAACTTATATATAGAGAGAGAGAGGGTGAGAAGGTTAGAGAGAGAGAGAGAGAGAGAGAGAGAGAGAGAGAGAGAGTGAAGGTTAGAGAGTTAGAGAGACAGAGAGAGTTAGAGAGAGAAAGAGATAGAGAGAGTTAGAGAGAGAGGGCTAGAAAGAGAAAAAAAGAGAGTTCGAGAGAGTGATTTAGAGTTAGAGAAAGGTAAAGAGAGTTAAAAAGTGAGTGTTAGAGAGAGAGAGAGAGAGAGAGAGAGAGAGAGAGAGAGAGAGTGAGAGAGAGAGAGAGAGAGAGAGGTAAAGGGTTAGAGATTCTGTTTAAAATTTCAATGAAGTAGGTGGAGATTTAGACTTGTGTCTAAATCTTACAATAACAATTAATTGAGATTTGGACATAAGTTCAAATCTCCTCTTGCCTCATTAAGACATAACTTCAAATCTCAATGCTATGGTGAGATTTAGATATAAGTTAAAATATCATCTCACCTCATTTTGATTTGGACACAAGTTAAAAACTCCTCCTACCTCATTTTGGTTTGTTCAAACCTCAATGAGGTAGGTGGAGATTTGGACTTGTGCCCAAATCTCAACATAGAATTGAGTTTTGGGACACAAGTTCAAATGTCCTCTAACCTCATTAAGGGACAAGTCTAAATCTCAATGAGGTCGGAGGAGATTTGGACTTAGGTCCAAATCTCACCACATAGTGTTGATATTTGGACTTATGTCCAAATCTCAATGAGGTAGGTTGCTTACTATGCATTGTGTTTTGGATGTGTCCAAATCATAATAGCATGCAATGAGATTTGGACTTGTGTAATTTATTTGCTTGGTAATATAACAATGGATCCAAAATCATGAAAGTCAAACAATAATAGAATAAGCATTGTTTATAGAAGCTAGTGAAAAGCACCACAAACAACAAAAGATTTTGAATCAAGTGTGTAATGTGATGGGCTAATGAAGTTGGTAACCGGTGATTTTAATATTTGACATGGCTGGTGAGAGAGGAATGTATTACTATGGTCTAAAGATAAAGAAGTATGCCTTGGCAAAGGTGTGATTATGTTGGTCTACCCATATGAGGCAGTGAAATTTGAAGTCCTTGGAGAACAAAATGTGGGGGTTGTGTGGTTGAAAAGTCAAGTGATGAATAGATCACAACATTTTCTATAGTGTGGATATTGTCAACCTCACGAGGTGGCCTATCAGAAGGCTCACATTTGTAAATGGATCTCCTTTGCTGGAGGAAGACATGCAAGAAGAGAAAAATATCAAAAATCTAACCCCACTGATAGCTTTGGCTCCTTGGACCTCTTATAAAATGATGGTATTGTATGGTTAATAGTGTATGTTAATTGAAAGGCTAAGAAGTTAGCAAAAACAAGTTCTTCTTTCTAGTTTTTTTTTCAAAACACCATTTAAAACCCCCTATGTAAGTAGATTTTTGCAAATTTTTCTCAAAATCTTGGTTAAAAAAACCCCTTGTAAGGATCACACATAGTAGACTTACATATCTTTAAGTGAACCCCCCAAGTAAGGAGGTTGATATTTGAATGTGATATTGAGAAGCTAAACCAAAAGGAGATGTCCACATGTACTTTTGGTAGAATCCGGAATATAGGGTTTAAACATGTGAGTTTTGCCCAAACAAGTAAGTTTTCTAGATGCACTACATGTACTGGAATCAAGCTTCAGTAACTAGGAGCCACAAAGTGCCGAGAGGAATGGAACAAGATAATGACTCAATGAAAAATCCACATGTTATAGTAACTCAGTTGTAAAAAATTGGTGTTTCTGCTCACAAATTATGAATCCACATGTTATAGCAACTCAGTTGGAGAAATTTGTATTATGCATGGTGTTTGTGCTCACAAATGAATCCTAAAGAATACTTGTGCATCACATCAATTGAATGGGTGCCCAAAGAAAGTAGCATTGAATTGTGGAAAAATTCATTATGTAGCAATTGTAATGAGGAAAATCCTAAGTTGCCAAGAGGGGATAGTTCTACATAAGATACCGGCAAAGGTGGGTAGATGTTCAATGTCTAGAAGCACCTTTTACTTTATATATCCGACCTATAATTGAGTATTTGAAAAACATAATACAAGATCTTGAGAAGCCTAATTTCTAGAATAATGGTTTGTACACTAACTTCTGGCCAAGAACACAAATGAGAAATAACATGAATGAGACTTTTATGATGAACTTTTCGGGTGGAAGAATAAGATGATCACTATTGTGTTGGCCAAAAGTTTGTACACAAACTTCAAGCCGAGAAAACAAGGGACAAATAGCTCTAACATCAATGAGAATGTTGATACGATAAGGTTTTAGGAGTGGAAGAATTAGATGATCACTATTGTGTTCCTCTAAGAAAAATAACCAAGAAAGTATTCCAACCTATGGTTCATGTTAGGAAGGGATAATTTGTCCATAGAGACAATCTACCCAATTTGGTAGGCATAGCTCAAACCAATGTTGATGCAAACATGACCTCTAAAAACTATGAAAAATTATTGGTATAGTCTAAAGCACACCATTATGTAAAAGACAAAATGCAGGGTTATATTGATTGTTGGAATAGCAATTGGATGTGTAATAAGAAAGAGCCAATCTACCCAATTTAGTAGGCATAGATCAAACCACTCTTGATACTAACAGGACCTCTAAGAACTATAAGAAATTCTTAATAGAGTATTCGGCACCATTATGTAAGACGAAATGCAAGTGATGTCGAGGTTTATACTGATTGTTAGAATAGATATTGGATGTGTAATATTTAAGATCTAGTTTGTTGGGAGCTCGTGGATTACATGGGTCACAAAGGAGAAAACAATTCGACAAAATAAGAAAATTACAACAAAAGTGGTTGTAAAAGGCAAGGAGAGCTTACAAGCATTTGAAGGGTGTGAAGTGTTTGATGGGTTAGGACATTGTGATGCTAATGGTTATTTTGTGGCTTAGTTTATGAACATCTTTCATTTTATGATACTAAAATTAAAGGCAATGCTTAGGCTTAACCGACATGTAGGCTTGGAAATCACTAGAAATCATCCAAATACTGGGATTTACAATTAAAATGTACAACAAATTTCATCCCTTAAAATTAAAGGCAATGTCGAGTTTCAATTGGTATTTCTAAATTTCAACTGGAAAAATTACGCTACAAACCGGGTTATGTGAGCACCGTTGCATAAGACATTAATCATCCAATCAAAACTCAAGATTGAATATGTAGTTTTTGTTATAAATGTAAGCGTACTACAACAACAACAACAACAACAACACAAAGAGCATCTGTTAGAAAGCCCAAAAATCTCGTGAAATACGAGAAACAGTTGCAAACTCAAGCTCAAAAACTGCAGCCTAGCAAAGTTCGAATGGATGCCACCTCATGCTCATGTGGAAACCAAGTGTTTGTAACAAAATATTGATATACCCTACGAAAGTTAAGCTTGTGATGCCACCTCATGTGTATGCACAAACCAAGTGTTTGTAGACTGTGTGGATGATGCCACCTCATGTTTATGGACAAACCAAGTGTTTGTTAGAAAATATTGATACACTCTCTACCAAAGTTTGTGTTAGGGCAGTGTTCGAAAAAAACTATTTTTCCAAAAAGTACAAAACCTTCATCTAAAAATTGTGAAATTATTTATAAAGAAAATTTTCAAATTTTGAAGGTTTTTGTTCTACAACCCTTCAAAATCTGTAGGTTTTTGTACCCTTAAGTTTCAAATTTGAAGGAAATTTTAAAAATCTGCAAGTGCAAATTACACTATACCCGGGTTTTTTTCGAACACTGTGTTAGGGCCGAGGGCTGTTACAATTCTTGAACTGAGTGCTTAGCTCGCTGCAGTCGTCGTTCTCTGAGCTGTCGGACAAAAAAGGCCAAGTTAATGCGCCTACTGGAATTTCTATTAAGTTTTGAGAATATATAAATACTAGCTTTGACCAAAGCTTTGTGATAAGGTTGGAATGCCCAATCAGCAATGCCCAGGCCCCAGTAACATAATCGAGACCCAGGCCCAGGCCCAGGGCCGGCCCAGGGTGAGCACTGAGGCTTGACTCTTGAGATAAACACGCATGACTCCATTATAATGAAGATGACGTGCCTACACATCTTCTTTTCTTTTCTAGTCCTCCTCCTCCTCCTCTTCTTCTATATCTTATTTAGCAGCTTCCATGTGGCATGATGGTTCCTACTTGCCCCATATGGCATCTCGTGCTTTCTTTTCTTCTTCTATACTATACTACTACACTCTTCTATATCATCTTATTGGAGTGTTAGATTAGAGAGAGAGAAGGTTAGAGTTAGATGGTTAGAGAGTAAGAGAGTGAGTTATAGAGAAAAAATAAGTGTTAGAGAGAGAGAAAAAGTGACACAGAGAGTTAGAGAGAGAGGGTTTAAAAATGAAAGCAAGAGAGTAAGTTACAGAGAAAAAATGAGTGTTAGAGAGAGAAAAAATGACATGGAGAGAGAGTTAGAGAGAGAAGGTTAGAAAGAGAAAGCGAGAGAGTTAGAGTTAGCAAAAGGTAAAGAGAGAGACAGAGAGAAAGAGTGAGTGTTAGAGAGAGAGAGACAGAGAGTTAGTCTTCTATATCTTATTTAGCACCTCTGTCATGTGACGGTTCCTAGCTGTCCCACATGGTAGCTCCTCATTTCTTCGCTTCTTCTATACTATACTACTATACTCTTCTATACCATACTTTATATATATATATATATGTCTATATTACCACCACTACTACTATTACCATTACTACTATATATATATATATATATATTATTTGAGTGTTAGATTAGAGGGTTAGAAAGTTATAGAGAGAGAAAGAGAGGGTGAGAAGGTTAAGGAGTTAGAGAGAGTGAGAGTGAAGGTTAGAGAGTTAGAGAGAGAAAATGAGATAGAGAGAGAGTAAGAGAGAGTTAGAAAGAGAAAGAGAGACAAGGGAGTTAGAGAGAGAGAGAGAGAGAGCTAGAAAGAGAGTTAGAGAGAGTGAGTTAGAGCTAGAGAAAGGTAAAGAGAGTTAAAAAGTGTCTGTTAGAGAGAGAGAGAGAGAGAGAGAGAGAGAGAGAGAGAGGGTTAGAGATTTAGAGAGAGAGAGAGAGAGGTAAAGGGTTAGATATATTTTTTATTATGGGAAAAAAAGAGAGAGAGGTAGAGAGAGAGAGAGAGAGAGAGAGAGAGAGAGAGAGTATTAGAGAGATAAAGAGAGTTAAAGAGAGAGAGAGAGAGAGAGAGAGAGAGAGAGAGAGAGAGAGAGAAAATTAAAGAGAGTTAAACCAATTCGAGAGAAATAGTTAGAGTTAGAGAGGTTAAGAGAGTTTGAGAGAGTGAGTGAGAGAGAGAATTAAAGAGAGTTAAACCAATTCGAGAGAAATAGTCAGAGTTAGAGAGGTTAAGAGAGTTTGAGAGAGTGAGTGAGAGAGAGAATTAGAGAGAGAGTGAGAGAGATAAGTAGAGAGACAGTGAGTAAGTGAGGTAGAGAGAGACTAACGTAGAGTTAGAGAGAGAGAGAGAGAGGTAAAGAGAGTAGTTTAGAAAGAGAGTAAGTGATAGAGAGACAAAGAGACAGACAGAGAGAGTTAGAGAGAACTAGAGAGTGAGTTGGCCAATTTGAGAGAAATAAAGAGAGTAAGAGAGATTGAGAGAGATAAGGAGAGAGAAAGTTAAGAAAAAGGAATTGTTCACCACACTAAGTGAAGCTACGGATCTAAGAGGCAGAGGGCAAAGATGAAGAAATAGATAATATGCATGTTCCCATGGAAGTGATGTAGGTGTGGAAATAAGAAACCACAAAAACATAGCAAGCATGCTAATAGGAGAACATACAACTAAGTAAAGACTTTATTTATCCCACATGCAAGCCATTTCTCATGCCACCACAACGTAGCAAAGATGGACTTGAGAGAGGATTTGGAGGATCCAAGAAATTGGTAGAACAACCATTAGGCAGTCGACGACAGTTATAGCAAAACTAGCAAGGATTTCGCAAAATCAACCACACCAACAAGGATCCAAGCAATTGGTAGAACAACCCCATCAGGTAGTTGTGGTAGTTACATCAAAAACTAGCAGGGATTTAGCAAAATTAACCACACTCGCAACAAGGATCCGAAGTTAGCAGCAACACCAACAAGGACCTGAAGGAGCCAAAGGATCCAATGAGAAGAAAACAAAAGACCATTAATATAAGGGTGGATCCCAGGTATCAACAACAATACCCAATGTTGGTATCCAAACTCTAACCTTCTACTCGAATGAGATAGAGAGACTCAAGGCTGACTCCGAGTCTACATTATAGTAACTATTACATCAGCCTTGATTGTTTTGCATGAGAGTAACTATTGTACATCGATGACTCATCCTTAAACTAGTAGGGCTCATAATCACCTATGCGTGGTATTATGTGCATGAGTCTGACTATGGTAAATCGACGAATCATCCTTGAACTAGGGCTCACAATCAATTATGCCTGCTCTTCAAGTTCTAGTCTTGAAGTTGATAGTGAAAGAGACTTGGAATCACTCTAGCTCAAAGTCTTCATTCTCGTAAAGTGCATCCTCATACACTTGATGATGAAATTCATGAAACCCTAATCAATGGTTATAGAAGTTGTTAACCCTGATTACACTAATTAACTTAATTTAATCCTATAGAGGATGAAGCCTAATTATAAACATAATGATGAACTAATTGAAGTAATCAACCTTGACTTAAGTTCTGTTAGATTACAAGACGAAAACTTGTACTTATAGAAAGAATTGAGAGCAACTTGTATTCATTGCTTGAAAATGACTCCTTTTATACGAGGGAGGTACACCTCTTACAAATGTGCTCATGTGGGATACTGTCCAACGGTGATGTGGTCCTCATCCTCTACTCATGCATTGCCCTTGCCTTGTGCTCAATGACACTACAAATCTCAACACCCCCCCTTGGTGCCATGATGTATAAGCTATTGCAAGGTGGTTGGATGTGAGTTATAAAAGGTCCATAATACCCCCTTAGTGCAACATGCCACTTAAGGTGGTCAAGTGTGGTATTACAATATGTCATTACCCCCCCTGGGTGCATTAGTTCCTACTCTGAGATGGTCAAGTGTGATAAAAACAAAAGACTAGGTCTACTCATTTGGTGGCCTTTTGCACCCATGGGCCAAGGTGGTGAGGCTTGTAGATGTAGCTTTGGTTTTAGAAGAGATGTTTGTTGTTGGGGGTCTTCTCTTTGCTTGATGAAGACTCCATGTAGTTGGCTTCTTGGTTCTTTAGTTTGTATTTCTCTTCTTTATGCCAAAGCTTGTTGCAGTGTCCACATTTTGGCTTTTGTTTGAGTCTCCACTAACTTTTGAAGTGTCCTTTCATTTCACAGTGGTAGCATTCTTTTGTGCCCTTGTTTGTGTAGAATGATTGTTCCCTTGTGGTTACTTGTGTTTCATTCTTTCTTCTTCAAGTAGGGATGAAATACAACAGTTAAATGTTGGTTTAGGTAAATTTTTTAGAGTGGTCACTAGTGCACCATATTCCTTAGGCATGCTTTTTAGAAGTATGGCAAGTGCATTCTTTTCACCTATCTTTGCATCAATGCCATCTTTTACTTATGAATTTTGCTAGTGACTCATGAAATTTCATCTCTAAGCCATAAAATTCTATTTTAAAAACGGATTTCTTGATTCTTGGCCTTGGAACTAAATATTAAATTTAACTCATCTCGTGCTTGTTTTGCTGTGGTTTTGGAATCAATGTGATAAACAAGGTTGGTGCCTAAGTACAATCTAATTAATGACATTGCTTGTTCATTTGTTTCATTCCAATCCTTAGTTGGATTAGCGAATGCATTATCTTTAATTAATTTCCATAACTTCTTGTGCATGAGAAGATACTTCATTTGTGTGGCCCATATGTGGAACCCTTCCCCAAAGAACTTCTTAACATTTGTGGTGGTGCTGTCGACACCATTGCAAAGGCCTTACCAGATATTAACTCTTAGCAGTGTCTAATTGCTTAGAAATTTGTGGTTAAAAAGTGCTTCACATCAATTAGGAAGGTCTTACTTGAGTACTGCCCAAGTAGTGTCTAATCCCATACAATTAATAGTGAAAAATAAGAGTTTTGAGTGTAAATACAAGCAGTGATGTATTTTGAGTGCCAAAGAATAACTAAATGTGTCAAGATTCACATTTCCATTTTTTGCTTAAAATTGCTAATTGACCATTAATTGTACCTTAATTAGGTGATTATAACGGACTGATTTTTGGGAGGGTTCAATTGAGCGAATTGGAGAGGTTTTTGATGGGACTTTTTGCATAGGGCTGTTTCTCTAGTAACTTGAGGGAAATTGGCTCATGAAAAATATCTAGCTCAAATGAACCCTAGAACCACATATCTGGTCCAAAGCAATCAACTAGTTTTTGGTTGAAAGTGGCTCAACTAGTGGACCAAGTAGCTCAAGTTTTAAGCTGTGAGCAATTCAAACTATGCCTAAGCTTGCCCTACGAGAGCTTAGGCCAATTCTGAGCCTATGTAAAGAATAGACTACAAGTATAGTCACCTAAGAAACCACGAATTCTGCCTGTAGCGTGCGAATCTGTTCGAGATGCTTGATGAAGGGAGTTGTCGAGGGTTGGGCAAGTTGTGTCCAAAAGGGTTTGCTTAAAGGTGGAGAGAATGGAGCCGTGCAAGATTGGCCACAAAAGAAAAGAGGAGGATAAGATTAGGATTAGGGACCCTAATGGTGTGATTAGTGCAAATGATGCTAGAGAAGTGCTAATGAGAATTCTGCTCAAGGAGAAAGGGGAGGCTTTGATACCATGATGAAATTCATGATATCCTAATTACACACATTGATTAACTTAATCTAATCCTATGGAGGATGAAGTCTAATTACAAACATAATGATGAACTAATTGAACTAATCAACCTTGACTCAAGTTCAGTTAGGTTACAAGATGTATTCATTGCTTGAAAATGACTATATGAGGGAGGTGCACCTCTCTTACAAATGTGCTCATGTGGGATAATTTCCAACTGTAATGTAGCTGCATGCTCCTGACCTGGTTCTCTACTCATGCTTTGCCCTTACCCTATGCTCAATGGCACCACAAATCTCAACACTTTAATGGGAAGAAGCACATGCAAGCCTAAATTGTCATCTTTATCAGGTACTTAAGTGTCTTCAAGAGCTTCTAGTAAGTCATCCTTAATGTCGTGTACTTTGCCAGGTAGTTGAATGTCTTGGTGAGTAGCTCCAACAATTTATGTGCTTCCTTCTAGAGGTTCCGGTCCTTGCTCCACACATAGAAGTTGTGCTCCTTTCATGCTCAAGCAACCTCATTATCTATTAAAGTGTGTGAAGACCCTTTTTTACACAAGTTGCTTGTTTTTGGTCTTGTTGACAATATTTTAAAAAAAATCTAAAATTGTCCATCAACCAGTTGCTAACGTGCCCGGCTCTTCGGACTAACAGATCTTTTGACTTTGAAAAAAAAGAAAAGAAAAAAAAGAGAGCCTTTCCCGTCACCGCCGTCCGGACGTCGGTGTCCCCGGCACGCCTCTCTGTAGACTATCCTTGTAGATAAATTTGTTACTTGGCCGGTCACCGGAACTCTTCCCCATAGCATTTAAGAGGTGTATAAGTGCGCATTGTAGCGTCTTCACGGGAGATTGTTAAAGCCGCCGGTTGATCAGTTTGCCCGGTTAATTGCGCCTAGCTTGATCTTCTAGCTCTGTTTGCTTGTTATAGGAATGGCATCTGCTTATCCACCACCACTCCAAGTAGATTCTTCAATTCAACGTCCGCAGCAACCGCGTCCTCATGTGGTGATGATGCCTTACCCTCTGCAAGGCCATATCACTCCTTTGATGCAGCTCTCGAAGCTGCTGGCCGCAAGGGGCTTTCTCATCACCTTTGTGACGAGCGAGTTCAACGTGAAACGCATGCTGCAAGCCAATCAGGAGCAGAAGATCGGTGAACTGGGCTTGGATATACGCCTGGTGGGGATCTCGGACGGCCTCCCGGACAATCATGATAGGAATCCCCTCTCTTTTGATTTTGCCATGTCGTTGGAAACCTTGCACATTTCTTTCGATGAGTTCGTGGAGAGGATGTTGGTCCGGGACGTCGAGCAGCCTATCACCTGCATCGTGTCCGATTCCTTCTTAGTGTGGACGCAAGAGGTGGCCAACAAATGGGAAATCCCGAGGGTCTCCTTCTGGCCCAACTCCATGGCCGCGTTCGCTTGCAGCTTGAGTGTGCAGAAGATCATGGAAGCTACACCGAATCTGGATCCCTTCAAAGCCCAAGGTAATTAATTTCAGGGCTTAAAGCTTTCTTGCTTGCTTGCTTCTGATTAGTGCTTATTTCAAGCTCATCATAGCAAGCTTCTCCAACTGTCAATTAATTAAGTAGCCAGCGCAGTTTCCTCTATAGGCATTGGGTATTCTCATTCTAAGAATAACAATACTCCAGCAAGCCTCCAAAATTCAGCTGATATTGTTTGTGCCTTATTTGCAGTCTACCAGGATCATCAAGAAGCTGACCACAGCTCCGGCTGTAAGCAACTCCATTGCATACCTGGAATACCAGAGATCCGCACGTGCGAGCTGCCTTTTTATACTCTGGCCGGCCACGACAGCGAAGAGTGGATGCGTGCCCACGTGGAGAGGCAAATGGCCTGCCTGGACCAAGCCCTGTGCATTATCGGGAACTCCTTTCCTGATCTGGAAAGCGGAGTATGGCAGGAACTCCAAGCGCAGCTTCCCAAGATGCTTACACTTGGTCCGCTGCTTCCGTCTGCTTTTCTCGGTGTGAATGGACTCGCGGATGGAGGAACGGGCGCCAGCTTGTTCGACGAAGAAGAGTGCATGCAATGGCTGGACACGCAAAGAGCAGGCTCTGTTCTCTACATATCCCTGGGTAGTATTGCAACAGTGGAACCTGACGATATGCAAGAGATCGCCCTTGGGCTTGTCGCTAGCAACCAGCCATTTCTGTGGGTTCTTCGAGCAGCTAATGCTGCGCATGGCCCTCGGAAACCGGACCCTCACGTACTGCCCGAGGAGCTGCAGAAAAAGCTGGCGCTCGAACAAGGCAAGATCATCCAGTGGGCGCCCCAGTTGCGTGTGCTTTCACACAAGGCTGTGGGCGGATTCCTCACTCACTGTGGGTGGAATTCTACGCTGGAGAGCGTGAGCATGGGTGTTCCCGTGATCGGCTGGCCGCAGATGATGGACCAAATCACCAACTGCTGGTTTATGGTGGAGCAGCTGAAGGTCGGCGTGAGGCTGGAGAAGAGGGCGGACCGGGCGCGCGTGGAGAGCGCCGTCCGGAGGCTGATGCAAGAGCCAGAGGGGCACCACATGAGAACGCGTGCCTCCAAGCTCAACGACGCTGCACGATCTGCTTTCACCGGCTCCCTCCCGTCAAACTTGCAGTCGCTCGTAGATACGATTCTTAAATGTCAAAAGTAGCATGTGGAGAACCGCGTGGCCAAATAAAATAAACCTTGAAAAAAATCTCCATCGTAAAAATGACCTCAGACGTAGAAAGGGTGCTCGTGAAAGTTCCATTTAAATTTTATTTTTTTAATATAATAAATATTTAGAATTAGCTTTGATATGTACTAATATAAAGTTGAAAATCAGGCTGCCCAATGCAAGCCAATGTTTAAAGGACCACTCAACCAAATACAATCTTTTTTACCTGGATAGATGCTTTTTGTTAGGCCTTCGCCCTGCTTGGACCTTTTTACCGTTGTTCAGAGAAGGGAAATAAAATAAACCTTGAAAAAATTTCCGTCCTAAAAAATGATCTGAGGTGTCAACGTTCCCTCAAAACTATCAACAGAAAAGTTGGACTTAGCGCTACCAGCCTCCAGGCTCCAAATTTCAAAAGCGCTTAGACTCTAGGGACCAGAAACAACACTCGACTCGCGAGCCTCACAAGTTGACTATCGTGGCTCTAGGAGACTTGTATATACTATGTGCAACCGGACAATAAACGAGCTGGCTATGCTGGGGCCTAGGTGCATAATGTGACTCGTGGGCGGCCTCTGTTAGCTTTTAGGCTTTATATTTTTGTATTTTTGATTGAAAAAAAAATCATGACATCAATTATTATGGATAAAAAGTGAAGTCTAATGTTTTTATTTTGGTATGAAAAATGGGAAGATGACATGCACTTGAATGAGCAAAAGATGGTTGGGTTTGCCTCAAATGGGGTAAGTGCTCTGTATGAGGATCTTATTGCAAAATTATGACAACTTATTAAGGCCGTATTAGATAAATTGGGTGAATGGAGGCATTTTGGGAATTTTAAATTGGATGAATTTCATTAAATTTGGGTAAAATTCTATAACTTTGAGAGATTGAATGATCAAACAGCGGATGGTTTTCTCCACACCATTTAGGGGTACAATGGATTTTAATACAAGTTGATAATCACACAAATGGGTGGTGTTTATAAACACCTTTTAATATATGTTCTCCTAGGGTTTTACAATGCTTTCCTGCACGATCAATAAAATCAATGAAAGACCTTTTTTCAAAATATGTACAAGAAATTATGTAGAATTTGAGAAATGTAAACGTAAAAACACATTACCATATAAGTCATTTGATTTGCAAGTCTCCATTGTTAAGCAAGCATTCTGGGAATTTGAAATTGGATGAATTTCATTATATTTGGGTTAAATTCTATAACTTTGGGAGATTGAATGATCAAGCAATGGATGGTTTTCTTCACAGGGGTACAATGGATTTTAATACAAGTTGCTAATCACACAAATGGGTGGTGCTTATAAACACCTTTTAATATATGTTCTCCTAGGGTTTTACAATGCTTTCATGCACCATCAATAAAAGACCTTTTTTCAAAATATGTACAAGAAATTATGTAGAATTTGAGAAATGTAAACGTAAGAACACATTACTAGATAAGTCATTCGATTTTCAAGTTTCCATCGCTAAGCAAGCCTTCTTGTGCTTTTGTATGCACATTCTGCGGAATCTTAATCCTCTTAGTATTTGTGACTTTTGACATCCATGACCATACAACTGTATCAACACATTCCCAAACTTGGGGATCCTTCTTATTCTCTACCCAAAACTTGCTCCAACAATGCTCATAGACTTCTATAGCAATTATGGAGGATAAGCATGAGATCCATTCATGATTATCGAGAGAAGGAAAGAGGAAACGATGACAACACTAAATTTCTTACAGTATCAAATGAGAGGAGTACATGGCCTTTTATAAGAGTTTAGGGAGGAGAAATGATATAAGCGATGATGTCAGAGACCACCAAATCAAATAATATCCACCTCCTACATCTTCTACACGTTTTTATGCTTTATGGCTACTTTTTGACCTCATAGATACATGTGCATGCCATGGTTTTTGTACCTTAAAATATATGTGTATACATGTACATGCCATGGTTTTTGACCTTATCTTTGTACCTTAAAATATATGTGACATTTCACGCTAAGGTAGGGACAAGAGAAGGCTTAGTAAATGCGCTTCACCAAAGAGAAGGCTTAGTAAATGTGCTTCACCAAAGAGCACTTACAACAAGGATTAATGGTAGAAATAACCATAGGAAAATAGCTCATGTTTGGGACATTATTTCTAACACCCTCCCATGAACCAAACATGGGTAAAGATAAAATAAGATAGCTAAGATGCCCTAGGATTGAATGCCTCTCCCAATGAAAAAAAGTGGATACAAAGCTTAAGATATTGTGGGTATGATGACCAAGGTGAGGCTCCACAAAATAAAGGTGGGTGACTCATAAACAAAAGATGCCCATATGAAAAGATGGTACATCAAAAACTCCTTGGTTTACAATGCCACAAGAATAGCATCTAAGCCTTAAAACAAATAAGAGAAATAAAGTGAGTGATGAATGGGCTAACAAGGGTGGACAAAAGGCAGGACAACATTTATGAATTACTTTGTTAGGTCTTACCTCTAGATTTTCTTCCAAGGCAGTGTCTAAATCCTTACAAACATGCATGGTAACATATGTTTTTTCTTCCGAACAACAAAGAGGTAGTAGCTCATGGTGGTAGATTTTGTTTGACATTTTTTGCTTCTTGGTGCTTTGTGAGAATAGCCCCTTAGGATTTTCAATGCAAGAGAAACCACTCTATGGTTGTTTTTAAATAGTGGAAATAGCCTTTAAAACTTAGACATTAGATGCTATAAAAAAGGTATGGAGCTTAGTGCAAAATCGGGGCTTAGCTGGGAGAAACTCAATGGGAACCGATGCTTACAATGGAGCAAGGATGCTTAGTTCAGTATGGGAAGTCACTAGCCCTTGAATGGAGATATTTTGCCAAAAGTAAATGCTATGTACACGGCAGGATTTAAACACGTGACTAACCATCACCAAATATAGGCTCTTGGCATAAACCACGTCGCCAATATCATTTCCTTGCTGGGAGAGTCGCGCTGTAGTTAGCTTGTTCTGCTGCTCTGCAGAGATATGGCCATAGAGTGCTACTTGATGAAGATGATGTTGACGTTGCTCCTTCTCCCATGCCTTTTACAGTCTCAAACCAGCAATTTGCAGCAAAGAAAATAAACTCAAATGCTTAACCTAATTAATGATGCGCTAATGATGAAAATGGGGTGATTAAGACTAAATTTACACTTGGAGAATATTAACTAAAGCAAATCCTAAAAACTTGGCTCTCATACCATTGTTGTAAAGGAGATCCCAGGTGTAGAACACACACGGATGGCCACTACCGGCGGTCGGGCCCCCCCTTCCTCCAATCCCATGTGAACCACAAAGGTTTGTGGAGGGATAGAAGGGGCCAAGGGCTAATTGCCCCTTTATTCTATGGTCAAGGACCCTTAGCTTAGGCATATGGGATAAACCATTTCCACGTGGCAGCTGGTGATGACGACTCTTCCAACACCCCCCTGGAGTCGAACTGAGCTCCACAACAATCATGAACAGAGGCTACAACAGATTGATGGCTTGGCTCAGAGGCACGACAACAGAGGCTACAACAGATTGATGGCTTGGCTCAGAGGCACAAACAGAGGCTACAACAGATTGATGGCTTGGCTTAGAGGCACGATAGCAGCTTAGGCTCAGAGGTGACAGAGGCTTGGTCATGGCTGCAGATGCTTGGCTCATCAAAGGCCATGGCGAGCTTGGGCGCAGAGACTTTACTACTACGAGCTTGGCTTGGCTCAGCCCAGCAGCGTGTACACAACACAGGCAGGAGAAAGGCAAATCAGAGCACACACAGGCGGGAGCAAGGCAAGGCAGAGCACCAGCTTTGATACCCTATTGTAAACGAGATCCTAGGCATAGAACAAACACGGATGGCCACTGCCGGGGCCCCCCTTCCTCCAATCCCATGTGAACCACAAAGGTTTGTGGAGGGATAGAAGGGGCCAAGGGCTAATTGCCCCTTTATTCTATGGTCAAGGACCCTTAGCTTAGGCATATGGGATAAACCATTTCCACGTGGCAGACGACTCTTCCAACAACCATGTAGGAATTATGGAAAATAAGCATGAGATCCATTCATGATTATCGAGAGAAGGAAAGAGAAAACGATGACAACACTAAATTTCTTGCATTATCAAATGAGAGGAGTACATGGCCTTTTATAAGAGTTTAGGGAGGAGAAATGGCATAAGCGATGATGTCAGAGACCACCAAATCAAGTAATATCCACCTCCTACTTCTTCTCCACGTTTTTATGCTTTATGGCTACTTTTTGACCTCATAGATACATGTGTATACAAGTACATACCATGGTTTTTGACCTTGGCTTTGTACCATAAAATATACGTGACATTTCAGGCTAAGGTAGGGACAAGAGAAGACTTAGTAAATGTGCTTCACCAAAGAGCACTTACAACAAGGATAAATGGTAGAAATAACCATAGGAAAGAGCTCATGTTTGGGACATTATTTCTAACAACTTCTGCATCACTTAGTCCTTTTTTCTTAGCACAAGGTGCCCAATACTGAATTAGTACTTACCTTATTGAAATTAGGTGATGTTGCATCTATCTCAATTTCTGATTGGGCAACACCAAGCCATATAGGATAAATTGGATCAGATGGCCTCACCAAGATAAAGTTTCCTTTCTTAACATCTATCATTTGGCTAAACTCTTCCCTTGGCTTACCACTTAAAGGACCGCAATAGTGATTGTTCCATTCCTCTTAGCCTATGAACTCATTACTGTGCCTATCGAAGTTATCCACATGATCTGGCAATCAGTGTCTTTGGCCAAAAATCTGAGTGCACCCTTGTCTTTGATAAAATTGGATGCTCAAGTTCCTCTAGCATATTTTTCTAGTAATCTATGCCTGGTCTAATATAGGTTTCATATGATGTTATCTCACCCCTTCTATCTGCACACTTCTCCCAAAACCTAATGTAGTCTTTTATATCTGCCATTACTTGCATGTGATCCCTTACAAATTCAGCCATTGGTAGCATGTCTGGAAACCTGTCGAAAGAAGTGGCCATCCATCAAAATCTTTCTTCCACAACTCAATGCCTCCTTCCATAGGCATCCAGTTAGGTGAATTGGGATGCACTTTGTATTGCATCATCGGTTTTTCTTCAAGCATGAAGAAACAAAATTGCAATGGTTTAGAATGACCCACAAGTATATTTGCCCATCCTTAAGATAACCATCAACGAAACTCTTGAAGTTGGGGATCCTTTTAAGATGTATCCATTAGATGTGGAAAAGTGAAGGTTTGACCCACTCTCAATTTCTCAGAAAACCTGCTAAACATTGCATCAATGTCCTCATGTGTGTGCCCTACCATCAAGAAGCCTAATTGAACTATCTTGAATACACCTCTTGCACAAGTAGAGAAAGGTATGCAAATAAGTACCGATTTTTGTTCTCTGATGCACAATTATCTACTTGTAGCAACACGTTCTTGGGCACCCAAAACTTACTTACTAGGCCTTTGGTGGCCAATATCTAATAATGTACAACTTTTATAGTGCCGTTTCATGACACTTATTAATGTCCTCAATTGGAGGATCATGTTTGTTAATCCAAACGGGTTTAATATTGGGACAGATTCCAGAGATGAGAACAAATATTTTTTTGAAGTAATATGCTTACTATAGCACCATTGTCAAAATACCAAGCAGCCGATTCTGACATGTATACATCATGAACAAAAGGGTCATAACTATAATGTACAGTCCATGCCCAATCATCTTGAGCAAAACTGATTCCTTATTCTCTGCACTTGGTGCAAATGCATCAGCCCACAGCCATGCCCGATTCTTTCTTTTTCTCCTTCTCTAGCATTTTCTTGCACTCATGTATGTAGTACCCTGGTATACTGCAATAGTGACACTTTATCTTCCTTTTAGGCTTATCACCTCCTTTCTTTGCATCCTTACCTGAGGATTTTGATTTAGGCTTATGGCCACCATGTGAAGAAGCTTTACCTTTGCCTTTCTGATTGGCAACAAAAGCCTGGTCACACCAACTCGCATATTAGATCTGTTTTGCCTAGACTGCTCTTCTTGCCCAAGAGTACTGAAACCAGCTCATCAAAGGTAAGGGCATTTGGATTTTCCTTCATCATGAGTCTAAGGGTAGAGACAAAACTCTGATAAGAATCCAACAGTGCATTGATCATCCTCTTTGTAGCGCTGAGATATCAAGTTTGTCATAGCTTCGTGAACTTGTCAAGAGCTAGATCCATGCACATGATCATCCTCTTCCTGGTGCTGTGATATCAAGTTTGTCTCATCGCCAATCTAGGCTTAAGCTGTGAGCTTCTTGAACTTGTCAAGTGCTGTGTTCTTCTCTTCTAGCTCCAGCTTTGTGCTGCGTTTTTGTTGCTTGCTTTAACCTTGCCATGGCTTCCACGGCGACCAGTCCATCTTCTTACAATTAGCAAAACTGTTGTACGTTGTGTTGTTTCCTTTAGCACCCTTTTTGAGAACTGTGGACACCAATGTACTATCAAGATATATCTCATCCACACTAGCAAGCTGCTCCTTAAAATCTTTGATCTTGGTCAAGAAGTTGTCCATTGAGTCTTCCTTATTCATGCGCTCGGACTCTAACTGTTTGCGTAGATATGCAACACGTGCTTCATTGCACACCTGGTATAATGCAGCAAGTGCATCCCATGCCTGTTTTAAAGTCTTCTATGACTGAATATGAGGAATAATGCTTCGTTTCATAGAAAGTGCAAGAAATGCATGTGCATCTCTTCCATCCCATCTCGTTTGAGCAGCAATGGGAGGTACTGGTGTGGCGCATGTAGAGGAGCCACATTTGTATTAGATTCTACTTCAGATGTACCTGCATCACACCTGGTTGGACTGGTAGTTGTGAAACAGGACAAGTTTCACTACCACTGACCACATTCCAAAGGCCTTTAGCAACCAATACATACCTCATCATATAGGACCGCAATAGATAGTTAGTCCCATCAAGTTTGTCCTCAGCAGACAACATGTTGAATACATCACTACTGCTAGCCCCATGACTGTCTACCAAATGTAAAATCTTTCAACACACTGCAAGTACTCAGTATTCACTCTAAATGCAACCTCGGATGGCTGCCATCAACTGACTAAACACCTCCAAAGTGTGTGAAAAAATAACACATAGTAGAGGATAAAGTGTTACTGGCAAAAGTATGATAGTCAATGTTGTTGTGAAGACATTGTAGATACTGTTGCACACCAAATCTTTGCCACTGCATAGCCTAAACACCCAAAATCGAGAAGAACCAATCCAAAATGACACCTCTCCATAATGTTTGCAGAAACCTTGCAGTGCCCAAAACGCACACAAATCGCACCGCGGACCCCGAAAATCCTGTATACTAAACACTACAGTATGTACCTTCTTCTCCTAAGAGGATATCTCAATCGGAGACAGAAAAAAGGGTCATGAGGAGAGAGGCAAACTACTAGATCAAGTGTCAAGGAAGCTAGCTCTGATACCAATTGTTGTAATTAGGGTTAGGGTTGCAACAATGTACACACACAAGATAGAGAAGCTTGAAAGCACACAAACTCACTAGATTAGGATGAAAAAATGTGTGCCAGATACAAAAGGTAAGTACACACCCCAAAATGAGTATATAAGAGGGTGTACATACGCACGGGGAAAAAAACCTCCTAGTGAGGGAAAAAGTGTCGCTGATATAAGCACGCTAATATAAGCAGGAAAAGTCTTGACCATGAGTGCCAAAAAAAAAGATGACCTTTGATGAAATGCGGCCAAAGAAGCATGCGTGGGGTAAGTGTATGAGGGGAAAGAGAGAGCTCTGGGGAAAGAAAATGGCAAGAGCCTTGTCCACATGCAAAAGGAACAAGCTAAAAGCCTCTAAGTCCAAGGTGGAGAATAACAAATGAAGGGAACCAAGGGTGCTAGGTAGTAAAGAAATGGCATGGCTCCTAGCTCTTGGTTGTAACCCCACTCTCTCGATGTGTAAAGTGTCAAGACAAAGCCAAGATTGTAGCTCATAGAGAAACCCATACGGACCGCTCCAACCATATGAGTATGGAGTCTAGGTCAGGTCAATACATGTTAGGTGTTAGACCCTCATCACCTCGAGGGGAGGTGTTGAGAAAAGCAATGCATGAGGGTGCATCCCATCACCTCAAAGCGCAGAATGGCACCACTGCCATTCTCTCTCACATTCAAGGAAGAATGGCAGTGGCACCATTCTTAATCCCTCCCATCATCTTGATTGAAGGAGGGAATGGCACCATTGCCATTATCAAGGCCTCCCATCCGCTCAAGGGGAGAATGGTAGTGATGCCATTATCAAGGCCTTCCATCCCATTACCTTGAAGGGAAGAATTGCACCACTGCCATCTAGCCTTACATTAAAGGAATAATGGCAATGGCACCATTCTGAAGGTCTCCCATCACCTTGAAGGGGAGAATGGCACCACTACCATTTCCCCTTACATTCAAGGTAGGATGGCAGTGGTGCCATTCCCCCTTACATTCAAGGAAGAATGGGAGTGATGCCATTCTCAAAGCCTCCCATTAACTTGATTGAAGGGGAGAATGGCACCACTGCCATTCTCAGGGCCTTCCATCACCTTAACGGGGATAATGCCACCATTGCCATTCTCAAGGCTCCCATCACCTTAACGGGGATAATGCCACCATTGCCATTCTCAAGGCTCCCATCACCTTGATTGAAGGGGAGAATGGCACCACCACCATTCTCCCCTTTCGTTCAAGGAATAATGGCAGTGGTGCCATTCTCAAGGCCTCTCATCACCTTCAAGGGGGGGGAATGGCACCACTGCCATTCTCCCTTACATTCAAAGAAGAATGGAAGTGGTGCCATTATCCCTTACATTATAACTCCCTCACATTCAAGGAAGAATGGCAGTGGTGCCATTCTTAAGGCATCCCATCATCTTGGTTGAAGGAGGGAATGGCACCACTGCCATTCTTAGGGCCTCTCATCCGCTAAAGGGAAGAATGGCAATGGTTCCATTGTCAAAGCCTCCCATCCCATCACCTTGAAGGGAAGAATGGCACCACTGCCATTCAGCCTTACATTAAAGGAAGAATGGCAATGGCGTCATTCTCAAGGTCTCCCATCACCTTGAATGAGAGAATGGCAGTGGTGCCATTCTCAAGGCCTTCCATCCCATCACCTCAAAGAGGAGAATGGCACCACTGCCACTATCCCTTTAAAGGGATAGTGGCAGTGGTGCCATTCTCAAGGCCTTCCATCCCATCACCTCAAAGAGGAGAATGGCACCACTGCCACTATCCCTTACATTAAAGGAATAATGCAGTGGTTGCATCCAAGGAAGAATGGCAGTGGCTGCAATTCTTAAGGCCTCCCATCACCTTGAGTAACAGGGAGAATGGCACCACCGCCATTCTCCCTTTTCATTCAAGGAAGAATGGCAGTGGTGCCGTTCTCAAGGCCTCCCATCACCCTTAAGGGGGGGAATGGCACCACTGCCATTCTCCCTTACATTTGAGGAAGAATGGCAGTGGTGCCATTCTCCCTCACATTCTAGAAAGAATGGCAATGGTGCCATTCTCAAGGCCTCCCATCACTTCATGGGGAGAATGGCAGTGGTGCACTCTCAAGGCCTCTCATCCCATCACCTCAAAGTGGAGAAAGGCACCACTACCATTCTCCCTCACATTCAAGCAAGAATGGTAGTGGCTGAAGGCCTCCCATCTTCTTTGAAGGAGGGAATGGCACCACTGCCATTCTCAGGGCCTCCCATCCACTAAAGGGGAGAATGGCAGTGGTGCCATTCTTAAGGACTCCCATCCCATCACCTTGAAGGGGAGAATGGCACAACTACCATTTAGCCTTTCATTAAAGGAAGAATGGCAGTGGCGCCACTCTCAAAGGTCTCCCATCACCTTGAAGGGGAGAATGGCACCACTTCCATTCCCCCTTACATTCAAGGCAGGATAACAGTGGTGCCATTCCCCCTTACATTCAAGGAAGAATCAGAGTGATGCCATTCTTAAAGCCTTCCATTAACTTAATTGAAGGGGAGGATGGCACCACTCCTATTCTTCAGGCCTTCCATCACCTGAAAGGGGAGAATGCCACCACTACCATTCTTCAGGCCTTCCATCACCTGAAAGGGGAGAATGCCACCACTCCACCTTGATTGAAGGAGAGAATGGCACCACCGCCATTCTCTCCATTTGTTCAAGGAAGAATGGTAGTGGTGCCATTCTCAAGGCCTCCCATCACTTCATGGGGAGAATGGCACCACTACCATTCTCAAGGAGTAATGTCAATGGTTCCATTATCAAGGCCTACCATCTCCCTTACATTCAAGGAAGAATGGCAACTGTTGCCATTCTCAAGGCCTCCCATCATCCTCATGGGTAGAATGAAACCTTTTTCATTCTCCCTTACATTCGAGGAAGAATGGCAATGGTGTCATTCTCAGAGCCTTCCATCACCTTGAAGTGGAGAATGGCACTATTCCCATTCTCCCTTACATTCAAGGAAGAATGGCAGTGGTGCCATTCTCAAGGCCTCCCATCACCTTGATTGAAAGATAGAATGGCACCCATGCCATTTTCATGGCATGTGAAAGGGGAGAGTGGCACCATTGCCATTCTCAAGGCCTCCCCTTCTATCATTTTGAATGGTAGAATGGCATAATTGCCATTCTCCCTTACATTCAAGGAAGAATAGAAGTAGCTGCCATTCTCAAGTCCTCCCATCACCTTGAAGGGGAGAATGGCACGATTGCCATTCTTCCCTTTCATTCAAGGAAGAATGGCAGTGGTTCCTTTCTCAAGGCCTCCCGTCACCTTCATGGGAAGAATGAAACCATTGCCATTATGCCTTACATTCAAGAAAGAATGGCACTGGTGCCATTCTCAAGGCCTCCCATCACCTAGAAGTGGATAAGGGCACCACTTCCATCCTCCCTTATACTCAAGGATGAATGGTAGTGGTGCCATTCTCAAGGATGAATGGTAGTGGTGCCATTCTCAAGGCCTCCCATCAGTTTGATTGAGGGGGAAATGGCACCACTGCCATTCTCAAGGCCTCCCAGCACCTTGATTCAAGGGGGGGAATGGCACCATTGCCATTCCCGAGGCCTCCCATCAGTTTGATTGAGGGGGAAATGGCACCACTGCCATTCTCAAGGCCTCCCAGCACCTTGATCCAGCACCTTGATTGAAGGGGGGGAATGGCACCATTGCCATTCTCGAGGCCTCCCATCAGCTTAAAGGGGAGAATGGTAGTGGTGCTATTCTCGAGGCCTCCCATCCGATCACCTTGAAGGGGTGAATGGCACCACTTCCATTCTCCCTTACATTAAAGGAATGTCATTCTAAAGGCCTCCCATCCGCCGATGTCCTTGAAGGGGTGAATGGCACCACTGCCATTCTTCCTTAAATTACAGAAAGAATGGTAGTGGTACCATTCTCAAGGCATTCCATTACCTTCAATGGTGGGGGAATGGCACCACTATCATTCTCCCTTGCATTCAAGGAAGAATAGCAGCAACAGTGATACCATTCTCAAGGCCTCCGGTCACCTTGATTAAAGGGGAGAATGGCACCACTGCCATTCTCAGGGCCTTCCATCATCTGAAAGGGGAGAATGGCACCACTGCCATTCACAGGGCCTTCCATCATCTGAAAGGGGAGAATGGCACCACTGCCATTCTGTAGGCCCCATCCCTTCATCTTAAATGGTAGAATGGCACCACTGCCATCAATGATTTTATATTCACGTGATCACAATTTTTTTTTTTGTTAATAACATGTGTTAACATGTTAACATGTTCCCAAAAAAGCCGGTGGGAAGTTCCCTGATAACCGGCTGAAATCCCGCCGGGATTTTGCAATACCCGGAGGTTCTGCCGGGAAAATTAAAAACCCGGCGAGTCCGGTCGGGGTCGTCATCTAGCCCGGCGGGCTACAATTTTCTATATATATGGGCCTGGGGGACCCTTTGGGAGTTCATTGCTAACAGTATACACAGGTAATGAGAGTTGTGTGTTTGTGTGGGTGTGTGTGGGTGTGTGTTCGTGCGGGCAGCCGCCCATTGTTGCAATGCGCGGCAGGATGTGGGTGGTCCGCCACACGAGGGGTGTGTGTGTAAGGCCATTCTTCAGAATGGTGCTTACCCTGGGGCACTTAGTGGTGACGTGGCTGGTCTGTGTCCTATGGTAAGTATGGCACGCCGTAGCGGTACTAGTCGGTAACGCGGCAAGCATAGTATCGTTATGGCGATGTCACTTCCCTTCCCTTCCCTTTGTCAAATGCGGGCATATGGTCGGTAACGCGGCCAGTGTATGTCCGTATCCTATTCGTATTCCCATAGAATCGGACAGCATTTTGTCGTTACGCGGCAAGTTGGTGTCGTCCGCTAGTGCATATATTGTTTTTTGCATATTGCGGCATTTGATCGTTAACGCGGTCGAAAAAATATCGTAAATTTGCTTGCATATTACGGCATGTGATCGTTAACGCGATCGAAAAAATATCGTAAATTTTCTTGATTTGACTTGTATTGTTTTTATTGTGTGTGATCCATGCGATACTTGGTTGGTAACGCAGCATGAGTATTTCATGGATCAAAGTTTACATCATATTGTCTTTACGTTTTATTTCATAATATCGTAACTCGAAAAAATGAATATCTCTCTCTCTCTTCCTGCCCCCCTCTCTCTCTCTCATGATACACTTCACAACTCTTTCTCTCTCTCTCTCTCTCTCTCATGATACACTTCACAACACGATAGATGTGTAGATGAGGATTTCTTTTTTTTCTCTTAAAATATACATAATCCCTAATAAATTTTTTCTCCCTCTATTTACTTAAAAAATAAAACAGTACATTATTTTCCTCTCTTTACGAACTCACAAAAATATTAAAAATGTCATCTAATGTTTCTTCTCTCTAATGTTTCTTTACGAACTCACAAAAATATTAAAAATGTCATCTAATGTTTCTTCTCTCTATCTATCACAACTCTCTCTCTTCCTCCCCTCTCTCTCTCTCTCTCTCTCTCTCTCTCATGATACACTTCACAATTCTCTCTCTCTCTCTCTCTCTCTCTCTCTCTCTCTCATGATACACTTCACAACTCTCTCTCTCTCTCTCATGATACACTTCACAACTCTCTCTCTCTCACTCTCTCTGTCTCTCTGTCACGATAGGTGTGTAGATGAGGAGTGCTTTAGGAATACAAAATATTATTTTCCTCTCTTTAGGAACTCACAAAACTATTAAAAATGTCATCTAATGTCCCCTCTATCTCTATCTGTCACACCTCTCTCTCTTCCTCCCCCCCCTCTCTCTCTCTCTCTCTCTCATAATACACTTCAAAACTCTCTCTCTCTCTCTCTCTCTCTCTCTCTCTCTCTCTCTCAGTCACGATAGGTGTGTAGATGAGGAGTGCAACATGTATACACTTGATAAGTAACAATGCACTTGTTGCGGTTGTCTCACGTTCGATAATGTATTGCGTGATGTTGTATTCAGTAATATTGTTTGATATCTATTTCGTTTTTGTTTGATCATTGATAAGTAATGATACACTTGTTGCGGTTGTCTCAAGTTTGATGATGTATTGGATGATGTTGGTTTCATTAAAATTATTTGATATTCCGTTTTTGTTTGATCATTGATAAGTAATGATACACTTGTTGCTGTTCTCTCACGTTTGCTTGATGTTGATTTTAGTAATGTTGTTTAATATTCTGTTTTTGTTGTGTTTAGTGATATTTGCTAGATTTATGAAGACGACCAACATGCTTTCCCCTGAAGAGCGTAAAATCGTTCTACGAGCAATTCGTATTGAAGCAGTCATCACAGTGTCACAATGTACAGATGACGTCGTCAAAAAGATCAATGAGTCTGAGATACTCATGCGAGATCTATTAGAGAAGATATGGAAAAATGCACAGCATCGACTTCGAAGCGGACTTCGAAGCGGAGGCAACGCTGAGTTGCTTTGATAGACAAAAGATAACAGACTTCAACCATCAATATATAACACGAACTATTTTGGGGAGCATGCGTGTAGCATGCAATGATCTTAGAGATGCTGCCCCGCCTGAAGCTAATATGCATCGTCTACAGTTATGGGATGCTGTATGGAGCGAGCAAAGAGCCAAGAGCAAGCGCATGAAGGTGCTAGATGCAGAGTCACTCCCCAAAAGAGTGCGCATTGCCCAGGATGTCACTGCAATGTCCAGCCAGGCAGATGCGAGTGGGACAGGTGCCATTA
The DNA here is from genome assembly GCF_041138505.1 of Cibotium barometz. NCBI lineage: Eukaryota > Viridiplantae > Streptophyta > Polypodiopsida > Cyatheales > Cibotiaceae > Cibotium > Cibotium barometz. The sequence goes on from NC_141094.1 coordinate 41,122,574, forward strand.
ATCATACAATCTATAATTCTATGTGCACACACCTCATTGGCATCCCGCACGAGGCTCTGCTCGAAGGGCAAACAATAGGCTCTGGTGTTTTTGGCACAGTAAAAGAGTATACAGTTAAAGGTATATCATTTTTACCAGAGCACATTACTTTTTATGGAAAGCACTACAAAGGAGAAGACAGCGCCAAGTTCGAGAGCTTCCAGGCAGAGCAGGACATGCAGGTTCTACACCCATCAATTGTCAAGAGTATTGCCTTCACAAAAGAATATCCTTGGATCACTATTTTCCCATACTATAATGGTGGCTCGCTTGGTGATACTCTTCTGAAGGTCCCCTTCAGATTCAGTGAGTTCACTAGAGCAATTTTCCGTTTGGATCGAGGATGGAGACAACCCCCGCCTGATAATATTCTTTTAAGTCATCTAGAACGTTCTAAAATAAAACAAATAGTAATAACCATGCCACATATTATGCATGCCCTGGTGGAAGGCCTAGCGGCAGCACATTTGGCAGGAATTGTACATACCGACCTACATCCATTTAATGTAGTGTTGGATTTTACAAAAGAGTTGAAGCCACGCATAGGTATTATCGATTGGGGGTTACTGCTGAGAGTGCCCAAAAAACGGGTGTCTCTCAATTTTGTATTTGAAGCAGACAAGAACCCTGAGAAGGTGGCACCGGGGGTCTCCTACGCAGACAGAGAGCGAAATAAACGGCCGTGGATAGCCCCGAAAATTTATGATTCGTTTTTGGCAGATGCATACACTCTTGCATCTGATGTTTTTGCTTTAGGGTATTTATTACAAATTTTATATGACTTTTGGCAGAAAGTACAAGAGTTGTGGATGGACAATAGTTCCTATGACAAAGTTACCATGGATACTATTATTTATAAGGTCAAAAATTGGATGTGTCTGCCTAATCGCGACGAGCGAAAATCTGTTTTGCAAGTAGTGGAATTTTTTAGATCACTAAATACTGACCCAACGAGGGCACAAGGTCCTCTTGTAGAGCTATCGGTGTCATTCACCCCAATTTTGTAATGATACAGTATCAGGAGATTAAGTTTCAAGAATGGCACTTTGTTTGTCTCTCTTCAAAATTTGATATGTGCCCATTGTTTGAAATATTATCTCATTGAGTCTTTGCAATATCTCTCTCCTCTTATGGTGTTTAAGTTTATGTTTTCTCTTTAAAATTTGATGTGCGCGCATTGTTTGAAGTATTTTTTGAGTTAAGTGGATATTTCTCATTGAGTCTTTGCAATACATATCTCATCTCGTGGTGTTAAACTTTAAGTTTTTGAGGGTAATGGTCAATTTATCTTACGTTGATCTTTACAGTTCATTAAAATCCTAAAGTCATTTACGTTCATGCAGATATGGCAGAAGCGCAAGAAAACGAGCATCAAGAGTTAGCCAAGAAGGCATATGAGCGAATGAAGGCCCTTGCACATGGCTGACAGCCCGCGAAGCTACGAGAACAGCATGCAGGTTGTCGAAATGGACAAATCCTACTTATGCCCAATGGAAAGACATAAATAAACGCATAACCACAGAGATGATAAAGGAAATATGGCCATGTCCAGATGGCGAGATTAAGAAGGGAAGATGGAAGGTTTCGCGTTGCACTCATGATATCAAAATTAATGCCGAGCGCATTTTCTTAGAGGTGTACGATCGTCCTCTCCATAACGCCAACGCTCCACTCTATTTTGCTAAGATGCTATATGCACAATTTATCCTAGAAAATCTAGTGGACTTCGCCTCCAGAGAGGCCACTGTCAACACCCACGACATACGTGAAGAGACAGCGACATTCACAAGGGAGGAACTTGCTCTCATGGTGGAGGGCGCTGGATTGGAGTTAAACAAGGTCAAAGAAAGCTTAGGGGCACAGCTAGCAGAGAAGGAGAAAGAAGCTGAGCAATTATCTCAAGCGTCAACTCCTCCCCCAGCCAATAGAGGGATTCAAGAGCAGCTCACAAAGATCAGCCAAGATGTACATACCATCTCTTCACGTATTGCTCCTGTGCGCCAAGGAAACCACATCTCTCATTTCTTGATACATCCTGATCTTGTGGGAGTTTCTGCTGAGGCTACTACTTCCTCCACCCCCCAATGTCCTGTATGTTACAAAGTATTCGATGGGGTGGAGTGGCCAGTATATACTACCCTGTGGACACTACTACCACTTAATATGTTTAGTGAGGGAAATGCAAAATATTTCCACATGTGCATTGTGCAGTGTCCCAATAAATCAAGGTATTTATACAGTGTTCGGCATGGCTAGCGAATATAAACCACCAGGACCTTTAGATGCAACTCTTAGTGCAATTCGCAATTTATTTCAAGATGAAAGCTAAGAAAGACATAAATCCTACTTTTGTATTGATAATTTCTCCAAATACAATCATTTGTACAAGTACTTTTTATGAAATTAATGAAATGACTTCTTCCTCTACGTCAGCATCTTGCTCCAAAATTTATTTCAAGATGAAAGCTAAGAAAGACATAAATCCTACTTTTGTATTGATAATTTCTCCAAATACAATCATTTGTACAAGTACTTTTTATGAAATTAATGAAATGACTTCTTCCTCTATGTCAGTACTTCCTCTATGTCAGTATCTTGCTCCAAAATTCTTTCACCGTTTACCCTCTCGTCTGCTAAATTAAGCTCATCTAAGTCAATGTCCAAATTGTCTTCTATCTCAAGGGTAGTGCACGACGTACGTCCAACATCAAAGTTCTCATCTACTACATCATCACAATCGTACATCCATCTGGACATATCTTCTTCATACTCTTCGCTTTCAATGTCTCGCAAGATCTTTTCATTGCAATACATGTAAACAAGTTTATCTGCTCGATCTGCAGTCGATTGCGAATAGTACTCTGAATATATTTGTACATGCTCCAGTTTCTTTCTGAGCCTGAGTTTGAAGAGCACTGACTTAGAACCTTCATCGCAAGATTGCGCAATAAAGCATAATGCTCACCACCATTCATCATCCACCACTTCCATGCAGGTTGCTCTTTAGCCATTTGTTGAACAAGGGAGTTGGAAAATAAACCCTCTTTCAATCGAAATGAGGTCATCTCCTTTATGCACTTTACACGATCATCAACATTATTATAGAAAGTGTTTACCACTTTATAAAAATCTTGCACCACCTCAAGGTTGGACATCAAATCCATATTCCAATATTCAGGATCTAACATGTAAGCAGCACTGTGTAGTGGTGAATACGCTCCAATCCATCTAGCATGAAAGTACTTCAATAGGACTTTTCTTTGTCTACTGGAGAATGGTACACGCCATTTCTTTTCCACCACTGAATGCTCTAATTTCTCAGGACACTCCAAACTCCGCTGGACAGTTCACCATTGCATCCATGCTTTTCCAAGATTAGGCGCTCTTTGATCAAGACTTCGTACAGCATACATAACAGGCATCATTACATGGTATGCATCCATCACACTGTTCCACCAACTTCTTCTCGTAAGCGCTGCCTTCAAGACTTTGATTTTCTCTTTCACTTTTTCAAGTTGAGTGCTCTCCCAGTCATGAAATGCCATGCATGTAAATGTTTCGCAAACTGCATCTTTATTTCGAAGAAGAGACTCAAAAGTGTAAAAGTGAGTGCAAAACCTAGTCTCCGCCGGAAGCTTTAACATAACTGACATGCGAGGTCGAAAAATATCTAACACTCTCTGTCTCTTGAGCATGAATCTCACAAGCTGGCGAGCAGTGTCGACGATTGAGGCAAACCATTTGGTATCATCACTCTTATACCAATCTTTTAATACAAGATTCAAACTATGAGTATTACAGCCTACCGAAAAAACATGTGGATATTGTCGCTGTAGGATTTTGGATGCATTCTTGCAATTCTTTGCATTGTCCATGACGATTTGGACTACATTTTTGGCACCCACTTCCTCTATCACAGAGCCAATGACTTGAGCAATGTAAGCCCCAGTTTTGATTGAACCAGCAAAATCCACGGCACGGATGAAAGTCTCACCTCTAGGTGAAATAACCATTATATTAATTAATGGTTTTCTTTGTACATTAGACCATCCATCACTTACTATACTACATCCAGAAAGCTCTATATTGCTAAGAATTATTCTTTGTACACGTTCTTTTACTTGCGCATAACATTTCTCTAATAGATCATTTCGCATAGCATGGTACATAGGCGGTGAAAACCCTGGTCCAAACTCACCAATTTTCTTCCATGCTCTCTTCCACCAATGCTCACTGTCCACCATCATCATAGCACTCCCAGAAAAGTAAATCGCTTCAGCAAGGGCGAGTTGTGCATCATCGAGCCAACCTTGACGTAGGCTTATGAAGTTTGACGCATGGGTATATTTCCTACGTCAAAGTTCCGCTTGCAGGAAGATGCACTGGGTAGATTACTTTCTGGTTGCACATTGACGTTCGGAGTACAAGCAGGCGATGTAGCGGGAGTTTGATGATTAGAACAACAGTGTTCTCGCTGCCTTGATACATTAACGGTAGGAGTGTAATGTTTTCTTGAATCTTTCTTTTGAATTTCTTCTCTTATGCATTTGGCCACTACAGGTGCAGAGGGGTGGGTACATGTCTTTTTCTTCGGTCCACCTAAAAAGTGTTCTCTTAGTCGAGGCGCCCCACCTGATTTTCCTGCATGGCATAGCTTACACTCCCAATCTATGAATCGATCACCAACGTTAATTGCATATTTCCACTCTATCCCAGGTGTCTTTTTTTTCCTACTATTTGGAATTTGGACTCTATTGGAGGTATCACTGGATCCAACATTTTCCTCCATCTCAACAAATAACCTATTCAACCAAGCATATAACAATGAATACACAAATGAAAAAACAACAAAGTCACTCACGTATTACAAAACATACATTAGCAGACAAACTACTTCGAAACTATCTTGACAAACACAAAAGATCATCACATAACACAAAACTACTTCGAAACTATCTTGCAAGGTCTGACTACAAAACTACTTCGAAACTATCATGTACATTGCACCCCCAATGAAGGATGCCTTTTGTACCCAATTAAGGATACTTTACACAATCAAAGATCTATGCTTACCCAATACTCTAGTATAGGACAATAGGAAAATCAAAGATCTATGCTTGCCCAATACTCTAGTATAGGACAATAGACCCTTGTCTACTCTAAACTATATCAAGTATCAAGAACCAATACAAGCCCCTAAGCAGGACTCTTGGCTCCATCAAGACCCTGTTGTCATTTTGCGTGAAGAACTTGAAAGTTTGGTGAAAACTATCGATAGGTAATTTTCAGAAGTGAAAGAAATCCCATGTATTTGTTTATCAGCTGTTGCCTCGGTAGTTCTTTAGGGTTTCTAATTCTTGCTTGCAAATCCAGGTATCTTGAGAATCATAGACAAATGCGAGATAGCTTTGGTGCTCAAGAACTCAAGAAGGCACTCCAAACACAATCAAAAGTTTGACATCTCCTCGCGCAGGTTATGAGAATGGAAACAGAGCTGTCTACACTCGGGCACAGGTTTTGAGACAAGCCTTGATGCTTGCATGCTGAAAATCACAATTTTAGAAGAGCTACTATGGCTTCTTTCCACACAAATGCGTCTATTCTTTTGATCATGGCAGTTGTGAGCCCTTTATGCACATCATTTTTTTATTGTGGCAGATGCTCCAAGCTTTGCATGTAAATACCCTCTCTCCTATTTCCATAGATAGGCGTCTCTCTCTCTAGAGCACACCTATGTGCCTCTTGGCAGCTTTAAGGTCTCTATGTAGGGTTAGCTACAAGAGCATTTAGAGGGCCTCTCTCTCTTTCTCAAGGCCTCCCATCATCTTGATTGAAGGGGAGAATGGCACCACTGCCATTCTCCCTTACATTAGAGGAAGAATGGCAGTGGTGTCATTCTCAAGGCCTCCCATCACCTTCATTGAAGGAGGCAATGGCACCACTGCCATTCTCCCTTACATTCGTGAAAGAATGGCAGTGGTGCCATTCTCAAGGCCTCCCATCACCTTGATTGAAGGGGAGAAAGGCACCACTCACATTCTCCCTTACATTCAAGAAGGAAGAATGGCAGTGGTGCCATTATCAAGGCCTCCCATCACCTTGATTGAAGGGGAGAATGGCACCATGTCCATTCTCCCTTACATTCGAGAAACAATGGCAATGGTGCCATTCTCAAGGCCTCTCATCACCTTGAATGAAGGGGAGAATGGCACCACTCTCCGTTACATTTGAGCAAGAATAGTAGTGGTGTGATTCTCCCACAAGCTTGATCTATAAAAAGTAGAATGGCACCACTGCCATTATCCCTCAAATTTAATAGGGAGAATGGGAAGTGTGCCACTCTCCCTAATACATTGAAATGAAAGCAAGGTATAATACCAGTGTCTTTCAAGTAATATAAGAAGAATAACACCACTACCATTCTCCCCTCTCATTAGTCTTTCTACTCTGGTTGAATGGAACTGCTACCATTCCCCTTGCTTACATTGTTTTTGGAGGGTAGAATAGCAATAGTGTCATTCTCCTCATAATCAAATTCATGTATTTGAGTGGTACCATTCTAAAGGGCTCCCATCACATTCAAGAATGAATAACACTGTTGCGGACAAAATAGGTAATATTTCCTGAAAACGAGAAACATTTGGCATCTTTTAATGATCCCATCAGAAAAGTTTAGATTTTTACCTCTTTTTAAAAAGTGGTCTACGCATACGTACAACACTGCCAAAAAACGATAATATTTTGGGCACTTTACACGTTTCTTACAAAATTTGACATGAAAAAAAAGACTTCGTTTTGCTTACCTTTTGAGATTATAATTGAAAATCTAACAATAAGTTTTCAAAAAACATGCCAAAATAGAGACAATGTTTATTATTTCCATCTTCAATCCATTAAAAAAATGATACAACTATAAAAAGAAGCTATTTTCTAAACATATAGCTTATGGAATAGTTATTGTTCCTCATAATCATTGCTACACCATCTCTAGTTGATATGCCTTTCCCTGAGAAGTAACGAGGCATCCTCTTCTTCACTATCCACAAATACATTTTTTTTCTTCTATGTGTATACTTGAAGCTTAGACTCCTTGGGTAATCTGCCATGTTAGCATGATTGAGGATGTTCTACAGAGTGTAACTATAAAAAACTGTTTATATGATTAAAGTTACAAAAGCGTTACCTTGATATAGTTATTATCTCAATTATAAAACCCTATTTTGGCTCTTGATGTGAGAGTAGGATTGAAATTCATTTTGAAGCTCTTGAGTATCACAATTTCTTAATTGATAATATATACTTTTGTAAAAAGAGTTCGTTACGTATAAATAAATTTTAAAATATCATGAATAAGCTATTTAAAAGTTGTCTAATTTTGAAAAATAATTACACACTCATTTTTAAAGAAGATGTGTCCTTGATATGACAAAAACGGATGAAATGGTAATTTTAGTTATTAAATGAGTTTAGAAAGCATGAAAAAGCTTGCTTTAAGAAAAAAACGTTTATACTTTCCAAAATACTTTTTTGTACAATATCAAGCAGGGAATTATGTTCGAATCCTACTGGTTACTACACATGGTAAGAATGTTTTTTAGCTACAACATTTGTGGCCAACTTAATGCTGAGTAAGAACTTCTCAGATAAGAGTTAATGGTTTTTGTCAACTTGATACAAAACATCAACTTTTATAAAAATTTGATATTTTGCATCAAGTTGATGTAAAATATCAACTTTATATGCAAAACATCAACTTTCTATGCAAAAGATCAACTTTTTTACAATACTTGATGTTTTGTATCAACGTTATGCAAAACATCAACTTCCCACAAAACTTGATGTTTTGCATAAACTTTGATGCAAAACATCACGTTTTGTGAAAAAGTTGATGTTTTGCATCAACTCGATGTAAAATATGAACTTTTTCATAAAACTTAATTATTTGCATCAACTTTGATGCAAAACATCGAGTTGTGTGAAAAAGTTGATGTCGATGCAAAACATCAACTTTTAGTCTAAAATTTGATGTTTTCCATCAAAGTTGATACAAAACATTAACTCTACCACAAAACTTGATGTTTTGCATCAAGTTTCAGATGCTCCAGAGAAGAAAGTTGGAGGATCGGAGGTCGATTTTCACAAACGGCCTATTTTAGCGATTCCGTCCCCAAAGGCATGTTCAGAAGGTCTATTCCATAAATTTTGAGTATCAACACAGCTATGTTTCGATGCGATGTGAAGACATTACAAAGCGACGCTTTGTGAGCATCAGCAAATCGCTTTGTGATGTCTGCAGCACATCGCATCGAAACATAGTCATGTTGGTACTCAAAATGTGTGGAATAGGTTGTCTTAGCATGCTCTCATGTGCGAAATTGCTAAAATAGATCGTTTATGAAAATCGATCTCCGATCCTCCAACTTTCTTCTCTTGAGCATGTGAAACTTGATGCAAAACATCAAGTTTTGTGATAGAGTTGATGTTTGGTATCAAATTTAATGCAAAACATCGAGTTGTGTGGAAAAGTTGATGTTTTGCATCAACTTTGATGTAAAACATCAACTTTTAGGGGACTATTTTTCATAACTTTGAAATATTTTTACATTTTTTATGAGAATTGTTTTTATTTTTATCACCAATAAATCTATAAAAGCTCATTCCAAATAGTAGATAGTAGCCAATAACATCTCAAAAAAATTTAAAAAAATCTTATAAATCATAGAATTAAAGAAAAAATATACCTAGGATAAGGTGATATAGGTAGGACGTAGGTTTAGGGCTAAGGACCTAAAAAACACATATGGTCGTAACCTTTGACTACAAATTTGAGAGGAGTTCATTAAAAAAATGCTTGTCTATGTAGCCATGTAACCTTTGTATCATAAATTATATCGCTAAAAGTAGATGCCAAAAATTCATGATAACAGAAGTGCTAGATAAGATAATCCATGATGACCTATAATCCATTGGTTTTAATCTAGATGTGCAAGGCTCCATTGATTTGAAAAACCACGAGTCGATTGATTCGCCAATCCTGATTTTTGTTCTACAATTCAATTTTAAAGCTGAAGAACTATAAGCAAATACACGTGGTGGGACCATCTATGTCGAGGAGGGGGGTGCATGTGAGCTTGGACTCTACCATGCCTATGTGCAGTAGTATGCTTTCCAACATAGGGGACCTTCAACCTACCGTTAACGTGAAAGCTCCAAGCTCTTCTCTACCACCATTCCAAAAGCCCTAAGCTCCTCTCTTTTCTCTTTGTACACAAAGATAATGTCGCAAGCGAAGATTGCATCTCTCAACATCCTTCGCATGTCCTCCAAATAATTATAACTAGAGTTCATTCTACACTACCCTTAGACATACCATCTCTCAACATCCTTCACATGTAATCTAAATAATTATAACTAGAGCTCATTCCTACACTAATCTAAGATATACCATCACCTATGTTCATGATAATGGCTATTTGGATCAAACATCAACATATGCATACTATGAATTTTTACCACCACCACATATGTATAAGATATAGGCTACAATTTCTTCTTGCCACCCTTATCCATATTTCATTAAAAATAATTTCTTCATGAAAACAAATGCCTATGTGGGTCAAAATTTACACCCATAGGCTATCTAATGTATGCCTCTAAGATTGTCCTGCCGAAAAAATATTTCAATTTTCTACTCTTTCAACATGCTTAGGTTTACTTATGGGCATGGTCATGGTCATTTTATCGACACTTCACTGTAAATGGTTTGTGGCCCTCAGATCCAAATCTTACAAGTGTGGGCATGGGCATGGTCATGGTCATTTTATCGACACTTCACTGTAAATGGTTTGTGGCAAGTGTCTCTAATTGGAATGATTACTCCTGGGCATGGGCATGGGCATGGGCATGGTCATGGTCATTTTATCGACACTTCACTGTAAATGGTTTGTGGCCCTCAGATCCAAATCTCACAGCAATTGGCTCCCTTGCATTGTGTTTTCGCAACTTGGAGAGGATGGACATGCATGTAATTGGGGACCTAGCTACTAATGGAGTCCAAGAAAGCAACAATGTTCCATTACTAAATGCTCTAAACTCAAGAAGTGCCTTGGATTGTCATTATGCTTCAGAAGGTAAGGAACCTCTTCAGAGTGGTGGGTCTGTAGATTTATTACATGAGGAAAGTATCACTAATGCAAACTTAGGGGATATAAATGCCACGACTTCTACTACAGATACTATAACAAGCAATGTCTCCTCATTTCGTAAATTTCCAGAGAAACAGGATCAAGAGTTTCTTGAAAGGAAAAGGTTTTTGGAATCTCATTATAGGTGTTGAGCCAGAGCCTGAGCTACCTCGACAACCTACACAGCAGCAGGTTATAGCTCATAAGCAATGGTCAGAAAGAGCATTCAAAGTGCTACATTATCTGTCTATATGTATTTCTGATGCTATGCTCATACACATACAGGATGCTGAGAATCCCAAAGATGCATGGGATACTTTGGTAAATATGTTTGACACAGACACGAGTGCTCGCAAGTCTCAGTTGCGACAGCAGATACATAATGTGAAGCGGAATAAAAGGAGCATCCATGATTATGTGCAAGAAATAAAGAAGTTTGCAGATGCATTGGCAACAATAAATGCCCCCATGCCTGATGATGATTTGGTGGATATTACCTTGCGTGGTCTTGGCAAGGAATATAAATCTTTTGATACATCTATCTCAGTGAGGAGTACAGGTTTACCAGACTTTGATGAGTTGGTTTCCCTCTTGCTTGTTGAGGAAATTAAACTCAGTGATTCATTTCTGGATGCATCTACTAGCCATGATGATAATGGCAGAAATCAGGCTTTCTACTCGCAGAGAGGCTTAAGAGGCAGGGGGAGATTCGCATCACGTGGACGTGGTGGTAATGGTCGTGGATGGCAGGACAAGTCATCACAACAGAATTTTCAGCCTTCATATGGTGCTCGAGGTGGTCGTGGATATACACCTCAGAGAGGTAGAGGTAACCCCCGCCGTGGTAGAGGACGTTGGTGGCAAGGCCAACAAACATCTATGTTAGATGTTGAATGCCATTATTGTGGGAAATATGGTCATATGGCGAGAGATTGTTTCCACAAATAGAATGATTTGAGAGGGGGTAGAGCCCAACGTGGTGGTCATTATGGTGGAAATTATGCACAACATGGTGGTGGAAATTATGCATCAAGCAGTAATGATGGCACAGCAAATCATTTGTTCGCCATGAAACATGTTGTGGGATCGATGATGACAAATGCTGAGAATGATGATACTTGGTATATGGATTCTGGAGCATCAAATCATATGACGTGTCATGGTGAATGGTTTGAGCACATGAAGCCTATGGATGTAAAAGGCTATGTGGAGACAGGTGATGATACCCAGCATGCCATTACACATGTTGGTGGAAGTGTACCATTGGTTATGCACAATGGTCAAACAAAATCTATGTCAGATGTATTGTACGTGCCTTCGATCTCACAAAAGCTTGGCCTCAGTTGGTCAAATGGTGGAACAGGGATTACAGGTTCGTTTCAACGAGCATGGTTGCTTCGTTGAGGACTTCAAACATGGATGTAGAGTCATTGTTAAAGGAAAGAAAGAAGGCAGGTTGTTTAAGCTGGATGCTGGAATTCCTGAGTTAAAATCAGCCATGTTCTCAAAGAGCAGAAATGTGGTACAGGACATTGATATGTGGCATAAGAGAATTGGACATGTCAATATACAAAGATTGAAGAACATGCAGACAAGAGGCATTGTCAGTGGATTGCCCAGATTCAAGTATGATGGGCATATGCATGTTTGTGAAGCCTGTCAGTTTGGAAAGCAGGCAAGGTTGAGGTTCCTAGAGAAGGAAATATGAGTTGCAGGCCACTTGAGATAGTACACAGTGATGTATGGGGTCCTGCACAAAACCCATCTATCAAAGGCAGTTTATATTATATGACATTCATAGATGATTTCAGCAGGATGACATGGATATACTTTCTCAGAGAGAAGAGTGAAGTGTTAGAAAAGTTTATGGATTTCAAAGCTTTTACAGAAAAGCAATATGGCTATTGGATTAAATGTTTGAGAATAGATGGAGGTGGTGAATACACCTCGAAGGTAAAAATGTTATTGGATGTAAATGGGTTTACAAAGTGAAGTACAAATCTGATGGTTCTATTGAAAGACATAAAGCAAGATTGGTAGCAAAGGGTTATGCACAGACCCAAGGTTTGGACTATGACGAAACCTTTAGTCCAGTGGCTAAGATGGGCACAGTGAGAGCAGTCATTGCTATGGCTATAGCTAATGGCTGGGAAATGCATCAAATGGATGTCAAGAATGCATTTCTAAATGGAGATCTACAAGAGGAAGTGTATATGGCACAGCCAGAAGGGTATGTACACCCAAGATATCCCACTCACGTATGCAGATTGAAAAAGGCATTGTATGGTCTGAAGCAAGCACCTCGTGCTTGGAGTGATAAGATGAGCAGATATCTTATCTCACTTGGTTTTTAGATTTCTACAGCAGATTCTTCACTCTATGTGAAGAAGTCATAGCATGGGATTGTTTTACTTGTCATCTATGTGGATGACTTGATTATCACAGGTGATCATGGTGCAGATGTGATGCATGTCAAGAAAGCTTTGAGTGGGCAATTTGACATGAAAGATCTTGGTGAGTTGAGATACTTTCTTGGAATTGAAGTGGTCAAAGATCATGCAGGTACATGGTTAGTACAGCGCCAATATGCATTGGATATGTTGGCAAAATATGGCATGACAGGGTGTAAGCCTATGAGTACACCTTTGGAGTAAAATGTGAAGTTGCGGGCTGATTATGGTGATGAGCTTGATGATCCATCTATGTACAGGAAGATGGTTGGTAGTCTCATTTACATGACTATCACACGCTTGGATTTGAGTTATGCTGTTGGGCTAGTAAGCCAGTTTATGCAGAGCCCCAGAAAACCATATTTGGATGCAATGAGACGCATCATGCGATATGTGAAGACCACTGCACATTATGGTCTACTTTATGAGAGTGGTAAAAGCTTGGATATACATGGCTACACAGATGCTGATTGGGCAGGTAGCTCATATGACAGGAGGTCTACTAGTGGTTATGCTTTTACACTTGGAAGTGCCGTGGTGAGTTGGAGTAGCAAGAAGCAACCTACAGTTGCTTTATCCAGTACAGAGGGTGAATACAGGGGTGCAGCCATTGCTACTTGTGAAGCTGTATGGTTAAAGAATCTCTTGGCAGATTTGGGTGAGCCTATTGATGGCAAAGTTGTCATTCATTGTGACAACATGAGTAGTATACAGTTGGCAAAGAATCCAGTATTTCATGCGAGGACCAAACACATAGAGGTCCATTATCACTTTGTCAGAGAGAAGGTGCTGGATGGTTCAGTTGATCTACAGTATGTGAAGACTGATGAGCAGGTGGCAGACATCTTTACAAAGCCACTTAGCAGGGAGAAGTTTGAGTACTTCCGTACTATGTTGGGAGTACATGGGATGAGCTTGAGGGGGAGTGTTGAGAGCCTTGATATCCCAATCTCCTCTACATCTTCATCTATGGCAGTACATCATGAGCTTGAGAGGGGCTGTTGAGATTCAAGCTCGATGTCAGTGTGAGCCAGCTATGCTATGTGCTGGCATGTTAGGTAGGAACATGTGTGAGACATAAATGACCGCGTGTCATAGTGTGTGGACATTAGCTAGGGTTAGATGTGTGTGGACACAACTCATAGTGTTGTGTGTATTATGGATTATGGCATTATGCATTGTGTGAGTAGGGAGATGGCTTCCCTCTATGGTTAGGGTTTGCAATATACATTAGGGTTTGCTCCTGTGTGTGTGTCTCCTCCCCCTCTACCGTTCTTTCAACAGATAGGCTAGTGATGTGGAAAATAAAAGTGGGCCTTCATGCTCACATGGATTTTAATTGTATTATTAATATAGTATTCACCATAAGGCGACAAGTTGGGGAGTGTGGAAGGCATGTGGAGGAGTGTGTGTAGGTGCATAATTGGGAAAGATTCTTCTAGAATGCCTACATGGAAGAGAAAAATTCTGCCATGTGTAAGTGGGATCTCCACCTACATGCCACTTAGACTTGGCTATTATCTCATCACACTTTCAAAGTAAAAAAGTCTTCAATTTAATAATCAATAGAAGACTTAGCCTAAGAGGACAATTGATGGTGACATCTACCCTTATGTCACTAAAGGGTTGAAGATTTTTATGTTGTAATTTGTAACAATGGAAGAGAGGGTGATTCTCCACCTATAAAAGGAGCCCTCCTCTCGCTTTCAAATCCATGAATGGAGCCTCCTCAATTGAGCATTTTGTGTCATTGCCATTCTCTTATCTTCAAACCCTTATTCAAACACTCTCTTTACATGTGAATGTCTCATTTAGCATTAGCTCCTTATGCTTAACCCAATTTTGGACCTCTTTGATGATTCATGATAAGTGGGATAAGGAGTTATTATCTTGGCGGGCCTGTGACTTCTCAAGGCAGCCCTTGCCTTATTGCCACCCTCCTTTGGAGGTACCAATGGTTTTAGCGATAATGAGCATGTGGAAAGACTTTGGGGACCATGGGTAAATCTTTACGATTGTCCGTTGAGCAATGTTAACCCTTAACCTCTAGCTTGAATCATGAAGGAGATGAGAGGCAAGAGGCTATGTGAAAATTGAGGTTTCATGCAAAGAGAGGGAAGTGCAGTTTTTGTGGTCCAATACCCAAATTTCAACCGTCATCACTCGGGTATTGGTTTCTAAAATTGATCATATGGCTAGGAAGCTCTTTATATTCTCTTTCCACTCATATAACTAATTTCTTAATCCTTTACTTCATTGATGATCAGAATTTCTCCCAAAGTTGCTAACTTTTAGGCGAATTTTGGCAGTTTTATAGTCTTGTAGTAAAATGCTCATAACTTTTCGCTCAGTTGCCCGTTTTCAAAAGTTTTTATATAGACGCGAAGCTCTCTTCAAGCTCTACGTACCTATGTAATCCTCTTTTATACAATCTATATGGATTTAAAACTGCAATTCTCTGTGTATCTCTATTTTTATAGACTTTTGGCCATTATTTCTTCTTAATAATGATTAATTCCTCTTAATCTCTTATCAAAAGGCAAATCCCATGTGTTTTATCCTCTTGTAAGTGATTGCTATATTCTTTTACTTTAATATGTTTCGTCCAAATCACCCAATTCGAACGGATTAACCTTACCAACATTCCCCGTATGTTTCCATTCACATAATCCTGAGTTGGAAGATTTTCTTCCAACAAAGAATGCCCTCTTGTTTGGAGCTGCCAGACTGGCAGAAATTCTTGCTTCTCCTGAGCCTTTCATCTTTCCTTCCATGAATTATGATTTCACCTTTGATGTGTTTATCTTTATCTTGACCTAGGGAGAGAAAGGGAGGTGAGGAGGCTGTGAGGTTTCATACAAGTGTGTTTTGATTCTAAGAAGTGACTGAAGTCAAAACCCCAACTTTGTGTCACACTACCCTCTTGCTTAAGAGAGAAGTCCTCCTCCTCATGATAACTCGTGCACAAACAAAGATGTCGAAGAATCCCGTAAGGTGTAAAAACTTGATGATGTGTTGCCCTTGATTGTGTTACTAAAAATTAACCTTGAATATAGCCTTTGAAATTTTCCCTCTTTCTTTTCTTGAGGTTTGGTAAAGTTTGCTTGTACCCTTATTTTAAGCTTTGAGGGTATACAATAGTAAAAGTTTTATGAGATTTTCGCCAAGAAGAAGGTTTGAAAATTTGAGTACTTAGACGACTTTAGAGCCTTTTAAGGCTTTTAAGTTTAAGATATACATATATATGGTAGAGAACTTATAAGCGTTATTAAAGCTATTGGTTGTACCCTTATTATAAGCTTTGAGGGTATACAATAGTAAACGTTTTATGAGATTTTGGCTAGGTATATATATATGGTAGAGAACTTATAAGCATTGTTAAAGCTTTTGAGTAAAAGCACCAACGCTTCGAAGGTTTTTAAAGCTTTATGAGGTAAAGCTTTAAAGGTTTTTAAAGCTTTATGAGGTAAAGCTTTAAAGGTTTTTCTTCCTATGTTGAAAATATCAAAGCATTTAAAGGTTATAATCGACAAAGCTTAAAGCTTTGTATTAAGCAAAAGCTTATGGTGGTTGAGAAAAAAAAAACTGGCTGGCATGCGCACAGTGAAGAGAGAGAGAAACGCCATTTGGCACCTTACACATAGAGAGAGAGAGAGAGAGAGAGAGAGAGAGAGAGAGAGAGAGAGAGAGAGAGGACAACCAGCAACGTAAAAGAAAGAGACAAGAATAATGCACCAACGGCAGCGAAGTGAGAGAAAAAAAACAAAAGGAGGTGGATGGTGACGATTGCATAAAAAAAGAGAGAGAAAGCAGAGGAGAGAAGTGTATATATTTTTTTTAAAGAGTGTTCAGTAAAAAGAAGCTCTCTACACCGTTCAAATATGAAATTCCTGGATTGTGTAGCTTATGGAATTCTTGGATTAGGAGAATAATCTTCAAGCCTTGCTCATTCCATCCATAAGCTTGGATCCTCGAGAGAATAAGGGAATCAAAAATTGGTTTTGGAAGCTTCAAGGTGGTTTTGAAAATGGAAAAGTGGTTTTTATCCTTTAGAGACTCTTGGGTAAAAGATTTATAGGTTTGTGTTACCCATTAGACTAAAGAATGCATTTCTTTAAAACCAAAGTCTCTCTATGATTGCAATTAAAAATTGACCTTTGGCCAAGCTCTCTCACCTCTTTGTCCACTAGCTCTTCATAGCTTTCCATTAGTTGCAATCACTCTTGGCTCTGATACCAATGTTGTGAGGTTGACATGGACCCAAATTAACGATTGCAACAATATAAATCAATATCAAGCATAAATAGAATAAAGAATTACTCAAGACACAAGACTGGGTCCAATTTTCCCCACACAACGCTTCCTCTTGGTGTACTTAAATAGATTTATTCTTGAAATAGTTTTTGGGGCCCAAAATAGCGTGATGATTCAGCTTGCCCATAACATCAATTGTGGGAATTCATAAATAGCATCACCATGTAGCCTTTTATCCTTCAAGCATCGACTTGCCATATCGTTGAGTGTGCGAACACCTTGTCTACGTTATCAAGTAATCTTTGACCCCATGATGGGCATATCATTAAGTATGTGATAGACTTTATTGGCTTGCCTTTAAAAAAGGAAGGCCCTATTGTTACCTAAAAGTCTCAAATAATATAGGAAAATTTCAACATTATGTCTATCTAGGATCTTGTCTTCATTGAATACATTAAGAATGACAAGGTAGAGATTTTGTGATTTTATCACAAGTGATGATTCCTAACTCTTTTGTTAAATTCTTAGTAAAAATCTTGTAAAAAGTATAAAATAATAATAATTTGGTTTAAGAATTGTCATAGTTGATTCTAATTTGTATTAGTGAAAGCATTTCAAAAGAATTAAGAAATTATCGAATTGTTGATTGGTGGGGGACTTCATTTTGAAAGATACATAACAAAGGTATATTCATAAGAATCTTCAAAATATCATTCCTTCATATGATTTTTTCTTACAACAACAATAAACTCAAGAGCACAAAATGAACACATAGATAAAGATTTTTTTAAAGGTCCATCCCTTCAAAAACCAAAGGTAAAACTTGAAAAGAATGAATACATAAAGATATTTTTTTAAGGTCCATCCCTTCAATAACCAACGGTAAAACTTAAAAAGAATGAATACAACAACCAAATGTGTAACTTAACAAGAAAGAATAAGTGTCTATGGTTGCTTTTCTTACACACACACACACACACACACACACACACACACACACACAAAAGGAACAACTTAGGGAAAAGATATCTTTGATTGTTTTGGGTATGTGTTGAAGTGGAGAAAGAAGACTGTTCAAGACTTCAAGGAGGACGGTAAGGAGCTAAAAACACTAACACCAATGCGTACATGGAACATGGATGCATTATTTGAGGCACTAATAAAGATTGTACATAGCCATGGTGACCATGGTGTCCTTGAGCTTATCATGAGGGAAAATAGGATGCATTGTCTTTGTCAATCTTGAACCCTTCAAGGTACATAATTGTGGATAGCACCTAACTTTGCAAAGAACTTAACTTTATGAATAAAAGGCCACCAAACGCCCAGAAGTATAAGATGCAAAAGGCCACAACCATTATTCAAGGTTTTTATAGTGGTAAGTCAACTCATGTATCAAAATAGTTTTTTTTCATTCCCATTTTCTTTGTTTATTCGCATTTGTGGAACTATGGACTCTTAGTCTTACTCATGTACACTAGCTTGCAATTGTCCTTAGTAATCAACCTTCCATTGAAGTTAATATAAAATCATCATCTGTGTATTTTTTTCCAAATATATTTCATCAAAACAATAATACCAAGCCTTATCAAAATATGTTTTTCTTGTTTAATCCTATTAATAGATTCAGGGAAGGGTAGTGAGAAAGCTAAATCTAATTGCAAACCATATCAGTTTTCGAGGTTTTTGACAAGCCATAGTGAATCATAGGTTCCATGGTTTGTAAAGTCTCAAATAATTGTTGCAATAGGACCTACGACTTGGGTACAACCGAAATAAAGAAGTTGCCATGTGACTTGGGTACAATTGAAATAAAGAAGTTTCCATGTGACTTGGGTACAACTGAAATAAAGAAGTCTCTATGTGAGAATTTGACCTATGACTTGCTGTTGCAATAAGACCTATGACTTGGGTGGTACAACTAAAATAAAGAAGTCTCCATGTGAGAATCTGATAAATAAATGAAGTGTCTAATTTTTTATATTTTAATTGATGTAAGGCACAAGAGTGTTCTAGGACTCTAGCCAGCTAGACAAAACTCAAAATGTGGAAACAAAGGTAAGAAGAATGTTAACCACCTCTAAATCTAGACTAAAAAACAAAGTAAATAAATTAAATTAGGTTAATTTCTAATGGTGCATGAACTTGGAAGTAGGCTGATAAAAAACAGGAGCAGGATGTAACACACACAAGAGAAGCAAACCCTAATCCATATCCATCAATCATAAACAAGGAGAGAAGCCATAGTCACCATCTCTCTCACACACACAAAGAGGAACACAACATAGTGTTATGTCCACACTACAAAGTAAACCTAGTGTAATGTCCACACCACACATGACCAGCTAGACGCGGTCATAAACACACCACACGATATCTATCTACCATACTGTCAGTCTGTCAGCACCCATGTGCTATCCTCCAGCTGTATACGAGCTTGATATTTCAACACTCCCCCTCAAGCTCGACATGTCCATCTCTAGGACTCCCAATCTAGTACGGAAATACTCGAACTTATCCTTACCAAGTGCTTTGGTAAAGATATCTGCAACCTGCTCATCTGTCTGCACATATGTCAAATCAACATGCCCATCGAGCACCTTCTCTCTGATGAAATGATAATGGACCTCAATATGTTTGGTCCTGGCATGATAAACTGGGTTGCTAGCAAGCTGAATACTACTCATGTTGTCACAATGAATGACAACCCTCATATCACTCTGTAACCTGACATCATCTAGCAACTTCTTCAACCACATAGCCTCACATGCAGCTATGGCTGCTCCACGATACTCTGCCTCTGTAGTAGATAAAGCAACTGTAGGTTGCTTTTTACTGCTCCAACTCACAGCTCCACTACCAAGGCTGAAAACATAGCCACTGGTAGATCTCCTGTCATATGCACTACCGGCCCAATCTGCATCTGTATATCCATAGACATGCATGTCTTTTCCTGCCTCATAGAAAAGACCATAATGCGCGGTAGTTTTGACATATCTCAGAATCCGTCTCACAGCATCCAAGTGAGGTTTACGAGGACTCTGCATAAACTGACTCACCAAACCAACTGCATAACTGATATCTGGCCTCGTAATGGTCATGTAGATAAGACTACCAACCATTTTTCTGTACATGGTGATATCATCAAGCTCATCACCCAAATCAGCCCTAAGCTTCATGTTTTGCTCTAATGGTGTCAACATTGGTTTGCATGCTGTCATACCATACTTTGCCAGCATGTCAAGTGCATATTGCCTTTGCACCAACCATATACCCTGCCTATTCTAATCACCTCAATGCCAAGAAAGAACCTCAAATCACCAAGGTCTTTCATATCAAACTCTTTGCATAAAGAGGCCTTAACCTCATCAATGCCTTTCCCACAATCACCTGTGATAATCAAATCATCAACATAAATGACTATCATCACGATACCATCATGTGTCTTCTTCACATAAAGTGAAGAGTCTGCATTTCCAACCACAAATCCAATACTGACAAGATATCTGCTGATCTTGTCACTCCAAGCACGAGGTGCTTGCTTCAAACCATAGAGTGCTTTCTTTAACCTGCAAACAAAGGTCGGATATTTTGGATGTACATAACCTTCTGGCTGTTCCATGTACACCTCTTCTTGTAGATCACCATTCAAGAAAGCATTTTTGACATCCATTTGATGTAAAGCCCAACCTTTTTGTGCTGCTAATGCAATGATAGACCTCACTGTAGCCATTTTAGCCACTGGGCTGAAAGTTTCATCATAATCAAGACCATAAGTTTGTGCATATCCTTTTGCGACCAGCCTTGCCTTATGTCTCTCTAGGCTGCCATCTGACTTGCACTTTACTTTATACACCCATTTGCATCCAATTGCATTCTTTCCTTTAGGTAACTCAGCCAATTCCCATGTATCATTTTTGTCCAAAGCATCCATCTCTTCATCCATGGCTTTCTGCCATACATGCTCTCCAATAGCCTCTGAATAGCATGTAGGTTCCACATGCTTTACCATAGATGTCATGTATGCATAATGCATAGCAAAATCTCTATATGTCAATCTTTCCACTGGATATCTAACTCTCTGGGATCTCCGCAATGCATGCGGGTCACTCTGTACACCTGTAACTCTGGCATGTGGTGGCACATATCTGTCCTGCCTAGCACCAGGTGTGCGTACAACAGGTATCCCGAGCTCCTCATCCAAACTCTCTGAGCTAGAAGACTCATAACCTGTGATCCCAATTCCTTCAACTTTCTTCTTGCCTTTATCCATAGCACTACTCCCAGTGCTCACACTCTCATGTCTCAGACGTCCTGACCATGGACGTACACTGCTACTACTCTCAGCTTCTGCTGCTGGCCCAGACATAGTAGTAGAACTAGAACTTGCTTGTGATGGCAAGTTCACAGGTACATTCGCCTCAAGTGTGTCGATGACTCCCTCATCTTTGGCTTTATACCAACTAGCAAGCTCATCGAATACAACATCTCGTGAGATGACTACTTGTCTAGTTTGAGGGTTATAACATTTGTAAGCCTTTCGATCCTGTGCATATCCAACAAAGACACATTTCTCTGCTTTAGGATCCAACTTCCGTCTTCTTTCATCAGGCACATGAACATAAGCTACACATCCAAAGACTTTCAGATGTCCAATATCTGGCCTGTAACCTGTAAGCCGCATCTCAGGCGTGCTTCCATGAATGGCTGCTGTAGGTGATTTGTTCAGGATATACACTGCAGTAGCACATGCTTCTGCCCAATAGTAATCTGGCATGCTCTTTTCATTGAGCATTGCCCTTGCCACTTCACATATGACACGATTCTTTCTCTCAGCCACCACACCATTCTGCTGAGGTGTATACCTGCATGTCAACTGTCTTCTTATCCCATGCTTCCGCAAGAAATGCTCAAATGCTTTTGAGGTGTATTCACCACCTCCATCTGTTCTCAGACACTTAATCCAACAACCATATTGTTTTTCTACAAGAGCCTTGAAATCCATGAATTTTTCCAGCACTTCACTCTTCTCTCTCAAAAAATATATCCATGTCATCCTGCTGAAGTCATCTATAAATGTCACATAGTATAGACTTCCTTTGATAGATGGGTTTTGTGCTGGGCCCCATACATCACTGTGCACTATTTCAAGTGGTCTATTACTCATGTTTCCTTCTCTAGGAAACCTCAACCTTGCCTGCTTCCCAAACTGACAGGCTTCACAAACATGCATATGACCATCATATTTGAATCGAGGCAATCCACTGACAATGCCCCTTGTTTGCATGTTCTTTAATCTCTGTATATTGACATGTCCAATCCGCTTGTGCCACATGTCAATGTCCTGCACAATCCCATTACTCTTTGAAAACATGGCTGAACTCAATTCTGGTATGCCTGCATCCAATTTGAACAACCTTCCTTCCTTCTTGCCCTTGGCAACCAATCTACAGCCATGCTTAAAATCTTCCACAAAACAGCCTTTCTCATTGAATCTGACTCGTAGTCCCTGCTCAACCATTTGTCCTACTGATGCCAAACTCTTTGTGATGGATGGTACATATAACACTTCTGACATATTTTTCACATTTCCATCATGCATCTTCAAAGGCACACTGCCAACATGTGTTATAAGATGCTGAGTATCATCTCCTGTGACCACATAACCATTTGTATCCAATGGTTGCATCTTCTCAAACCACTCACCATGACATGTCATGTGGTTTGAGGCACCTGAATCCATATACCATGACTCATCTCTAGCATTCTGAGAATCCATTGTCCCCATAACATGCTTCATTGCAAAAAGATGATTCGAACTCCCATCATTGTTACTGGTAGATGCATAATTTCCATGTTGTGGTCTTCCATTCCTCACATCATTCTGCTTTTTGTAACAATCTTTTGCCAAATGTCCAAGTTTGCCACAATAGTAACATTCAATCCCATTCAAATTTTGTTGAGGACCTTACCATCGTCCTCTACCACGAGCACCTGTTCCAAATCTCCCCCTATGGGATTGAAATCCACGACCTCCACGTGATCCAAATGATGACTGTGAATTCTGAAAATTCTGATGTGATTGTGGTTGAGTAGACCTGTCATTCCAACCACGTCCTCCACGGCCTCGAGGGGTAAATCTCCCCCTGCCTCGAGAGCCTCTAGATGAGTAAAAAGCCTGATTTCTTGCATGTTCATCATTGCTTGACGAGGATGCACCACCTGTAACACTCATACCACCAAGGCCAAGCTTCAATTCTTCCACAATGAGCAATGACACAAGCTCATTAAAGTCTGGCATTCCTCCCAATCTTACTGAGATGGAAGTGTCAAAAGATTTGTATTCTTTGCCTAAATCACGCAATGTGAGAGCAACCAAATCATCATCATCCATTGGGGCATGGATCGATGACAAGGAATCTGCATAACCCTTGATTTCCTGAACATACTCATGTATGCTCCTATTCCTTCGTGTTACACTATGAATCTGTTGCTTCAGTTGTATCTTCCTTGCACCAGTGTCTGTCTCATACATACGGCACAATATACCCCATGCTTCTTTCGGTGTATCTGCATCTTGGATGTGAATAAGCAAGGCATCTGTTACACATATGGAAAAATAATGCAACACCTTCGAAGATCGCTCTACCCATTGCTTGTGAGCCAGTAACTGAGCATTATTTGGTTGAGGAGGTAAGTATGGCTCCGGATCTTCCTCCGAGACAAGACTCCATAAACCTTTGCCTTTCAAAAAACTCTTCATTCGAAACTTCCACACTTGAAAGTTAGTGCGATCAAGCTTCTCGCCAACAATCTGTATCGGACCATCTCCCATTGTTGCAAAAAAATAGAGTAGATGTACCCTTTCGATTACAATGTATGAAGTACCTGTAATGCTCCAAATCTCTCCAAATCACATCAAATACTGGCAAATTGTGTGCATTAACATCCCACAATGATTCACCAACAATGTACACTCGATCAAAGTTGAAATCAAATGAAACTCCTTCACAAAAAATTTTCTGGTTTTTTTCTCGCCAGTAAATTCTCGCCAGTAACCAGTCAAGATTATGCTCTAAATCCTTCAAATCTTGTCCAAATGCAATGATTCAACTTGCATTAGCTTCCCAACACATTTCTCCAACATATCCTAGAAGGGTTTGATCCAATTCTTCAAGGGGAATGAGAACCATCAATTTCTGTAACCTCTGGTTTGAATTTTTCTGCACCTGTCAAGTACCACCTCTCACTAAAAATGCTCTATCTCCTTCAAATCTTCTCCAAATCCAAAACTTTTTGATTCAAAAGTTTAGCAACTCATAGGACTTTACTTGTACCAAAGGAATTAGGCCAATTTGATATAGACAAAGATTAATGCCTTGATTAAAAATGCTCTGTTTCTGGACAGAATTTCTGCAAACTTGCACACCTCTGATAAATCACTTCAATGAGCTCCAAATACATGAAATGAGCTGCAACCAAGCATCACAAGGCCTTAGCAATGTCTTTGCTAAACTCTCCAAGCTTTAAAGCATTCAATTTGGTGTCCAAATGAGTGAATTAGACCAAATTCATTGCAAACTTTTCAAGAAACTCTTCCAAAAAGCGCCGCCTTCTCTTGGAGCTCTAGGAGAGAGGGGTAATCACTAATGAGTGGATAGGTCTCTTAGCAATGACCTAATATATCATGGGTATGAAGGGTTTGACTCAATTTTGAGTAGAATTGCCACAATTGATCCTCCACCGGGCATATGTTCTCTGTTTTTGTAGAGTCCAAAAAACCAGAATTTGTTTCTTCACAAATTGCCTGTAATGCATCAATTTTCATGCAATGGTTTGCTCCAGTGTTGCTAATACATGTGCCCTTTCACAATACATGAGAACCTCTGTGTTTCCTTTGTATTTTCACCAATACTTTTGACAAAATACATTCCTTCACAAGCTTTCCATGAAAGCTTCAAAACCAGAAATTTTCTGCTTGCTTTATGCACTTCAATCTTCACTGAACTTGCTCTTTGATACCTGCAATCCACAGAGGGGGTCTTGCTACACTCACCAATGGTCCTTAGCTCTCAGATCTGATGCCGATGTGTGCTCCACAGCTTCTCCTTTTGCTCCACAGCTTCAATGGCTTCCTTCACAGCTTTTCCTTCTTCTTCCCTCTTCACTCACTCACTCACACAACTCAGCTAATGAGCTCTTGGCTCTGATACCATGATAAAAAACAGGAGCAGGATGTAACACACACAAGAGAAGCAAACCCTAATCCATATCCATCAATCATAAACAAGGAGAGAAGCCATAGTCACCATCTCTCTCACACACACAAAGAGGAACACAACATAGTGTTATGTCCACACTACAAAGTAAACCTAGTGTAATGTCCACACCACACATGACCAGCTGGACGCGGTCATAAACACACCACACGATATCTATCTACCATACTGTCAGTCTGTCAGCACCCATGTGCTATCCTCCAGCTGTATACGAGCTTGATATTTCAACATAGGCCTCACAATATGAATGTGGAGAACTACATGATTATAGCTTGGTAACTCAATTGCAGTGCAACTAGAGCCATACTTGATTTAACCTAAAGGGAAAGGTCAATTGCAAAGGTAAAAATTGAAAATAATGAATACAACAACCAAATGTGTAACTTGAAAAGAAAGAATGTGTGTCTATGGTTTTTTTAATGTTTTTCTTATAAATTTATCTCTCTCTCTCTCTCTCTCTCTCTCTCACACACACACACACACACACACACACACACACACACACACAAGGAACAACTTAGAGAAAAGCTATCTTTGAATGTCTTAGGGAGACGTTGATAGGATTTTTCGTGCTCAAGAAATATGCCCAAAGAAGATGCCTACCCAAGACCCCAGGAATAAGATATAAAACATGGAAAATGGTTGGAAACCACCTTAGAAACTAGGGATTGTTATGTGGTCATTTTCAAAAACAATGAAAACTAGCCGTTGTGACTCCAGTGAACTGACGAGAGAGTACTTGCATGTACAGAAGGAGGTAGGAAATCAACACTTGGTGGGGGGAAGCTGTGAAGAGAGTCAAGATTTTGCATGGTTGTGGAGGAGAAGTGATTTTTGGGGTGTGTGTGTGTGTGTGTGTGTGTGTGTGTGTGTGGATTGTAGACACGACGAGAGTTGTGAAGGAGAATTGTGGAGACAGACGTGCTTGTGTGGTGAAACAGCTTTGGTGATAGCTTGCTATTTTGGAATCTATTTGTCTTTGAGAAGGCAACAATGTAGGTTTTGTTTTGAGGAGATTAGGTTTGCTGAGAGCAGGGGTTGCATTGTTGGTAGAAGGTCTTATAGGAAGTGGGTTCCCTAGGACCTCTAAATAGCAACAATGTTGGAATTTGGACTTGCTCAAGCGTTTCTCAACAATCCTTTATAATATTCATTGGTGGTAGTCTGCAGAGTATAGCTGCAACCTATGTTGTTGTTGTTGATCTTTGTGAAGTTGAGAATACATGATTCTTGTTTGGGATATTTGTGTGGAAATCTCTTGGTTTTATAGTGTTCTCTTTTGTTTGTTCAATCCCCAAATCTCACCTGGGGCTATTGAGTTTGGCTCAGTTTGTTTATTCATAGAAGGCCTCATTGTGTTGGGTTGATGAAATCTCTTGTTTTGGTTTTATCATTATCGTTTAGATAGAGTCTTTGTTGAGGAAACATAATTGTGAGTACAGAGCTAACTTTGGTTGAGTTTGAACTATGTCAGTAACTTGTGTTTGAGTCAACAGGTTCTGATAGGGGTAGCTAAGGACAACTGTGAGCCAGGATAGGTCAGCTGACATTCCTGGGGTATCATTTCTAGACTAGGATCTGCATCAGCATTTGAACTTGGCTTATAGGCAAAATCTGATTGATCTGTGTCAGCTAAGGGTGTATTTGGTCAGCTTGTGGGTTAGTTGAAGACAGTTGGAGACATGGGAGTGAAGAGAAACGTTTTGGAAGGTCAAATCTGACATTGGAGGACATCTAGATTAATTAGTTATACTGTTTAGAGAGTTTGGAGTGTATTCAAGTGTCTGCCTATGTTAGTTGAGGATCATGGGACATCAGTTGCAGAATGGTATCTTCCAATGGTGTTTGTGTTGGGTGGTGCTTGGTAGTGATTCCCTCATCACGGTGGTGTGATTCTTAGGACATGCTATAGAGGTAGGTCTCCCGGACACATCATTGTTTTGGATCCCCCACACGGAGGATCTTTTCCTCGAGTACCTTTAGTTTGTAGCAATTTTGAATGCATGTGCGTGGTGAAGCCATGAGAAGTCTCATGATGTAGTGATAATAATGAATAACTAAATGCTAAGGTGATTGCAGTTGGAGAGGTTGCAAGATGTCCAGCTACACTACTGGAGATTCAAATGCATGAAAGAAGAGATGGAGTTGATGGAAGATATCATGTTGGATGCACAAGAGGAGAAGTTCTTGTTCATTGGAACCTTACTAGAGAGCCTTGGAATTGAAGTGGCATGTCAAGAACTACCCGATGTCAAAATTATGGTGTAATATATGATGCAGAAACATGAGAGGTTTGAGAGTCTACATGTATGCAACTATGTGTGACATTGCCTATTTTGTTGATGATGAGGATGGCTACACTTCAGGGATAGAGTTTGGTGATGGGTCTAATATTGTTGTAGGTCTACTGTTGCTATCTCTTGTGATGGTAAAGAAGAAGGTCTTCTCTTGCAAGCTGGAGGGGTAGGAGAGTCTGGGGTGTAGGGTGGGAGAACATATCTTTTAGCATGCTTGGTAGACAAGAGTGGGTTATTGCGGACTCCGTTGAGGATGTCATGCATGATAAAGAAAATAAAGAAATTCTTGTTATGAAGGAATTGCGAGAGATGAGCTTGCAGGTTGCTACAGAGCACCATGATGGTGACATGGGGCATGAGGAGGATTCTTAGGCCGAGTTCATGCAAGTGGTGTGCCAAGTTGAGGAGGATCACTACTTGGTGGGTATTAAGGAGCTCTCTGCTTGTCAAGAGAATGTCATGGACATGTGTGAACACAAAGTGGTTAGAGGTATAGAGGTGCATGAAGGTGCCTTTGATTAGGGCTTGGATGAGTCCATGATAGAAATCGATGCAGATATACAAGTATATGTGAGGAGGGCCCAATCAAGGTTGAAAATGTTGAAAAGTAAAAGAGATGCCAGTCAAATATGTTTTGCTCTTCATGCTTTCGTGTTTGGATGTACTATGCAGGTTCTTGGAATATCTATGTGTCTCCACATCTTGGGGGGGTTGGGCATGATAGGCATGGTGATGAGATGAAGTGCATGTGTGGATTTAAATGTAACAAAGGATCTTGACAGGGTCCTAGATTGGCACACTCAAGAGGATATATGACATAGAAATATGTATATAAATGGTGTTGATGGTGGAAACTTAGCCACAATGCATGTTAGGAAATGATGACCATTTGAAAGAGGAAAAAGAGATGTGCATATGTACATTGCAAAATGATATAAAAGTTTTTTATCCTGGTGGACATAAAGTTCATGGTTGCAAAACATGGAAGCATGGTTTTTATCCATTTGAGGATGTGCTTATGCCATTTAATCCAGGTTGAGGACTTTGTTGAGGCTCGGTGGTGTGAATAATTAGGTAGGAGCTAGGTAGTCTTGCTAGTTTGAATAAAGTTTTGCCAGAATAATATGGTTGAGCATAAATGATCTAACCAAGGGGGGTTGGGCAAACTATGATAGGATTTTTTGTGCTCAGGAAATATGCCCAAAGAAGATGCCTACCCAAGACCCCAAGAATAAGATATAAATCATGGAATATGGTTAGAAACCTTAGAAACTAGGGACTATTGTGTGGTCATTTTCTAAAAAATGAAAACTAGCAGTTGTGACTCTAGTTAACTAAAGGGAGAGTACTTGCATGTAGAGAAGGAGGTAGGAAAACAACACATGGTTGTGAGAAGCTATGAAGAGAGTCAAGATTTTGCATGGTTGGGGAAACCGGGTTTTGTGTGTGTGTGTGTGTGTGCGTGTGTGTGTGGATTGCAAAGAAGAGAGTTGTGAAGGAGAATCGGGGAGAGAGACATGCTTGTGTGGTGAAACAACTTTGGTGATAGCTTGCTATTTTGGAATCTATTTGTTTTTTAGAAGGTGGTGATGCAGATTTTGTTTTGAGGAGATTGGGTTTACCCAGAGCAAGGGTTGCCCTAGGACCTCTCAATAGCCACACTATTGGAACTTGGATTGGCTCAAGCGTTTCTCAACAATCCTTTGCAATATTTGTTGGTTGGCGGTACTCTGCAGAGCATAGCTACAGCTTTTGTTATTGTTGTTAATCTTAGTGAAGTTGAGAATATAGGATTCTTGTTGGGGATAATTGTGTGGAAATCCCTTGGTTTTATAGTGTTCTCTTTTGTTTGTTCATTCCCTAAATCTCAAAGATTTTGAGTTTTGGCTCAGTTTGTTTATGCATAGAGGGCCTGGTTGTGTGGGTTTGATGAGTTTTTTTGTTTTGGTACTATCAGTGTCAGCTTGGAGTGTAAGAAGTTGAATCTTGAGAGACTTGGGGTGTTTTAGGGCTGGGAGGTGTTAGCACGCTAAAGGGCTTTTATCTGTATATGGAGGATTTCCGAGTTAGTTTAGTCTTGTTCTGTCCAGCCGAGTCTAGTCTAGCCAGAATAGTCAGACAAGTGTGAGTAAGAGGCCGACTAAAGGTCAGCAAAGGGACCTGGAAGGTTCTAGGGTTGTGAATTTTAGTCAGCTGAAGTTGGAGGATAGTAGAGAGACCTGGAGGACTCATCTCTTAACTGGGGCTTACATCAGCATTTGAAAGCAAGTATACACACTAAAACAAACCCCCTAGCAACGGGGTCAAAATGACCGATTTATTCAAACACGTCGCTTAAACGATGACAAACGTCGCATAAGCGACATGTTTGGAAAAAAAATATGTTTTCTTTTATGCATCTATTTATGCATAAATTAAATTTTAAGGAGAATAACACTTTTGAAATAAAAATAAATCTTTCTATTCTCCACTCATAGGACTAGCTGGTGAGCTTTGAAGCACACCAATATATGGATAGCGAGTGAGACCCCTTTGTACTTAGCTTTTCGACCTTGCCCAAGGTTGAGAATCTATTCTATTGAGCTTCAAACCTAGTGACTACTATGGAAGCTAGAACTCGTGTGCTACTACTAGCTAGAGTGTGCACTATGTGTCAAAGCCATGCAGAAGTAGCATGCACACCACCCTAGGGCACTGAGCAACATGGGTGGCTTGTGGCTCCTATCTCCCAGTCGCCGTTACTACCCCCAAAAACCTGGATGGAGGAGATATCTATGACAATGCACCACCACATCCTATATATGGCTCTTCGACTTCCCATGCTCTTGCATATGGGATAATCCGCTGCGGCTTCTAATCATGGGATAACCTGAGAGTAGATACAATAATTTCCACCTCCAACACCCTCCTTAAATTCGAGCACCTCAATCAAACAGAGGTTAGGACCACCCAGTACCACATAGGCCGAGCTTTAAACCATGTCAAAGTCACGTAGCAACACGCATAGCACCCTAGGGCACTGAGCAACGTCGCATAGATAGAGTACAATGCTGGGCGGGTAGGCCTAGTGGTCAGGTACATTGCCCTTTATTTCCAACAACCTCCCCCCTAAAGGCAATGTGCCCAAAGGTAGAAGAAAAAAGAATCAGCTAAGTCTAAGTATGTACAAAGCTGAAGAGACTATACCTATCCAATCCCCATCATTTGTCCTCGGCAATGGGCAAACCGCTCTGCTGGAAGACCCTTCGTGTGAGAAGGTCTGCACGGTTATCATTAGTGTGTACCTTGACCAGCTCAATGCTCTTGCTGTCAAGTACCTTCCTGATGAAATGATACTTCACCTGTATGTGCTTTGTCTTTGCATGAAAGACAAGGTTCCATGCTAACATGATAGCACTTTGACTATCACAGTGGAGGACAGGAACCTCGGTAATACCAAGCTCAGTAATCAAATGTGACAGCCATAAGGCCTCTTTGCATGCCTCAACAATGGCAGCCACATACTCTACCTCTGTAGTAGACAGTGCAACAAACTTCTGCAACCTGGATATCCAAGAGACTGATCCCCCCGTGAAGGTAAATACATACCCTGAGGTGGACTTCCTACAGTCCGCATGTCCAGCATAGTCTGCATCTGCCAATGACAGATGCTTTCTGCTTACCAAAGCAGATGCACAAATCCTTTGTGCCTTTGAGGTATCTCATAATACCTTTCACTACTTCCCAGTGCTTCTTGCTAGGGTTTGCCATGTACCTGCTAACCCCTCCCACTCCCACTGCAAAGGCAATGTCAGGACGTGTAGCAACCATAGCATACATCAAACTACCAACAGCTGAAGCATACAAAATCTTGGCCATTTCAGCCTTCTCATCATCAGATGTAGGGTTGTCCTTTGCACTGAGTTTCACATATGGAGGCAATGGAACCCCAATCGCTTTCCCCCCCTCCATATTGAAGCGTTGCAAAACCTTGGATACATATTCCTGCTGGGACAGATAGAGAAGCCCCTTTGGTCTGTCTCCCTGAGTATCCGCATCCCAAGAATATGATTTGCATCACCAAGATCCTTCATGTCAAAGCTGCCATGTAGACTTTGCTTCAGAGAGTCCAAGGCATGAACATCCCTGCCTGCAATCAGCATGTCATCCACATACAAGACCAAGATAATCAGGATGCCATCTACTGTCTTCTTGGTATATAAGCAGTGATCCACTTGACTCCTGTGAAAGCCCTGAGACTGCATGAATGTATCAAACTTGTGATACCATTCTCGAGGTGCCTGTTTCAGCCCATACAAACTCCTCTTGAGTTTACATACCATCTGCTCTTTTCTTTTTGCCCCACAAAACCCTCAGGCTGCTGCATATATATGTCTTCATGTAGATCACCATGTAAGAATGCAGTCTTTACATCCATGAGTTCCATATCCTCGGCTACAACAACCAAACCCAAGATGGTTCTCAAAGTAGTCATTGACTATAGGAGAGAAGATCTCATCAAAGTCAATCCCATGTTCCTGCTTGTACCCCTTTGCAACCAGCCGTGCTTTGTACTTTGGCGAGGAACCAGAAGTGACTTTCATCTTATAAACCCACTTGCATGGAAGAATCTTCTGCCCTTTAGGCAGATGCACCAAATCCCAAGTACCATTCTTTTCAAGAGATTCCATCTCTAACAGCATAGCTTTGAACCACTTCTTTAGGCAGATGCACCAAATCCCAAGTACCATTCTTTCCAAGAGATTCCATCTCTGACAGCATAGCTTTGAACCACTTCTTGCTGTCCTGTCTAGTCATTGCTTACTTGAAGCATGACGGCTCACCACCACAGTCAGTTACCATGACATAATCAGCAGCATACTGAGCACCAGGAACAAACCTATCAGGTGGTCTTGAAGGTCGGGTCGACCTGCGAAGCGAAGGTTCAGCATTTGCAGGCTGTGGGGCTTGCAAATCTGCGTTTACAGCTTGCTGCCCTGAAATTTCAGCATGCTGTCCTACCACATCTGGCTGCCCAAACTGCATGTTTTCATGCTGAGACTGTGGGGCATCATGGGCAATACCTTGCCGACCATTTTCAGCATCATTCCCTACATTTTCAGGGTCATTTACAGTAGGTATTCGTGCTGTGTCTACTGGGCACGATCTGCTGTCCAATAGGTATATCTTCCCTGAAAACAACCCTTTTGACCTCCTCTGTCTTTTCGGGCTGCTTATGCATGCGATCTTCATGGAATATTACATCATTGCTACGTACTATTTTCCTTTTCTCGGGATCCCATAACCTGTACCCCATTTCACCCTCGTCACCATATCCTAGGAAAATGCATTTACAGGACTTTGGCTGAAGTTTGCTGCGTTCCTTCTTACGGACTTGCACAAAGGCCTCGCAGCAGCCAAACACTCTCAGATGAGAATATGAAGGTGGCTTGCCCGACCACTCTTCCTGAGGGACTCTCCCCCCCAAAGACCTATTTGGTGACCGATTAATCAAGTGAACGGCTGTCATAACAGCCTCTGCCCAAAAACCATGGGGTAATGCAGCATGAGACAGCATAGTACGAACCTTATCCTGAGTGGTCCGATTCATATGCTCTGAAACTCCATTCTGGGGTGGATTATGAGGGGCAGTGAGCTCCCTCTTTATCCCTTTGCTGTCACAAAAGTGAAAGGCTTTGGACACATATTCCCCACCATTGTCAGAGCGAAGACACTTAAATGCCTTAACAGTCATGTTCTCAACCCAATGCCAGGGATTTCTTAAATTTGTCAAGAACCTCAGTCTTACTACCAATAGGGTACACCCAGACTTTCCATGTAGCATCATCACAAAGGTGATAAAGCATTTCTTTCCCTCTAGAGATAACCCTGGCATCTGAATGTACTAACTCTAAAGGCAAAGATTTCAATGAAAGAGACTTTTTATATGAAGGCTGTGCATGCTTACCATAAACACAATGATCACAGTGCTCAAAATCAGCATATTGAAGACAAGGCAAATAACCTAAATGAGGTGATACAATTCCTCTTATAAGAATTCCTGGTCACTCACAAAAAATCTTCCCCTTACTACCTCCAAGCCAATGGCCAAAGTACTTTCATTCCAGTCTGACTCATGTGTCCCAACCGGCCATGCCACAAGGAAACACTTGGCTGCTTGGTCACGGCAACAACATGGTCACGCACACTAGATACATGTAGCGGATACAAAGTATCACTCTTTGAGCCTCTAGCAACCCTAGATCCCTTACAGATCTTCCATTTCCCATCACCAAAGCTAGTATGAAAACCATCATCATCTAGCTGCCCAGTACTCTTGAGCTGGGGTACATGCCGTACATTCTGAAGAGTAAAGACAGATCCATGCTGAAACTCCAGGTGCACACTACCAATGCCTGCAATGTCACATGCACGGTTGTCCCCCAAGTGGACAACACCATGTCTACCACCAGTGTAGTCTGAGAACCACTCACGATGAGGAGTGACATGAAATGAGGCACATGAATCCAAGATCCAGGTATGCATGTCATCATCCGTATCTGCTACCAAGGCATGTGCAATGAAGCAAGAAGAGACAATGAGTACATCATTACCACTGTCGCTCTCATGGCTAACTACATTCACTTCTTCAATCTTGACACTACTCTTCTTAGCTGGCTAATTGTCCTTCTTCTCATCCTTGCTATCATTAGTCTTCTTACTCTTTCCTTTCTCTTTCTTCCACTTAAAGCATTCCCGCTTAAAGTGTCCTTTCTTGCCACAATGGTGGCACTCCACATCTTTCCCAAGAGATTTACTGCGTCCTTTGCTTTCAGATTTCCCCCTCTGCTAAGACCTGCCTCTAGTATGAAAAGCACTGGATGACTTGTTAGATGCATTGTTCTGCCGATTCATCTCTTGCATAAGTAGAGACCTCTCTACATCAAAGTACAGCAGCATAGCATTCGAGTTGCTCATGGCTGTCCTTCGAGCTTTCAGGTAGAGTACATAACAGAAAAGTAGCCTTGAACTCATCATCGATATTGAACTTCAAGGCAACCAGCTGGCTGAAAATGGAATTAAACTCATTGAGGTGTACAAACATGGCTGTCCCCTCCATGCATAAATCCATCAATTTCTTCAGCCAATAGACTTTACTTGCAGCATTCTTCTGAGCATACAAATCCTCCAATCGCTTCCAAATGGCATAGGCAGAATTGAGCCCTTCTATGTTGAACAACAAAGCATCGGAAACTGAAAGCTCAATGGTTGAACGAGCCATCTCATTCAGCTCATCCCAATCCTCTTGCTCTATGTCCGCTGGTCGTGCTCCTTTCAACTTGATAGGCTTCACCTATTTCTTTTGCACCAAGACATTGTAACACTGCTTTTGCCAAATTGCAAAGTTATGTGCCCCTTCAAGCTTCTTGATGTGCATAAGATGACTACTATCACTGCTGCCAGCCATAATTGCAGCTCAAATGACAAGAAGACAATCCAAATCTGTCAAAAAAACAAGTGACCAAGAAGAGATGCAAACTGACCAGCAAGATGTGCTGTTCACTGTAAACAACACCAAAATGCCTGTATAGACTGATCTGTTTCAGCCTAAAAAATGAGGCATAAAGCATGTGCACCCAATGTCCAAGCATATGTCAACAATATCAATACTAAATCAGTACATAAGGACCTCAATGGGAACCATCCAACTGTCCAAAAATACCCTCTCTATTATGGTACTTGCAAACTATAATTTTCCAGCTGCCAAGATAAAATGTCTCAAGCTCAAAACCAAGCTCAAAGCATCCCCAAAATTATTCCCAAGTATATGACATCCAAGATAAGCATCTAGACATCACTTTAAGTACCCGAGATAGTGCCTGCAACCAATAGGCATGTCATTCACACTCTCACAGACAAAATTGCATTCAGCCCCTGCTATTACAGCATTGAATTCACTATTAAAATGAGCAATGACAATGCCAAAGTCAGCTCCAAATCAGCACCAAATGGTAGGCATAACATCCCATGACAAGTAGGCATCCATTTGGGCATGTATAAGCATCAAACAACCAATGCTATTCAAGCATGAACTGTTAATGCTGCCCTGTAAACTGTATGAACAATCCAAGAAACTGAGTAAAAAACTCCCAATGCCAATGCCAAGCTCAAGAATGAGCTCTCAAGTATCCAATGATGGTCCTGGAGTTGCCAATGATGAAAAAGATGATCAAGATAGTGGGCTGATCTCCCTGTAGCGCCTGCTGCCTGTGTGGCAGCCATCCTATAGCCAAGATCTGTATACACTGTCCTCAGAAAATAGCCTCTGTGTTTTCAATTTTAAACATACCTGCACTCCAAATCAGCTCACAAGCTCTTCAACAAAGTCGTAGGTTCAAAGCGAGCTTTGTTTTCATAAAAAAATTTTTTGAATCCAAGTTTTGTAGCTCAAGTTATGAGCAAAATAGTGACCTATGGTCAATCTGTCCAGAACTGAGACAGACTCATGGCTGCTGATGTGATGGCACCTGGCTAGTTGGGAGGACTGGAAGGCTACAATGACTCAATGCTAATGTGGGGGGGTCCCAAACGACCCTCCCAAGCTCCCTCTTGAAGCTCAAAGGAAATGGTAATGCTTATGCTTCACAAGAAGCAAAGAGACATGGCTGTCCTGTTTCCAGCTTGAAGTGCTCTTCCAAAAGATCTCAAGACACACTCAATAATGCCCTAGCTCTGCCCTGATGAGGTTCAAAGGTGACCTGATAGATGCCAAAGCAAATGAGATCAAGACAAACCTCAATGAAGAGATGCCATGGCTACCATAGCTGCGAGCTTTCAAGCTGACTGCTGCTCCCCTGCTGCGCCTGCTCCCGCTCCCGAATCCCGTGCTCTGATACCAGTTTGAAGTGTGCAGATTGAAGAGAGAACGGAGCTTCAATGGTGCATGCTATGCAGGTGAGAGAGAGAGAGAGAGAGAGACAATGACATAGTGTGTGGGTACAATAGTGTACCTCTTTTTGGTTATCTAGATAGGTAGATAGTACATAGAGTACAATGCCGGGCGGGCGGGCCCAGTGGTTAGGTACATTGCCCTTTATATCCAACATGTCATCCCAATGATGTGAGATGGTGAGCAGAGAGAGCTGGTATCCCTAGGTAAACTGGCGGGGTGGGGTTGCGTCACGCAATGATTTGGGATGGGGGTGGGCTCACCCACATGGCTCTTAGCGGAGCGGGGTCGCGACTCTGCAGGGCTCGCGACTGGGGGGGCGGGGGGGTGGGGTCACTGCACCGCTCTTGGCTGGGCGAGGTCCTAGCACACACGGCATAGCCCGGGAGGGGAGGAGCTCACTACTACACAGTGGGGAGGGGTTGCGACACGGCACGGCAGGGGCAGGGTCGCGGAATGGCTCCGGAGTTGTGTGACGGCACAGCCCGAGGGAGTGGGTTGTTGTTGGATGGGCGCCGCCTAGGATACTGTTGTTGGCATGTTTGTTTGGGTCCTCCACGACCTCATAAACCACATAGTGCTCTAGATTATATGGTCTAGACCTCGATGTCAATGTCATGGTTGGAGATATGGTGTTTTGGTTATGGTGATTGTGAGATCCCTGTTCCCACCGCGCAACGGATTCGGGGTACTAGCAACGGAAGTAGCACATCTTGCGAGGGGCAGGGTCCCACACTCGGGGCCTCGCCCACGGATATTCGGACAAGAGACTAATCCGTCGGTTTTTCCAAAACCGAACCCGAAAAAACTTCCCTTACCCGGAAAGCACGGGCGATTCCACCAGGATAACTTTTTACTCTAACGTAGTCAAGATCATTACTGATCACGCTGATCCGACTGCACCTATAAAGATACTCGGTCGGATCAAGGAAGAAACTTGCACTTGGATCATTGGGATCAACGCTTTTTTCCCTATCAAGAGGCACAGCCGTTGATCCCTATCCATAGAACAATTACTATCTGGGATTTACTTTATCTATCGTAATAACAGAAATTGAGTCTCGATTTATGGATCCATCAGTCCAGCCTAACCCCATCTGATCCCATGGGTTAGCCAACCGCCCAACCACTGTAGTGATGGGATCCAAGTTGGAATTTGGTTAGGTTTTGTCCCGGGTACCAAGGAAAAGATTTCCAAGGCCCCCTAGCCGGAAGTTCATGCAAACATAAAACTAGCCACACCACTTACACACCCAATATGAAATTGCCTTTTTCTTAACATCAGCTAACTTTAAAACAATCTTTTTTCTTAACATCAGCTAACTTTAAAACAATCCTTTAATGAAACCATAGTACCACTGATCACAATCTTCCAATTTATCCGATTGATTCATAATTTCCCATCATTCCTTCATCAGAGTATCTATGGCATCATTGGCAACTAGAACGCTCACCACCTGTCCACTCAGGGGCCTTTTCAATAGTTCCTAGCCCATAATACTCGGCAATATAATCACATAAAAATCAAGATGGACTCTCGTTGAAGATCAGCAAGATCAACCAACAGATCCATAAAAAGAGCCATGGACTCATCCATTGAAGACCATCAAGGTCAATCAACCAGATCCATGCCCGGTTTCAGAAAACAACTCTTACTTCTTGTTCCAATATCTTACTCGACGCACGTGTGGGTATCCTAGGCGACCCAGAGCCCGAGCACCGTATGGTCAGCACCCTCTAAGATCCTTCGCAGGTGACCTAGCGCTTCACTCATAGGCCGCTTCCTTGGTCCCTCATCCACCGTACCGGAAGCTCACCATTTTAATCGAACCGAGGCTGGTCAAGACCTCGGCCGACCTTGCTATGCGAGACGTCCTCCATTAACTCTCCGTCAAGACCTCGGCCGACCTTGCTATGCGAGACGTCCTCCATTAACTCTCCGTCAGCAGTTGCAACTTTATCAGTTAGGTCTCCACGACCTTAATCACAAGACGGTCAAAATGCTTCCCCAGTATTCTTGACATAAAACAACCATTTACAAACAGCATTTACAAACAATTTACAAATACAATTTCTATATTAACTCTCATTTTTTCACATTATCCCTCATTAATCCACATTACTTATTCCACATTCCATTTATATGTGTACTCATCCAATCACATCATTTTCCATCTCTTCACTTCAGATTCCTTCACATCACATATCATATATTCACATCCATATCCACATCCACATCCACATCCATCCACATTCACATCCATACATCCACATCTACATGCTTACCTCCATTTTTACATCCTCATTTATACATCCACATCCCATATCCATATTCATACATACACATCCATATCCACATCCATACATCCACATCCACATGCATACATCCACATCCACATGCATACATCCACTATCACGTCTTCATTCATACATCCACATCCATATACATACATACATCCACATCCACATTTCCATTCACATCTATACATCCACATACATACATACATCCACATCCACATTCCACATTCACATCTATACATCCACATTCACATACATCCACATCCACATTCCCATTCACATCTATACATCCACATCTACATCCACATACATACATACATCCACATCCACATTCCACATTCACATCTATACAGCCACATCTATATCCACATTCACATCTATGCATATACATCTTCATGCATACATCCATTTTCACATTCATACATCCACACTCCTATCTCCACATCCACACATCCACATACATACATCCATTTCTACATTCCCATTCATATAACTCCATATGCCTTCACATCTAATCTTTTACATCACATCCATTCTTGCCCTATCACAACCCATATACATCTTATCCTATCACATACACTTCTTACCTCATCCCATACACATCTTATCACATCTTAATTCATCTTATCACCTCCTAACTTATTTCATAAGCATCTTATCATCTCTTATCACATCTTATACACCTCTTATCACATCCTATCACATCTCATATCTATTTATAGAATACAAGAGAATTCTTATATTTGATATAAGATTTCTTTACACATTTATTTATGCATAAATTCTATTTAAGGAGATTAATACTTTCAAAGTAAAAATCAATCTTTTATGCATATTCCTATGCATAAATTCATTTTAGATGAGAATGACACTTTTGAATTAAAAATCAATCTTTATGCATCTTCTTGTGCATAAATTCAATTTGGTAGGAATTACACTTTTAGAATAAAAGAATTTCTCTTATGCATCTAAGTTATGCATAAAATCCATTTATGATTAAAAATCACACTTTTAGTATAAAAAGAATATCTTTTATGCATACCTCTATGCATGAAATCCAATATGATAAAAGTAACACTTTTACAATAAAATAATCAACTTTTATGCATACTTCTATGCATGAAATTCAATTATGATAAAAGTAACACTTTTATATTAAAATAATAATCTTTTATGCATACCTCTATGCATGAAATCTAATTTTGATAAAAGTAACACTTTTATGTTAAAATAATAATCTTTTATGCATACCTCTATGCATGAAAATCAATTATGCATAATATAAAAATCAATTTCTCTAGGATTACAATGAATATCTTTCAATTAATCTAGGATGATAATTCCTAGAATATGGTAGGAAGTCCTCTTTTTATGCTTTGAATGAATTATTTTATGCGTAATTTTTATAAAAATTTTACCATAGCTCCGCTGCTATGACTGATAAATCTCAATTTTTCTAAGGGATAAAGCTTATCATTAAGGAAATAATTAGATTGATCTCTAATTGGATCATTAATCCATAATGGATTGAATCATCAATATACATAAACTAAAAGCATAGAAAAAAGCCATTAATTTGGCCTCAAGCATAGCTTAATCTTGGATTAAGGAAAAGCTTTATGAAAAGCTTCATTTGGATTGAGAATGGGTCATGAGTATGACCATTTCTTGAGTGAGAGAGAGAATTTACATAAAAACCATTTGAATTAAGCATAAATGGAAATTTATGTAATTCTTAACTATCATTAATCAATTAACTTCAATAGCATTCATCAATTTTATGTAATTCTTAACTATCATTAATCAATTAACTTCAATAGCATTCATCAAATTATGTAACTCTTCACTTCCATTCATCAATTAACTTCAATAGCATTCAAAAACCATTCCAATTAAGCTTCTCAAGCTTGAGAGGGGTTGAGAAGAGAGAAGCATTGAGAAATTATAGAAAAGATCAAAATTCACCATTTACCTTACAATTTGCTTGATTCTTGTTTCACGGTAGAGGACTCCAACCAATCAATTGGTTAAGTATGTTGATGAGCCACCAATGGGGATTGAAGAAAGAGGGAAGCTCCAATTTCTTCAATTTGGAGAGAATTTTAGAGAATAGTAGGAATTAGCATTACTTCAACATAACTCTAGTATAGTAAAATTCTTCTATATTTTTTCAAAGGACTCATGTTCTGTTTATAGGAGAGGGAAGCTCTAACCAAAGCTAACTGAATTCTAGAATTTTCCAAATTCAGTTTGGTTGAATTTGGACTAGATTTGGACCTAGTTTGGTTACTTTTTGATTCGGTTTGGTTCCATTTTGATTTGGTTTGGTTCAAGAGAGAGAAGAGATAAAAATATCACATTATTTTTGAGTTTAAAACTCATTCAAGCATGTGAAATATGCACCTCCTTTAAAGAACTCCCCTTCCTTACATATGTGTCAAAATGGAATCATTATACCCAAAATATCTCATATTTTTAATATTGCTCATAGTTTTTTTACTAATAAACCTTGTACATTTTCAACTCTTCATCTTGTGTGAGCATTTACTCATTTTTGGATACCCAAAATATCTCATATTTTTAATATTGCTCATAGTTTTTTACTAATAAACCTTGTACATTTTCAACTCTTCATCTTATGTGAGCATTTACTCCTTTTTGGATACCCAAAATATCTCATATTTTTAATATTGCTCATAGTTTTTTACTAATAAACCTTGTACATTTTCAACTCTTCATCTTATGTGAACATTTACTCATTTTTGGATATCCAAAATATCTCATATTTTTAATATTGCTCATAGTTTTTTACTAATAAACCTTGTACATTTTCAACTCTTCATCTTATGTGAGCATTTACTCATTTTTGGGTATCTTCTTTTATAAATTGGATTTATCTCCTCCCTACACATGGATTGATGCTATTGGCCCATAAGAACCTTAATTGGACCATAATCCAAAAATTTCTAAAAATCTAGACCCTTAGACTAAGGTCCTTTATACCCATTTCCAATTAATTCCAATTGCACATTGGAAAGTTCTTTTTGAATTTCTGTTTCAGGGGAACTTATTTTAATAAGATGAGATAATTTTCTATCCAAAAATATTAAAAATCTGAATATTCTGTCTCTAGAATATTTTCTCTCTCTAGGTCAAAGCAGTTAGAAACAAGGTCTTTTAAAAATCTGAATATTCTCTCTCTAGGTTAAAGCAGTTAGAAACAAGGTCTTTTATATTTCTGAAGAGGAATTGATTATAGGAGAAGATGCTGGACATTTTGAGAGGCTAGGGAAGAATCTTACAGTGATTATGATGTCCGTAGTCAATGACCTCGAGTAGGGACAGGGTCAACTAAGGGTCGACAGTGGTCAAGTAGTCAACTGAGTGTTAGCAGGGAGTTATTTGCATTAGGAGCATTTAGGTAAGCCTTGGGCCAGCAGGCCATGGCATGGCTAGCCTATAAAGGATAGCCTCCAAGCTATAGGAGGGCTTGGGTAGCCAGTGGGTTGTCCTACACATGCCCATTGGTTGTCGGCCACAACATTATGGATTGTCGGCATAGCAAATACTCCTGCTTGCATATAAGCCAAACCCATCATTTCATTTAGATCATTACTCCTCCATAGAGCATCATAGCTTGCATAAGAATTATGGCTTGCATTAGCATTGGAGTAGATAATCATGGCATCGTGGACACATGGGCACTTATTTGCATGTGTGTGTGTGTATGTGTGTGTGTGTGTGTGTGTGTGTGTGAGAGAGAGAGAGAGAGAGAGAGAGATCGGAGTGTGAGAAATAAGGTGTAAGAGTAATGCAACTTATTAGTCATATTATATTATGTGGGAAAATCCAACAATGCTTAATCAAAGTATTTGATTTTCACATGTTTATATTCAATGTCTAGACTTGAGACACTCACAAAGATTGTCAATGACATCCTGTTGGCCTGCACATATGAAGACAACATCGATGCTTACCACACAGCTATTCAAAGGAAACAATATGTTGTGGATCTTTATCGGGGCAC
The DNA here is from genome assembly GCF_041138505.1 of Cibotium barometz. Classification (NCBI taxonomy): domain Eukaryota; kingdom Viridiplantae; phylum Streptophyta; class Polypodiopsida; order Cyatheales; family Cibotiaceae; genus Cibotium; species Cibotium barometz. Next base: position 41,165,331 of record NC_141094.1, read on the forward strand.
AATAGTGCGTGGCAGGACAAATCTAGTTGACATGAATAAAGTGCAGACGAAGCTTTCTGAGGCCATCACTGAGTGGAAACAAAATCATCTAATTGATTCCACTCAGGAAACAAGAGCTTATGTTGAGCTTGCTGATATAGTGCAACGGGCTCAGCAAAATGTTTAGGTTCTATCAATTTAAAGTACTCTTTTATTATATATTGTTTCTATAGTTTAATGGAACTATCGGCTTTATATCCTTGATAGACCAATATGTTGTTGTTGTTATTCTTGACGTTATAAGATACATTATGTTATTATTATTGTCATTGATGGCATTTGGAGTTGTATTCGAGTATGTTATATTTTACGTAGAATGTGATGATGGTGATTGTGTGCATCTTTTATCTTGCGTATATGTACAAGTGGATTGTGAGTGTATGCTTATAGGTTTAGATATACAATCTCCTTCTACATGTGTATAGATATCCATGGCGGACTCTGAGAAGTCAGGTCTCTTGATAGCCATCAAGAGAGTATTGCAAAGTCTGCGTTTGAGTAGAGAGGAGATAGAGGAGGACATGGGAGAGTAGAGGCTACCCTCACTTGACTCTCTTGCTCCTTGTGTGGCGAGTATTCCCTAGCGAGGGCACCTCTAGATCCGTCGGAGGAGGAGGAGGATCTAGAGCAGGAGGGTCAGGGTCATTTTCTAGGCCTCGCCTTGGAGGATCAGGATCCAGAGTTGGACGTGGCACCAGAGGATCAAGATCAAGAGCAAGAGCAGGACGTGGCACCACACAGGCAGATGAGTATGTATAATTTCTATAATTTGTTTCTTTTGAGCTATCATTTGTTTAAAAATGGCTATTATACTTATATTTGGTCAATTGTTCAGGACGACACAGAGGAGAGGTACACAAGGACCTAGTGTTGTCACCCAGGAGCCTCCAAAGTTGTTGATGCAGGTACGAAATATGTTTTGTATGTTATACTAGTTATTTCAACGTCTAATAACTATTTGTTTTAATTTGAACGTCTAACAACTATTTGTTTTAATTTGAACGTCTAACAACTATTTGTTTTAATTTGAACGTCTAATAACTATTTGTTTTAATTTCCTTATATAGGAGTGACGAGCGGAGTGTCACAGATAAGCCCAAGCAGCCAGTCCCATAATCGTTGGTTCCACGATCCTGTATAGGGGACGTGGGTGTAGAGTGCTCCATCGACGAGCGGAGACACATAGTGGGCCGAGATGAAGGCAAGGTTTTTTGTCACTAGCTTCAAGACCTCGTGGACCTCTATATGCCTGAGGTCCACAAGCTATGGGGGTAAGATATCTTTGATTATAATATGAGATGGTTGTAAGTTGTAATTGAACTGCTTAATAAACATAGAGTTTTCATTTCAATGTAGGGACCAGGACGAGGTAAGCAAGAAGTTTGTCCTCGCACAGCTCGAGTGAGAGTTCGGAGCCCGCTAGAGCCACAAAGGTGTTCTGTAGGAGTGTGCAATTCTACTTAGGTGCTGGAGAGATAACTCACAGTAATAATACACAACCTTGTTTGAAAGACTAAAGTAGACGTGTAGAAAAATTGAGAGAGAGAGAGAGAGAGAGAGGGTGTCCAAGCTGCTGGGTAGCCATGCACAAATCGGCTAGTTGCTTTGGTAGCCACTGGGCTGGCTATCTGGGCTCTCCCATAGCTGGCGGCGGACAGCTTCTCTAGGGCATGGGGCCCTGCTGATCGCATACCAGATACACAGATCACCTGACATCATTCCAAGCTATTGGGTAGCCATGCACAAATAATGTGGGACTACCCCACACTCGGCCTATCAAACCTGCAAAACAAAGCCATAGAACCATGAAGGGGGTGCATGCATGGCTCACCACCCAACCACGATAGTCGTGGGCAAAGCCCACAAGTCTTGGTTGTCCCCACCGAACCACGAGCTTAGCTAACTATCTAGATGTACCAATCAACCTCTACCCCATGACGTCCCATACTGCCCCAAAACGATGGAGAGCTACCTTGTATGGCAGCTTCTCTGGGGCCTAGGGATGTCGGCTGGCTGTCCATGGGTCATAGGGCTGGCTGACAGCCGCTCCGGCCTAGGCCAAGGCTGGTGGGCACAGCTTGGGGCCCTGCTAGCCCCTTGGGGGTGGTTCTACTTCTCCCCCATGCCGACAATAAGAGCACAAGGCTTTGCCTTGGGGTAGCCTTATGGGCTGGCCCCTTCTCTACATGCAATCCTACATGCACCTACAGATGTCAGACACCCAGTCCTCGCAGAACATATACACAAATCACCTCACATCATTCCAAAGGGACACTCACCTCACATCACAGCACGGACTGGAACTACTTCATGTGCAGGACAATGTAGACGTGACCTTGGACGCATAGCTTGATACTCTTTGGGTCATAACTATTACATACGGTGTTCGTTTTTAGTGTTCTAGTACTCAAAATGACCGGCTCGTCATCCTCTTCGAGAAAAGCTATAGACCTCCATATGCAGCATTGAGCAAGTACATTCTGTTTTTCAGTTTTAGCCTAAGATTTCTAGTCCCGTGCGGGGCTGCTACTGCTGGCGCTTGCCCTACATCAGCACATCTTCTTCGTTGATAGTATATCTGCAGAGTTTTCCTTCAGCAGCATACCTTGGGATATCTTCCCACTCTTTGCTACATATCATTAGCATTTTTATCCTCATCTTATGGGACAACAACCCCCTCTTCTACACTCAACACATTAGCATTTTTATCATCAGCTTATGGGATAATAGCCCTCTCTACTACACAGAGCACAACAAGAGCACAAAGCTCTACCTTGGGGTAGCCTTATGGGCTATCCCCTTCTCTACATGCAATCCTGCATTCACCTATATATGTTTGGCACTTGTTCAACAGATCACCTGGCATCATTCTAGAGGCAGACTCGTAGCATGGACTGGCACTCCTTCATGTGCAGGACAATGCAGACCTGACCTTGGATACATAGAGTGGAACCCTGCCTAACTTGTCCTGGACTGGTGGGCTCACATGGGACCAATTTTCCACTCCAAGTCTCATGGGTCCAAGGTCAGCTTCCATCGGCATGCATTTGAAGCTACCGGCATGCCTAGGTAGCATGATACGTTTTGGATCATAAATATTGCATACAGTGTCCATTTTTAGTGTTCAAGTACTTGAAACGATCGGCTTGTTGTCCTCTTCGAGAAGACCTAGGTAGCATGATACGTTTTGGATCATAAATATTGCATACAGTGTCCATTTTCAGTGTTCAAGTACTTGAAACGATCGGCTTGTTGTCCTCTTCGAGAAGACCTATAGACTACCATATTCAAGATTGAGAAAAAACATTCTATTTTCAGTTTTAGCCTGAGATTTCTAGTCCCATATGGTGCGAGGCTACTGCTACTGCCGGTAGAACCAGGCATGCGTTGGGAGCTCCTAGTGAATGCCAACTACTGACATATTTAAATATAATTCGACATGCATTTAAAAATACCCACTTGCATAGGTAGCACCCGGAATGCATTGGGTGCTCACGGTGCATGCCGGTAGCTACCAACATATACTTAGGTAGCACCCAACATGCATTGGGTGCTTCTAGCGCATGCTAGTAGCTCTCAGTGCATGTCAGTAGTTGTCTGCATGCATTGGAAGCTACCGGCATGCATTCGGTGCTCTTGGTGCATGTCGGTAGAGCTATCGACATACTTAGGTAGCACCTAGCATGCATTGGGATCTCTCGGTGCATGTCGGGAGTTATTGGCATGCATTGGAAGTTATCGACATGTCTAGGTAACACCCATCATGCATTGGGTACTCTCGGTGCATGCCAGTAGCTATGGGCATACTTAGGTAGCACCCAACATGCATTGGTGCATGCCAGTAGCTACCGACATACTTAGGTTACATGGTGCTTTTGGTGCATGCGAGTAGCTCTCGATGCATGTCAGTCATTACCCACATGCATTGGAAGCTAGTAGCATGCATTCGGTGCTCTTGGTGCATGCCGGTAGCTACCTACATACTTAGGTAGCACACGGCATGCATTGGGATCTCCCGGTGCATGTTGGGAGTTACTAGCATGCATTGGAAGCTACAAGCACGCACTTGGAGATCTGTTTGCATGCCGGTAGCTACCGGCATACTTAGGTAGCACTTGGCATGCATTGGGTGCTAGCATGCACCTGGAGATCTCGGTGCATGCCAGTAGCTACCGGCATACTTACGTAGCACTTGGCACGCATTGGTTGCTCCGGGTGCATGTTGATAGCTTCTAGTGCATGTTCGTAGTTATCAGCATGAATTGGAATCTACCGGCATGTACCCGGAGCTCTCGATGCATGCCAGCAGAGCTACTGGCATATTAGGTAGTAGCACTATTGGGTGCTTCGAGTGCATCCCAATGCCTATCCATAGTTATGGGCATGCATTGGAAGCTACCAGCATGCATTCACTGCTCTCAGTGCATGATGCCAATAGTAGCTCTCAGTGCATGTTGGTAGTTATCCGCATGCATTGGAAGCTACAGCATGCATTCGGTGCTCTCGGTGCATGCTGGTAGCTACCAGCATACTTAGGTATTACCCGGCATGCATTGGGAACTCTCGTCGGTGCATGTCGGGAGTTACTGGCATGCATTGGAAGCTACCTGGTACTTAGGTAGCACCCAACATGCATTGGGATCTCCCGATGCATGTCGATAGCTACCGGCACATTTAGGTAGCATCCGGCATGCATTTAAAGATACCAACTTGCCTAGGTAGCACCTGGCATGCATTGGGTGCTTTGGGTGCATGCCGGTAGCTACCGGCATACTTAGGTAGCACCCGACATCCATTCCCAGTGCTTCTGGTGCATGATGCCAATAGCTTTTGGTGCATGTCGGTAGTTATTAGCATACATTGGTGGAAGCTCTACTGGCATGCACCCGGAGCTCTCACTTCATGATGCCGGTAGCTACCGGCATACTTGGCATGCATTGGGTATTAAGAGACTAAGGTTTTGTAAAAGGGGAGGAGAAAGGTGTGTGTGTGAATGGACTTATGGTCCACTAGCTCGCCTACTATTTAAAGGTGGAGCTAGAAGGCATTTTGTATTGAGCAAGAAGCCTAGTTGTATTTGAGCAACTTAATAAGCAAGATATTTTCTTGTATTTTGTGAGTCTCTCTCCTCCACATAGTTGATCTAGCATGAGCACCACAAAATTCTAACATGGTATCTAGAGCTTGGAAAGATTAGGCCTTTTTGTGGTGTAGAATAGGTCAATTTTATCCCTTTTTCTTTTGTGGAGCTGAACCTCCTACCAGTGGAGGAGCTCTAGCAATCCGTGGAGGCAAGATCTTGGGGAGCTTTCAACTGGGAAGATGAAGGAGACTGCTGGGCGCTCAGATTCGTACGGTCAATTGCCGCGCCTGAGTGTGCTGGCGCCATTTTCTGCACTCTTGGAGGTTGTACATCTATACGCCGTGTGTAGGCGATGGGTGGCAGGCTGCTGTGTGGGCTTAGGGCTTTTGAAGCCCATTGTCTCAAGAGTCTACAGTCCAAATCCTAGCCCTAATGGTTGCTCCAAGCTCTCACAATCAGAGAAAAACCAGGCTGCTCTCCTTGAAAGCCATTGAAGCTTCCATTAAAGCTTCAAAATCAAGTTTTTTCTTGCTCTAATCCTCTCCTCTTTGCTCTAATCACCTAAGTGCTCTTGTGAGGGCTTGTTGCTGATCCTATTTTTGAGTTTGAAGCGGTGGGCATACACCATGAGGTATTCATGAGTCTCATTTTCATCAAAATCTTAAAGTGCACAAAGATTTTCAAAGTGTGCTTATAAGCACGATTAACACTAATAAGGCTACTAATCCAATAGAGGGGAGTCATTCCAAAGTGTTTCTAAACACTAAGAGTGTTCTTAAACACTACTGGTGAATCTAATCACCAATGCAAGTGTCATTAGATGCTAGAAATGTGCTCTCAAGCACTAATCATGTTTTTAAACACTAATGGTGATCTTAATCACCAAACAAAGTGTTCATTGACACTGATGAAGCTAATTCCCATCGGAATTAGTGGTTAGGCACAAACTCTAAGTGCTAAACCATAATCTTCACCATCTTAATCTCCTTTTTTATGCAACATCCTTGGCTTGATTAAGGGTTGTTGCACTCTCATAAGCCTTTCTCTTTCTACTCAAGCCAAAACAAAATTCTTCATAAATCAGCCCATTACTCTCTAGTAATCTCCTTCAATACCCAATGTCAAAGGACAACACCCAAATTAAAAAGTTCTCAGGAGAAGGCTTCCACACTTGGCAAGTCCTTGTCAAGTACAAGATGATGTCTAAAGGTTTTTGGCCATTCATCTCTGGCACTAAGGTTATTGATCGAACTAAGGCTGAAGATATTGAAGATGATGAGAGGGCACAAGCCATCATCATGCTTCATCTTGTGATGAGGCTCTCATTCACCATGTGGACCAGCTTCCGACTGCAAAGGAGAAATGGGATGAGCTTGATAAGCTCTATGGAGCTCGTGGTGGTAAGAATTCCAAGATCTCACTTAAAATTGAATTTTTCAGCTTGGAACTCAAAGAGGAAGACGGCATTAGAGCCTTCATCTCTCACTTGAAGGGCCTTATGGCTCAACTTGCATCAGTGAATGCGAGAATGGATGAAGATGATGTAGTGGGCTGTTTTGCTAAAAGCAGTCAAGAAGGTGTACCCTGCCTTAGTCACCACCCTGAAGAACATACCTAATCCCACCCTTGAAGGCATCATTCAATCTTGTCTTGATGAAGAAAAGAGGCCAAAGGGAGGAGCTGAATCTTCAAATGCAACAACTTCATCGAATATCGAACAAGCTTTGTCACATCAAGTGATCAAAGTAAGATGTGTCCATTGCAAAAAGGTGGGTCATTTGGCAAATAATTGTTGGATCAAATATCCCAACAAAATGAAATGTAACAAGTGTAAACAAACGGGACATATCACTTCTAAATGTCCTAACAAAGAGTCAGAGACTAACTTTGTATTATCAACCTCTAACTCCACTGAGAAATTGTTTTAAATCTCAATGTAACCACACCTATATTCCCAACCTTGTATGCCTAATGTTATAAAGGCAACCAATGTCCAATACCACCTATTCCAATTTTCTTTCATAGTTGGTATTGAGGGGGGGTATTAAGAGACTAAGGTTTTGTAAAAGGGGAAGAGAAAGGTGTGTGTGTGAATGGGGACTTATGGTCCACTAGCTCACCTATTTAAAGGTGGAGCTAGAAGGCATTTTGTATTGAGCAAGAAGCCTAGTTGTATTTGAGCAACTTAATAAGCAAGATATTTTCTTGTATTTTGTGAGTCTCTCTCCTCCACATAGTTGATCTAGCATGAGCACCACAAAATTCTAACATTGGGTGCTACTCGCATGCCTAAGCAGTAGCACCCAGCATGCATGAAAGCTACCCACATGCCTAGGTAGCACCTGACATGGATTGGAAGCTACCCGCATGCCTAGGTAGCACCTGGCATGCATTGGAAGAAACCTGGTACTTAGGTAGCACCCGCCGGCATGCATTGGGAGCTCTCGGTGCATACCGAGAGCTACCGGCATATTTAGGTAGCATCCGTCATAGCTACCGGCATGCATTGGGTGCTCCTGGTGCATGTCAGTAGTGATCAGCATGCATTGGAAGCTACCCGGCATGCATTGGAAGCTACCCGACATGCATTGGTGGGTGCTCCTGGTGCATGTCGGTAGCTACCTGGAATGTATTGGGTGCTCTCGGTGCATGTCGGTAGCTACCAACATACTCAGGTAGCACCCATGCATTGGGAGCTCCTGGCATGTCGGTAGTCACCTCACAGAGGGCTCTTGTACATATGTTCAGTCTCACCATTATATATAGACTCACTCACCTATTTCATGCTATGGTATTTTGCTATGATCTGAATGTAGGGCAGGACATAGGATCATACCTGAGTTTGAAGGACTAGAATCGGGAAAAATGTCAAAAAGTGGTTCATCGTTGTCCTTGCTAGGTTCTTGTAGTTCCTCTTTTGTTAGGTCAAGCCTAGATGGTATAGGAAAAGTTGACGTTACAAGCTCAGTTACCTGATTAATGCCAAACTCAGGTAGGTCTTTGTCACCCTTGTCCTCTCCTTCCTCATTCACATTATATGGTCCTGGTCTATCTCCTTAAGCAATCACCATCACGGTGAGGTCGGGATGTGTATACTCCTCCTTGGCCAATGATGTGTATACTCCTCCTTGGCCAATGATGTATCTTCATGGATATCAATATATTTGTTGTCCTCGTGCAAGGAGGCCTGTGTGCTATCAACAATCCGTTGACCTCAAGGATTGACTTGCACAATTTGCCACCATGGATTGCCATTTGGATTCTTATAAAAGAATGCTTGTTCACAATGCATTGGAAGAAGGTAAGGTTCTTTGCTACCTCGTAGCAACTTGGAAGAGTCGATAGACCAAAAACCCATGGGATCTCTTTTTATGGTAGCATCTTTGCCTTTGTATTGTGTACGGAACCATCGAACCTTCAAAATGACCTATAATAAACATGTTCTCGAATTAGCACCAAATACACCAACATGTGAGAGAAAGAATCAATTTCTAGAATGACTATACCTATTTCATAAAATGATAATTAACTTATTGTATTCTCTCTAGATCCCCAACGTATCCTAGCTCGTCACATCGACAAGGTTCATGTCACAGGAACTTGCACAAGATTGTTTTTGAAATGATGCAACAATGCACGAGTCTTGAATAAGACGCATATCATCAATCCTTTTAACTCGAAGATGTTGTCCATAGGCCTACATATTGTTATATGCCCGAACCTAAAATCACAAGCGTAGAGAGAATAGTAACATCACAAAACCATGCACATAGAATGCTGGAAGTGTGGGCCATGCCATATCTTACCTCCTTGTCACACCCGAGACTGAGCTCGAACTCCTCACGGGGGTAACTTGTGCACCTTATCCTTGCATGTTTTTTATTTGCTCACGGAGTCACTCGTTGCCTCTTTGATGTTCTTTGCATATTCTCTTGTCATTTTTTGTCGTGCTCTTTGATCCATTTTTTCATACATTCTGAATTGTAGATCACAAAATACTTAAATTCTCATGATCAAGACGTACTAGGAGTCCTCATCAACAAGCTGCAAGGACTCAGAGAGCACTCACAATGCAACCATCCCTCTGCCATAGATCCTTCGGGCTTTGCCCTCCAATGCGCAAAATCCTTCAAGACTCCCATGAATCCTTCAACCCAAAACATCCATCGTGTGCTTATAACTCTAGCAAGCTCCACCTCATTAATGAGGTAGATAAGCACATGGCCTTGGATGTCAAAAAAGGATGCAAGAAACTCTTTTTCTATCAAGCATAGGAGCTCTATGTACTCCAACTTTTTTTGGGAATCTCCCAAGTGTCTATTTCCTTTGACGTGATCCACCTGGAAAATGATAAAACATCAATCAATAACTAACTTCAATTGCAAAAAAGAATCCTATACGCATTTTTGAAGGAGAAGTACCTTGCAAGTGACCCCAAATGGTATATGATATCTCAAATGCCCTTGGTTAAGCATCCATCAATTACAAAGTGGCAAGATATGTTGTAAATAGTCCACCTTTGATGTTAGTATCCATACAAATTAACAAATGTCAAGAATAAGATAAGAGCCATGGCCTACCTTTAGAAAGTTATGCCAGTCATGTATCTTTAATCTCGAGAAAGACTATTATCATCCATAGTAAACATGTTTTGTAATGATGCACCATAGCCTATAAGTGTACGGATCGATCTCATCCTATCATTGATCGTACTCATCTCATCCTTTGTCAATACCCATGGTGCACAGCAATAAGTTTTCTTTCCTGTTTTAGGACTTACTATAGGCCATAAAGATGGTTTATAGTTTTGTTCCTTTAAATTTGCCCTCGCAGCCTCTATATCTTTGATACCCACAAGATGTTTCCAAAGAGTGTCCAACATTCTTAAAAATATGCATGGGGTCAAGAATATGTGTGATTTTCAATTCTTTCCAATATGCCGTGACTATACCATATTGAGATTTGAGGTGTCATCTATTTTTTCCCTCTATCTTTGTGACAATCCTCGTCTTCCTCATCGCTTGTGAGCTCAACATCTGGATCTATGATAGGTCTAATTGTCCATTTTCTGTCAGTCCATAGGAGTCATTCGTATAGGGACCGCTCCACTCTCAATCCTTCTATTGAAATGCCTTGCCAGTTCTTTCGAGTTCTTTCGATTGTAATATGTGTCCTTCTGACAGAAATCTTCTATGTCGGAGATATATATTCTTGCCAAGATTCTTGCTATATTTTTATCGTAGCCAATCTCTGTATGGTGGGCATGTCTTGTACCCCTTTGGTGATAGACCTATGAACAATTTAAGTCTTAGTACAATTGTTATTTCACGTCACTTCAAATCCAAACAAAGTAACTGCAATCATGTACCTGAAGAATAATTGTAGGTAGGATAGTCATGAATATTCCATGTTAGAATGCCGCGAACCTCAAAGCCTTGTTCTCCTTTAGGCTTGGACTGTCAAGAACTTTTACCCCTTTCCAAAATTGTTGATCTTCGATAAGTGGTGCTAGGTACACATTGATGTCTTTGAGTTGTTCTATTCCTACATTGAAGTGTTGTATCGAGTCAGAGTTTTCAAGAAGTATAAACATATCGGGTGGATATAATTTTAGACCATGTTGCTTGTGCATGTACCTAGAATTAGTAAACTCAATATTAGATACTCCTTCTTTATGGACATGAATGGTGGTAGGTTATAATTGATCAGCACCACCGGCCAAGTTGACCACTTAGTAGTTGATCTATGCAAAAATGGATTGATTCAATCAAGACCAACACCAAGTTTTAAGTGACGGGATTCTTAACTAAATTTTGGCCATGTTTTATCAATGTTCTTGAAAGCTTCATAGTCAGACCGAATGTGTAGGATCCCATCTATGTTCACATTGTTTGCCATCCAATCTATAAGCTTTGACAACTTCGGGCTCCAAAATAGGTACTCTATTCATGGGGATAGTGGATCTTATGAGGATTAAGTGTTGCTCCCTCCTTAAAACGTGAAGCACCACATTTGGGACAGAGAATGGAGTTTTTATGCTCTCCTCGATACCAAATGCAATCATTGATGCATGTATGGATCGTTTTGTAGTCAAGTCCAAGACTTGTCACATCATCTTTCATGCCTCGTTCCTTATTTTTGGGATGGTGTTATCGGGTCGTAGAATCTTACTAGAAAGCAATCTGGCAACAACAACAATTTATTAGGACAATAAACACACCCTATCACTTAGCATCCATGTATTATTGTATATGATCCACTTAGTTAGTAATGTTGAAATTGATACATTGCTCCAGGAGTAGCAAGCTTGGAGATTCAGGATGAGAAAGGTCATAGATAATCTCGTCATAGAATAATCTTGATATATCTTTGTGAGTGCTTCTTCTTGGAGATATTTTTCATGAGTATCACTATCATCTCTAAAACCAATCATTAAGAAATCCATTCATGTCATCAGCATCATGCCCCACATCATCAGGTTGCTCTGTTTGACATGCGTATTGCTCTCTCAACCTTTGAAAAGTACTAGGATCTTGTGCTCTAAGAATCCACATACACTTTATTGACAATCGAGAGTGACCTTGATGATATAAGGTCACATCCTCTGCAATATCATAGTCTGGAACATTAGATCCAATACGAATTAGACAATCATAAAGACAGAACTTGTGATCCAATATGAGTAAACACATTTACAAAGTCTCACCAAATTAAATTCTAACATCATGTACATATGCTATTTTAAATATAGTCAAATTAATAGGACCTTTAGTGCCACAAGATATAATAAGTGAAAAATATAAATATACTAGTAGTAGAATATCATGGATCAAAGGCCGTTACAAAAGACATGTGCACTAAAAATGCTATAAATACATCTATTCTCTATGTGGAGCTGGCGGTCGCCTACGCCAACCACAATTCACTAGCAACTCCACCAGCACGCAACAATATAATAGCATTGACTACAATGTATCTAGGTACATCTCTACTCATGTGGAGTGGCTTATGACCAGTGTTACACTCCACAAAAGTACAATTAGTTCTTTCATTCCTCCCTCTGCTATTGTTGATTAGCCCTGATATATTTCCTTGAGTGTAAGATCTGCCACCATCAATATACAATCTCTGTGATTCGTTATGGGTAATGCCTCTTCCAGTGAGAGAGGTAGCATTAGCACATAGCCCATATGTGGTCATACTCTTGATGTAGTGAGAAAGATGCTGCTATGGATCCCATGAATAGATAGGTCCACAAAATGTCATAAGAGCGAACTACGACATGTAAATCCTGTGCAATAAAAAGACCTCGACCCCCATTGGCAATTGAACATGGCGCAATCACGTAGCGAGCACCTCAGAAGTTGAAAACCTCTACATCAGCCGTCGTCAGTGATGCACCCAACTAGCTGCCACAATGTCTGTGATTATATGTCTTATATGAGAGGTAATAGGAAACTGGGTAAGGAATGATCGCCACATGTCTCGGACTGAGAACTAGAAGGTAATGGGCGCGCACATGCCTCCATTTGTAACTGAAGAACAACCTGACTATGGCGCATGCGAGGAAGCATACATTGATCAAGCCCATGAAAGCCATCGTCATTATAAAAAAGATTTACAACTGGATTTGGCCATGATGATTGTACCTAAATACGTTATACATCACTTTATTTATCAAGACCATATAGAATTTGAATGAGTCAATGTAGAACTTAGAAAAATAAATATCACTTACCATAGGCTGATCATGTCTCTCCCAACGGCAAGTGTTTTGATGTGGTTAAGCAGCCTCTTACGCTCCCTAGCTCCAATAGGAGTTCTTTTCATGTGGGAGATGGTCTGCATAAGCTTTTTCACACACATTGCTCTCTCCTGATTTACACCCTCAATATACTTGATTTTCTCTTGAGCCTGAAGTAGGCCTTGGCCATTAGCTCACAGTAGAGAGAGAAAGGGAGAGTTGAGAGTAGATGAGAGGATTGTAGAGAGAGGGATAGAGTGAGGCTATGCAGGCCAAGCTCACAGTAGAGAGATGAGTAGAGAGAGAGAGAGAGAGAGAGAGAGAGGAGAGAAAGAGAGAGAGAGAGAGAGAGAGAGAGTTGGTTCAACTTTGGGGGGAAAAGAGATTGAAAAATGATTTTTTGACATATATATGGATTTGGGATAACTTTTAAAGCCAAAAAGTTCAAAAATGAGAAAACAAAAATCACTATTTTTGGCCCCCCTTAGTTGCAAGATTGATGATGTGGAAAGTGACAAGAGATTTCATGACACTTTCCACACTGGTTGATTTGGTGGGGAAGTGGAGGCATTAAATGAAGGAGAAAAAGGTGGAGGCATTCAATGATGAGATATAGTGGATTTTAGCGAGAAATCAAGGTTGAAAATTGAATGTTTTACATATATATGGGTTTGGGGTCAGTTTCAAAGTATAAAACTTACAAAATGGGAAAAACATTTGTCCATTTTGCCCCCCCCCTTAGTTATGAGCTTGCTAGAAAGAGAAGAGGAGAGAGAATGAAAACATTAGACCCTATTTTTGTAGGGGAGTTATGGGCTAGAAAGCTCAAATTACAGGCTCCAAGTAGGCCTCTTGATTGGCCTTGTCTCCTTAAGAAAGCAAAAAATTAGCCTTAATCCCTAAAAATTGCGAATCCTTACAAGGCCCAAAAGATGTCCAAAGGTCTCCTAATGAACAACACACAGGTGGAAGAGGCCAGTTTAAAGACATGGGGAGTCAAAGAGGTCATGGTAATTGGCAAAGGCAGCATAGTGATACATGAGGTTGTTTTTATTGTGGGTGGTAAGCCTTGACATGTGCTAGCAGATATAAGAAGCAGAGTGACATGTGAAATGGACAATTGTAGTAAAACAACTACGCATCCTCTAGCAGAAATAATGAGGATAATGAGAGGTTGTTTGTTATGCAACATGTAGTTAATGCTGTATCTGTAAATGATGTAGCAGCATGTAAGGATGATGTATGGTATATTGATTCAGGTGCTTCGAACCACATGACAAGTCATGGTGAGTGGTTCAAGGAAATGAAGAGTCTTAAAAGACCAGGTTTTGTTGAAATAGGGGATGACACTGCTCATCTGATTGCCCATGTTGGAGATGTGCCATTGTTTATGCAAGATGGTAAGGTGAAGTACCTTGCAGATGTACTTCATGTTCCAAACATTATAAAGAATCTAGTTTCTGTTGGCCAGATGATTAAGTAGGGTTTGCAGGTCCGTTTAACCCTGATGTGACTATTATGTAGAAGACTTTAAAGATAAATGCAAGTTGGTTGCAAAAGGTAACAGAGTCAGCAAAATGTTTACATTGAATGTAAATATGCCTAAAGTGAGTGTTGCAATGTTTGAAAATGGTTCATGAGTTGCAGATACACAGACATTTGGCATAAGAGAATTGGGCAACATGTAAATGTGCAAAGAATGAAGTCTATGCAGACTAAAGAAATTTTGATAGGGCTGCTCAATTTTGATAGGGCTGCTCAAGTTTAAGGTTGAAGACATGCAGAAAGTATGTGAAGCATTTCAATTTCGAAAGCAAACAAAGCATGTATTTCCACATGATAGAAATGTGAGCAGAAATGTACTAGATGTGCATTCAGATGTATGGGGTCCTGCGAAGACTATATGTCTATGGGTGGGCTGCAGGTACTAAGTAACATTCATTGATGACCACACGAGGAAAGTGTGGGTGTATTTCATGAAGGAGAACATTGAAGTACTCATTTTTAGAAGTTCAGAGTGAAAAACAAATAGGAAAGCATGTGAAGTGCCTAAGGTCATATGGAGGGGGAGAATACTTCTCCAATGAGTTCTCCAAAAGAATGTCATTTAGAGATAATTTATATGTAGATACACTCTGTAGGAAAATGGAGTTGTTGAGCAAAAAAACAGGCACATTGCAAGGATAGCATGAGCATTGAGGACAGAGAAGAATATGCTGCATAGCTATTGGGCTGAGGCTGTGTCTACAATAGTTTATATCATGAACAGGACTCCTACTGCAGCTATACATGATGTAATGCCAAAGGAGAAGTTTACTGGCAAGAAACCTGATTTGTCTCACTTAAAAGTTTTTGATGTATTGCATATGTGCATGTCCTAGATGAGTTGCGTACTAAGATGGATCCAAAGGCAGAAAAATGTGTGTTTATTGGGTATTCCCTTGAGCAAAAGGGATATAGATGCTATAATCCTGCTACACGTGAATTGAGGGTAAGCAGGGGATGTTGTATTTGATGAGATGAGTAGCTGGTATGCTATTGAAAAAGATCCTGTTGGGGATAATGTAAGTGGAAATTTGATTGCATAGAATGCAAGTTAGCAATCACAATCATTGAGTGGACTAGGAGAGTCCTCATCCAGCGGTTCTATTGATAGACCATGGATGGCAGGTTGCATCATAATACCAATTCTGGAAATGTAGTTGGTACATCATATAAAGGCAAAGAGAAAGTGGTTGAGCCCCTTGGTATGCATGATATTTCTACAGGGCATTCTCTTGTTGATGGTGGAGAGTCTAGTGGTTTGGAGATGAGCCTTGATGAGGAGCTTGGGATTCTAGCAATAAGGACACTTGGTGTGAAGGCTATGGAAGCCATGAATACAAAGTTACAAAGATCTAGAAGAGTCAAAAACCCTATACAAAGGTGACTTATGATGTTTATGTGGTACATCATTATGCTTATATGGCAAAAGTTGTGCAGGTTGTAGAACCCACATGTTTTGATGAGTCTATTGAAAATGTGTGTTGGGAGAAAGCTATGGATGAGGAGATGGATGCATTGTATGGAATGAGACTTGGGATTTGGTGGCAAGAAAGCTATTGGCTATAATAAGTGGGTGTATAAGGCGAAACATAACAGTGATGGCAGCATAAGTAGGTACAAGGCTAGATTGGTAGCCAAAGGATATGCGCAAACACATGGGATTGATTATGAGCAGACATTTGCCCCGATTGTAAAGATGGCAACAGTGAGAGTTGTGATTGCGATGGATGCAGCTAAAGGCTGGTTTTTACATTAGATGGATGTAAAGAATGTATTCTTGCATGGCAACTTACAAGAAAAAGTGTATATGGATGAGCCACCTAGTTTTAAGGATACATGTCACCTAGAGCATGTATGTAAGCTTTATAAGGCTTTGTATGGGCTGAAACAAGCTCCACGAGCATGGCATGACAAGATTGCTGATGAGTATCTTGTCTCACTCTATTGGTTTTCATATGGCAGATGTAGATCACTCCTTGATAGTGTGTGACGCACAGTTCAGTATTTGAGGGCCACTGTTGATTATGCATTGTTTTATATAGCAGGTGTACCATTAGAGCATTATGGGTACACAAATGTAGATTGGGTAGGTAGCATCTCAAACAAGTGTACCATTCAAGCTATATGGGTACACAGATGCAGATTGGGTAGGTAGGATCTCAAATAGGAGATCTACCACTGGATTTATGTTTTCATTGGGGAGTGCTGCTGTGACATGGAGAGCAGCAAGAAGAAGCCCATAGTTGCCTTGTCGAGTACAAAGGCAGAGTACATAGGAGCTAGTGGCAGCGTGTGAGGTAGCTTGGTTACACAAGCTACTTGTTTTTACTGATTTGGGGTTGCATGTGGAGAGAAAGGTTGTCATATATTGTGACAATCTTAGAAGTATATAGTTGGCCAGGAACCTAGTTTTCCATGCACAGACAAAACACATTCAGATACATTACCACTTTATCAGGGAGAGAGTCTTGGGAGGCAACATCGATTTGGCCTACGTCAGCACATAGGATCAGGTTGTTGACATCTTCATGAAGGCCTTGGAAGTTGAGAATCTTTGCAGATTTGAAGATATGCTTGGAGTTCATGAGCTGGAGTTGAGCTTGAGGGGGAGTGTTGAGATGTCAAGCTCAACATGAGCTGACACTCATGAGGTGCATGCATGACCATTCGACATTTACATCACTAGTGGGTTTGGTAACTTGCACCGACATATCTTTGCCAGAGATTCTACAACTGGACTACACTGACTAATCCACACCTACCCACTCCACTTAGCGTGTTCACACTATGGACCGCTTGTATATACTATATTATGTGTGTTAGTCACTTTATCTTCTTTGTAGACCTCTTTTGTTATGTGAATTAGAAGAATTAGAAGAAGAATTTTCAGCCTTTCACCTTGTGTGTTCTCTTCTAGGGTTTGTGTGAGTGTGTGTGTGCTTGTAAGAGCTCAAGCTCTCTCTCCCCTACATCTTTTCAGGGCTTAATTGCCACTTTTGTATGTTCACATTTTTTCTTAGACGTGCATGTAGGTGTGTATCTTATGTTCTTTATATCAACCGATAACTCGTGGTTTTTAAATAACAAGTGAAGGACTATGATCGCGAGCTCACTCCTCAAGAGATAGAGACTACCACTTATCAAGGTTATAGGTTTCTAAAGACATAGCTACCTCCACCAGCTACTCTAAGGCAGCCACCTATCAGGGTTATAGGTTTCTAAAGACCCAGCTACCTCCACCAGCTACTTTTGTAAGTAATCTAGATTAAATGTCATTCGACTTCTAATTAAAGTATTCAAACATCAACTAATTATGTTTTCTAAATTGTACGAGTTGCACGGCGATGAGAACATGATGGAGGTAGATCGACAGAGTGCCATTGGGCACAAATCTATGTCGATGGAGCAGCTTACATCAAGGGACGATGATCATGAGGATGACAAGGGTACAGACCATGGAGACTAGAGGATCCTCCTTCTCCTTGCTCTAGATCCCTAGCTTGTTTTGAGCCCCATTGTAGATAGTTATATGTACTATTACCCATAGACATGAGCATTGAATTAGGTAGACTATGCCAACCTCATAGTCTACCATTTCTACTCATCATATTTTGCCATTTACAGACATTTGATCACTTTATATACTTTGTACTCTTGTATGCTTACATATATTAACATGAGCTTTTATTTTTGTTCAACTTTGTGCACAAATGTAATTTGCTTATCGATGTTATAATCTGCCATGTTGAATTGATCTTTGCTCACTTGTGTGATCAACCTTCGAGAGAGAGAAAGAGTTCTTTAATGTGTGCTCAATCCAATTCAAGTCGAGAGAGAGATTTCTAATTTAATGTGTGAGCTCAATCCAATGAGAGAGAGAGAGAGAGAGAAGTATTATAAAATGAGAGAGAAAGAGAGAGAGAACCGTCATTCCAAAGCATATACACACTAGAGAAATGATAGAGGTAGAAGGAAACTAGAAGTTAAAAAATATCCACCCCGTTAAGCGTCTCTTATGTGATGCCGGTCATCACATACGCGACGCTGTAGATTTTTGAGTCTCATAAGAGATGCCTGATGTTAGGTGTTGCTTATGCGATGCAAATGTGTCACTTAAGTGATGCATTTACATTGCTTTTGCGATGCCTTGGTGTGTCACTCTATGAGGGTCGCTTAAGCGATGCACCATATTGACACCAATAGCAATGCAAACAAGCGTCACTACATGCGGGTTGTGTTGTAATGATAGTCAGAATCTGATTGATCTGTGTCAGCTAAGGGTATATCTGGTCAGCTGGTGACAACTGGAGACTTGGGAGTGCAGATCAGAGTTCTGGAACGTCAAAGTTGACCTGGGAGGATGTCTGGAGTAATCAATTATACTAGTGAAAGGGTTTGGAGTGTGTTCAAGTGCCCATTTTTGTTAGCTATGGATCAAGGGACATCAATTGAGTAGACTAGTATCTTCTGTTGTTGGTTGTTTGTGTGCTAGGTTGTGGTGCTTGGTGCTTATCCCCTCATTATGGTGGTTCGTTTCAGACATGCTATAGAGGCAGGTTTTCATGCTCTGCCCAAAGAAGATGCCTACCCAAGACCCCAAGAATAAGATATAAAACGTGGAATATGGTTGGAAACCTTAGAAACTAGTGGTCATTTTCACAAATAGGTTTGGTTTTAAGGAGATTGGGTTTGCCTAAAGCAGGGGTTGCACTATAGAGGGTCTTGTAGGAAGTGGGTTCCCTTGGACCTCTAAATAGCAAACTTTGTTGGAACTTCGACTGGTGGCTCAAGCTTTTCTCAACAATCCTTTTTTGCAATGTCTATTAGTGGTAGTCTGTAGAGTATAGCTACAACTTTTGTTGTTGTTGTTGATCTTTGTAAAGTTGAGAATATAGGATTCTTGTTGGGGATATTTGTGTGGAAATCTCTTGGTTTCATAGTGTTCTCTTTTGTTTGTTCAATCCCCAAATCTCAGGGGTATTGAGTTTGGCTCAGTTTGTTCACAGAAGGCCTAATTATGTTGGGTTAATGAATTCTCTTGTTTTGGTTTTATTAGTACTATTTGGATAGAGTATTTGTTGAGGAAAAACAACTATGAGTAAAGAGCAGACTTTGGTTGAGTCATCTTGTGTTGGAGTCATCAAGTTCTGATAGGGGCAACTAGGGATAGCTGTGAGCCAGGATAGGTCAGCTAACATTGCTATTATTTGTTGATGAACACTTTTGTAGCCAAGGCTAAGAGTTGGGATCTAGTCAGAAGTCAGTCTGACAGGTTGGGTACTGTTAGTGATCTAGGTGTTCGATAAGGACTGTGTCAAGTCAGAAGGGAGTCATCCTAGGTTAGTTGAGGCAGCCCAATAGGAGTTAGTCGTGGATGTTCAAGAGTGGATTTTGTCTCTTGGGTCAAAGGGGAAACTTTTGGATTTAGGTCTGATCGATAACTGTTAGCAGTCAGGTAGAGTTGAAGGGATTGGTGTTCCAGACTTAAAGGACTGACAGCTACTACTATTAGCTGGCCTGGGTATAAGGAGTTGAAGGGATTGGTGTTCCAGACTTAGAGGACTGACAGCTACTAGTGCAGATTTTTCAAGTCTCTTGGTTCTTAAGAGGCCATGGAAAATCCGGGCCTTCCCCATACCATCGTACCCAAACATGCTCTGATGGGGACCAAACTTTGCAAGCATGTGGGGGGGACCCACCCCCACATGCTTGCAAAGTTTGGTCACAATCGGAGCATGTTTGGATTGATAATTAGCGCCCAGTGTGGATTTTTCAAGTCTGTTGGTGCTTAAGAGGCCATGGAAAATCCGGGCCTTCCCCATACCATCGTACCCAAACATGCTCCGATGGGGACCAAAGTTTGCAAGAATGTGGGGACACCCACCCCCACATGCTTGCAAATTTTGGTCACAATCGGAGCATGTTTGGATTGGTAATTAGCGCCCAGTGCGGATTTTTCAAGTCTCTTGGTGCTTAAGAGGCCATGGAAAATCCGGGCCTTCCCCATACCATCGTACCCAAACATGCTCCGATGGGAACCAAACTTTGCAAGCATGTGGGGGGGACCCACCCCACACGCTTGCAAAGTTTGGTCACAATCGGAGCATGTTTGGATTGGTAATTAGCGCCCAGTGCGGATTTTTCAAGTCTCTTGGTGCTTAAGAGGCCATGGAAAATCCGGGCCTTCCCCATACCATCGTACCCAAACATGCTCCGATGGGGACCAAACTTTGCAAGCATGTGGGGGGGACCCACTCCCACATGCTTGCAAAGTTTGGTCACAATTTTCCCAGTGCAGATTTTTCAAGTCTCTTGGTTCTTAAGAGGCCATGGAAAATCCGGGCCTTCCCCATACCATCGTACCCAAACATGCTCTGATGGGGACCAAACTTTGCAAGCATGTGGGGGGAACCCACCCCCACATGATTGCAAAGTTTGGTCACAAGCGGAGCATGTTTGGATTGGTAATTAGCGCCCAGTGTGGATTTTTCAAGTCTCTTGGTGCTTGAGGCCATGGAAAATCCGGGCCTTCCCCATACCATCGTACCCAAACATGCTCCGATGGGGACCAAACTTTGCAAGAATGTGGGGACACCCACCCCCACATGCTTGCAAATTTTGGTCACAATCGGAGCATGTTTGGATTGGTAATTAGCGCCGAGTGCGGATTTTTCAAGTCTCTTGGTGCTTAAGAGGCCATGGAAAATCCGGGCCTTCCCCATACCATCCTACCCAAACATGCTCCGATGGGAACCAAACTTTGCAAGCATGTGGGGGGGACCCACCCCCACATGCTTGCAAAGTTTGGTCACAATCGGAGCATGTTTGGATTGGTAATTAGCGCCCAGTGCGGATTTTTCAAGTCTCTTGGTGCTTAAGAGGCCATGGAAAATCCGGGCCTTCCCCATACCATCGTACCCAAACATGCTCCGATGGGGACCAAACTTTGCAAGCACGTGGGGGGGACCCACCCCCACACGCTTGCAAGGTTTGGTCACAATCGGAGCATGTTTGGATTGGTAATTAGCGCCCAGTGCGGATTTTTCAAGTCTCTTGGTGCTTAAGAGGCCATGGAGAATCCGGGCCTTCCCCATACCATCGTACCCAAACATGCTCCGATGGGGACCAAACTTTGCAAGCATGTGGGGGAGACCCACCCCCACACGCTTGCAAAGTTTGGTCACAATCGGAGCATGTTTGGTTTGGTAATTAGTTTCCAGTGTGGATTTTTCAAGTCTCTGGTGCTTAAGAGGCCATGGAAAATCCGGGCCTTCCCCATACCATCGTACCCAAACATGCTCCGCCGATGGGCACCAAACTTTGCAAGCATGTGGGGGGGACCCACCCCCACATTCTTGCAAAGTTTGGTCCCCATCGGAGCATGTTTGAGTAAGATGGTATGGGGAAGGCCCGGATTTTCCATTGCCTCTTAAGCACCAAGAGACTTCAAAAACCCGGACTAGGTGCTAATTACCAATCCAAACATGCTCTGATTGTGACCAAACTTTGCAAGCATGTGGGGGTGGGTCCCCCCCACATGCTTGCAAATTTTGGTCCCCATCAGAGCATGTTTGGGTATGATGGTATAGGGAAGGCCCGGATTTTCCATGGCCTCTTAAGCACCAAGAGACTTGAAAAATTCGCACTGGGCGCTAATTACCAATCCAAGCATGCTCTGATTGTGACCAAACTTTGCAAGCATGTGGGGGTGGGTCTCCCCCACATGCTTGTAAAGTTTGGTCCCCATCGGAGCATGTTTGGGTATGATGGTATGGGGAAGGCCCGGATTTTCTATGGCCTCTTAAGCACCAAGAGACTTGAAAAATCCGCACTGGGCGCTAATTACCAATCCAAACATGCTTCGATTGTGACCAAACTTTGCAAGCATGTGGGGGTGGGTCCCCCCCACATGCTTGCAAAGTTTGGTCCCCATCGGAGCATGTTTGGGTACGATGGTATGGGGAAGGCCCGAATTTTCCATGGCCTCTTAAGCACCAAGAGACTTGAAAAATCTGCACTGGGCGCTAATTACCAATCCAAACATGCTTCGATTGTGACCAAAGTTTGCAAGCGTGTCGGGGTGGGTCCCCCCCACATGCTTGCAATGTTTGGTCCCCATCGGAGCATGTTTGGGTACGATGGTATGGGAAAGGCCTGGATTTTCCATGGCCTCTTAAGCACCAAGAGACTTGAAAAATCCGCACTGGGCGCTAATTACCAATCCAAACATGCTCCGTTTGTGACCAAACTTTGCAAGCATGTGGGGGTGGGTCCCCCCCACATGCTTGCAAAGTTTGTCCCCATCGGAGCATGTTTGGGTACGATGGCATGGAGATTTTCAACAAACAATATGATAGCGAAAGTGTTAAAAAATATAATAAAATCAAGAACATCAACTAAAATGTAATGATACTCAATAATGAAAAAACTCATAATGATATAAACACCAAATAAGTACATCAGAATGAAAATGAGCTACCCCAGCTAGTCTGAGGTTAGTCACTGCCCATAAATCTAAGTACAATGTAAGTGAGCTAACCCAGCTAGTCTGAGTTTAGTCACTATCAAGATAGAGATCTAGTCAGCAGCACGCTCTTTAGCTCTCAACTGCTCTAGAATGCTCTCATGGTCATCCACTCGAAGCCGAAAACGAGGGTGAGAACTGTGTTTTCGGCTCTGTACTCGATCAAGAGTGAGCCTGGTAGCAACCACTAGATGAGAGAACTGAAATGCCTCTAACTCCCACTTCCATTGCTAGAACTCAAGACTCCCCCGATGAAGTCGAATCTGCTGGTAGAACCGGCCTGCCCCACAATCATGCTATGGGCATCATAAGAAAACCAATGATCATCCACTGTATTCTGGTCAAGGATGCACTTTGGCCTAGTGCAACTCATCAGATAGTAGTCTACTCCCTCGCTATTTCCCTCACTGGCAATAACAACAAATACATCACCCTCCTGTAGCAAATCTGTCAGGTCATCATAACTAACCATGAACGCGGGACCTGTGTGCTCATCAAACAACACTGGATGTGAAGAATGCTCGGGGGAGAGGAATGTCTGTATCCATGCATCTGCCCATCCTTTCAAGGCACAATGTGACCAATCGCCATCCATACATGCTCCACAGAAGCATGCAAACCATCGTGTGTAAATCATGGGGGCCGCCATGCACGTGCTCCTGATGGAATGTAAGCCCAAGGTGCTAGGTACTGTGTCACAATCATGGGAGGCTCTACGGTCAATCATGCCACCATCCACATGCCAAAAAAATCTCCTAACAATCTGAGCATCACGTTTGGGGTACGATGATGCTGCACTCCCACACAAATGTTGGGAGCACCACTCGACTACGTGGCCCGCATCTCTGAACCGCTGAGCATCCTACCGCAACTGATGACGCCTCAAGGCACGTTTCACACACACGCCCGCACCATCACATGGCTCTCCCTTCCTGTGACTAGTCTCAAAGAATGACCAAATCACTGGGATACTAGACTGCACATGCCACCTATAAATCCATAAAAGATAGTCTTAGTTATTGTCTTCTTTAAGATGTTCTAGTGAATTTAGTTTAATTGTAAATGTAAGAAAACCATAAGTAATACCTGTAGAGCCAATAGAATTGTCGTGATAACTTGAACTGTGCGCCACAACCATCCGACCAAACCCATCGCTGGACACGTCTGATCCCACAATCAGTGTTGCACAAAATGTGCATCATGTGAACGATCATCACTTATATAGAAATGATACTCTCGAATAATGACACGGGTCTCGGGGGTACTCGCTATCCCATCTACATGAGCCTCTGCATGTCGATAGCTAATGTGGACCATAATAGCAACCTGGTGAGGTAAACAATACATACGTTTAGGACACAAAAAATCAAATAAGTAATGTAGCTCAAACACAAAACAAATATTACGAAATATAACCATTACCTGCTCTGAGAAGTAATACTCAGATTGTATCTCCTGAAAAGGTGTGAATGTGTAGTTCTCTGCAAAATCAATCACAGAGACGACCACACCAATAGGAAACTCTGCCAGGCATGCTCGAAATTGACGATCCTGCCACTTGGCACAATGACTGTGCCGTAAATAGGGGTAGATCTGCTCCCTAAATGTGGCTGTGAAGTGACAACGTGGTGTATGTTTGTCCACGAGCTGCAACTTCCTGGACTGGTGTGTCACATACTCATAACGTTGCCATGCCACTTGGCACAATGACTGTGCCGTATATAGGGGTAGATCTGCTCCCTAAATGTGGCTGTGAAGTGACAACGTGGTGTATGTTTGTCCACGAGCTGCAACTTCCTGGACTGTCCACCACTCTGGAGCTGGTGTGTCACATACTCATAACGTTGCCATGCCACTATCTCTTGGTCACTTGCATCAAGATCTACCATCTTTAGATGTGCAAGTGAACCACATGATGTGCAATTGCTCTCCACACAAGGCATCCTATGGAACTGGGCATCCTCCGTGCGTGCACACAAAAGAGAGTGGATGAAATCACGAGGACTACGAGGCAACTCTCTATGCCCACTACGAGAACGGAACACATCATAAAAAAGTTTGAACTCAACATGGTAGCGACAACAACATGTGTCACGTTGATGTGAGTACCTCACAAACCAAGGCTTACACCCCTCAAATGACCTTTGCCCAATTTTAAGCTCTGAATACAAAGCCACAAACTGAGAATACAACTCAGTTTGGGTCATTTCAAGAAAGCAAGCACCGTGCTCAATGAACACTCCTCTTGTCACTCTCTTACGCAAAGCTTTCTTGAAAACTGGCGAGGCACGACAATTCTCCTCCCAAAAACTTTCTATCAAGGTTCTAGTGGTTTCATCTAGTAGGCGATCATGCCTAGCTACACGACCACTACTCGCCCACAAAGCACCAACCTCATTGGCATCTAAACTTTGTCATCTAATAGACCCAACTCTAAGTGCGTGTGGTGCTATGGAAAGGATGCAAGATGTGGCACTAACCTTACCCTTCATTTGGGAGCTACTTATGGCTGCCACAATAGCCCGTCGAGCAGCCAAAGCGTCCGCAGAGTTCCTCTTCTTGTTAACTATATAGGAATGACGAACACTTTGTAGCACCGCCATGCCAGCTCTCCTCTCTCTTCGACCTCCAATGTCGGAAAGCGCCCTGCAGTTAGCCATGTTGGGCAGATCAATCAAAGCATCAAGCACACATGCCGGTTTTTCTGGTTTTTCTCAAAACAGAGAAGGGGGTTTGACAAAATTGGTATGTACACATCTTGGATGGTGTTGATATTCAACATTGAGCTTGTTTAGGTGTCAATGCAAGTTATGCACACTTGATTGAACCACTACATTGCAATTTGGAGCCTTGGAAAGCGCATCAAAGCAAGGTATCTTGGACTGCGTGAGCCAGTTCATTTTGGATGCATACAGGTTGATTTTCTACGTCAAAATTGAAGTTTGTTGACTACTCTGGAGTATCTAGAACACTCATTGGAGTGTGGTTGAGCTGAGGAAGGCTCGTTTACAGATTTGGACGTGTGCGGAAGGTGGGTCTATCAGTGGATAGACAAGTTGTCATTTTCTGTGACAACATTAGCAGTATACAGTTGGCCAGGAACCCGGTTTTTCATCCACTACCATTTTGTCAGAGAGAAGGTTTTGGCAAGAGACGTTGACCTTGTTTATGTCAGCACACAGGATCAAGTCGCTGATATCTTCACCAAAGCATTGGGTACAGAGAAGCTCCACAGATTCAGGGCTTCGCTTGGTGTACATGAGATGGAGTTGAGCGCGAGGGGGAGTGTTGAGATATCGAGCTCATCTAGTGAGGCGGTAGACACTGATGACCCGCCTGGGGGCCCTACACTTACACCACTAGCATGGTTGGTGAGATCATGGGTGATATGCGGCCAGTGGGATGACAGGCTCTGTGACAACCATTCTAGAGACTGGCATAGTTATAGCGCCAGCTCATTTAGTTGGGTTCACACTATAGAGAACCCTAGTATGTATTTGGTTGAGTACCTTTTCATATGGTGTGTACTCTTACCTTTGTATATGGTGTCTTGAGTGTTGTGTGAAGAAAAAGAAGATTTTCAGCCTCTTGTGTGTTCTCTTTTAGGGTTTTGTGAGTGTGTGTGTGCTTGCAAGAGCTCAAGCTCTCTTCTTCTCTCTTCATCTTTTCAGGGTAGTGGCTGGTAGCTTCTTCTTCACTTTGTTGAATTCTTCCTGGCTCTTGGTCTTTGACAGGTCCTTGGATGTGGACTAGATGAACTTTTCCTTTTATGGTTTGCATAAATATGCTCACATACTCATTTGGTTGCAGTATTTTTACAAGGGTTCCACTCTTTTCTTTCACACTCTAGCGTGCTCAGTTGGCCACTTTTACATTCTATTTTTGACTTATAGCTAGGGTGGGGTACCTGCTCATTTAGAGAAATGTAATCTTTCATCATCACACATAAAACCCTCATGAATGCCTACTCATATTGGTGGCTTACAAATTTTTAGTGACAATATTTTGATGATGAAATTGTTCAAGGAGTTCTTGATTTGGATGAAGCCTTTGCAAGGCCCAAGTTGATGAATACCATGCCAATGCAAAAAATGTTAGAAATGCATGATAGTTTTCTTGCTATTTCTCCTTGCATGTGAATTGCCTCTTATAAGCGGATAAGGTTTATTTCTTGAATCTTATAGTTTTATTTATTTTCCTCCACCTTATCTTCTGGCAGTGTGATAATGTTGTCTCTCTCTCTCTCTCTCTCTCTCTCTCTCTCTCTCTCTCTCTCTCTCTCTCTCTCTCGCTTGAAGCTTCATCCATGGGTTTCTTGCTGTGGTTCAGCTTGTCGACGCTGATTAAGAACCACAGCAAGAAATACCACGTAGCTTCCTGTTCCCCTAGTAGCGCACACTAAGCAAGAACCTCATCACGTCCGACTGATTCTTCCACCATAGCTCTTCTAGGTGCATGTAAGCCCCCATAGACTTGCCTGCTCTGCTTGACCGCGGCCCTTCTACTCGCTCATTTCTACTAGCCGCCTTCTGCTCTTCTGAATTTTGATGAACTTTAGAGTCGGTTGCTTGCCTATGGAGGCTGTCTAATTTGTGCTGACCCTACTGATTGTAATGTGGTTATCTACAATCACTACATGGAGGAGCTTAAGATGATGTTATACAAGTAGTGTAGCTCTGCTTACTTCACCTCCTCCCTTGCAAAGCTAATAGCTAATGATAACTTATAAATAAACAAAATGAACCTAATCATAAACTTCCAAATGATGATAGAAACACCTAAACAAGAGTATAATTTCGCAAACACTTGCTAAGAGCCTAGATGGCTTGAGAGAGGAGAAGAGGAAAGAATACTCAAATCCTAAAATCTTCTAACCCTACTCATTGTCTAATGAGTGAAACCCAAACTACGAGAGGTAGTCCAAATATCTATCCTTAGTGTACCCATCACAACGTTGCTCATAGCGTGCAAGCTAGGCTTCTTTTAAGAATAGGTGTGACAATTGAATCTTATAAAAGTGCACATGTCTTGAAAAATAAAATATGCACAAGGGAGCTTTCACATGTCCTAATAAATATACACACATTGCTAATAAATATGAATAGCATCCAAAAATAATTAATGGTGCTTATCATGACAAAATCCAATATTATTTATTGATATTAAAAAATTGGTCATCTCAAGATATATTGTTGGACAACACCAGCTTGCCTCTATTATTTGGTCCAATGATCTACACTTACATCAACTAAGTCAATCAATTAATAAATTAATTCATTAAAAATAAACATCCATATAAAATTTCATATCAATAAGATGATTGTTAACCCATTTCCAAGACATATTTGTAAAGTATACTATTTTGGGCCCCAAAAGCTATCTCAAGAATAAATATATTTAAGTACACCAAGACGAAGTGTTGTGTGAGGAAAATTAGACCCACTCTTGTGTCTTGAGTAATTCTTTATTCTATTTATGCTTGATATTAATTTATATGTCTTGTGTCTTGAGTAATTCTTTATTCTATTTATGCTTGATATTAATTTATATTGTTGCAATAGTTGATTTGGGTCCAAATCAACCTCATATAACATTGGTATTAGAGCCAAGAGTGATTGCAACTAATGGATAAAGAGATGAGAGAGCTTGGCCAAAGGTAAATTTTTAATAGTGATTGCAACTAATGGATAAAGAGATGAGAGAGCTTGGCCAAAGGTAAATTTTTAATTGCAAGAATAGAGAGACTATGGTTTTGGCTTTAAAGAAATGCATTCTTTTGTCTAATGGTAGCAAAAACCTATAAATCTTTTTAACCAAGAGTCTCGAAAGGGTGCAAACCACTTTTCGATTTTCAAAACCACCTTGAAGCTTCTAAAACCAATTTTTGATTCCCTTATTCTCTCGAGGATCCAAGCTTATGGATGGAATGAGCACATTCTCCTAATCTCATAATTCCAGAAGCTAAACAATCCAAAATTTTCATATTTGAACGGTGTAGAGAGCTTCTTTTTACTGATCATTCTTTAAAAAAAAAAAGAAAATCTGCACTTCTCTCCTCTGCTCTCTCTCTCTCTTTTTCATGCAGTCGTCACCATCCACCTCCTTTTAATTTTTTTTCTCTCGCTTCACTGCCATTGGTGCATTATTCTTCTCTCTTTCTTTTGCGCTACTGGTTTTCCTCCCTCTCTCTCTCTCTCTCTCTCTCTCTCTCTCTTCAAGGCGCCAAATGGCGTTTCTCTCTCTTCGCCGTGTGCATGCCAGCTAGTTTGTTTGTTTGTTTTTTTTTTTTGCCGCCATAAGCTTTAAGCTTTGCCAACTATAACCTTTAAACGCTTTGATATTTTCAATGTAGGATGAAAAACCTTCAAAGCTTTACCTCATAAAGCTTTTAAAACCTTCAAAGCTTTGGCACTTTTACTTAAAAGTTTTAACAATGCTTATAAGTTCTCTACCATATATATATATATATATATATATTAAAAGCTTAAACTTAAAAGGCTCTAAATTCGTCTACTCCAAGGTTCTCAAATTTTCAAACCTTCTCCTTGGCCAAAATCTCATAAAACGTTTACTATTGTATACCATCAAAGCTTACAATAAGGGTACAACCAAAAGCTTTAATAATGAGTATAAGTTCTCTACCACACACACACACACACACACACACACACACACACACACACACACATATATTAAACTTAAAAGCCTTAAAAGGCTCTAAAGTTGTCTAAGTACTTAGAAGTTCTCAAACTTTCAAACCTTCTTCTTGGCGAAAATCTCATAAAACTTTTACTATTGTATACCCTCAAAGCTTACAATAAGGGTACAACCAAACTTTACCAAACCTCAAGAAAACTTTTGCGTGACACAAGAAATAGGGAAAATTTCAAAGGCTATATCCAAGGTTAATTTTTGGTAACACAATCAAGGGTTTCAAGGGCAACACATCATCAAGTTTTTACACCTTATGGGCTTCTTCGACATCTTTGTTTGTGCATGAGTTAATCATGAGGACGACGGCTTCTCTATCAAGAAAGAGGGTAGTTCTGTACATAAAAGTATTTCTGATGATTCAGGTATGTCTAAAACCTATTGAAAAGCAAATTTCACCTCAAATACTTCTAAAAATGAAAGAAAAAATAAAGGACATGATAAATAGTAATTCATTTAAGTGGACCTATCCTCTAATTGGCATATTCATAACTCTTTTCACATTAATCTACTAAAACCATTTAGAGGCCCTCTTCCATCCTATCCAGTAAATGATGATCGTCTAATAGAACCAGAAATTATTTTAGACGTTGAGGAGACAACAACAAGAAAATGTAGTGTTTATCATCAATATTTGGTCAAGTATAAAGGACACCCCATCAAATATTCTTAGTGGCTACTTGCTCATGCCCTCATTGCCTATCCATCCTTGATTGAATCTTACGAGGATACTAGTACATGATGATTATTTAGAATTTTGTGACAACTGAGAACAATTGCTTGTCACCCCACAGGACATGTTATGAGGAGTTGATTCATGGAATATATATTCCCTTGTTTTTCACTATTATGGATTGGCATTAATCCATGGGATATAATATATTTCCACGTTCTTCACTTATATATGAATTCTCCTAGACAGATTTAGATTAGGGCACCATTCTAAATCTGGGCCATCGTAGCTTACTTTGCGCGTACGTGAGTGAATCCGTACATGCCTGGGATTATTGAATGCATCATCTTGATGATATGAATCTTTGTACGATTGTTTGTATTTTTAATCAATTAATTTATTAATTGATTGGCTTAGTTGATACAAGTGCAGATCATTGGACTAGATAATGGAGATGAGCTGGTGATGGTCACGATTATTTTGAGATGACCGATTTTGAATGTTGATAAATGATATTCAATTTCGTGACAACAAGCGCCATTAATTTATTTTGGGCCCCATTAATATTTATTAGCAATGTATATATTATTTGGGACATGTGAAAGCTCCCTTATGCATCTTTGATTTTTTAAGATATGTACGCTTTTATATGGTTTTAGACTCACATCTATTTTTGAAGTAGTTTAGCTTGCGTGCTCAAGAAATATATTTTTAAACCTAGCTACTTTTTAAGCAAGCTATTGTTGAAGAAGTCGACATATTTGTAAAGCACAGTATTTTGAGTCCCAAAAGATATCTCAAGAAATATATTTAAGTGCACCAAGCAATCAATATTAATTCAGTTCCATGTCAACCTTCCACAACACTCCCCCCCAAACGGCTTTGTGTAAAGTCATTCATACTTTATCCTTACCAAGAATTTATCATTTAAATTCCATGTGTGTCTCACGCGGACCTAAATATGGGGTATATCCATCGTACATTAAAATATTTATCCTCTATGCTCCTCTGCCAATTGTGGTGCTAGCTAATTTCATGTCATCCCCTAGTTATGGTGAGCATGTGTAGCAAGATAGGCCCTAAGTTGCTTGGATGCCAAAGATCTAGGACACTAAGATTGAAAGCTTAATATGTCATAATAATGTGAGATAGGGCATTTCATATAAAATTATTAATGGCATGCTTAAACAAAGATAATAAACTCTAACCACATGAATTCGACACATGATCATCAGAAACAAGAGTCTAATCTCATTTTGCAAATCACTCTAAAATGAGCTTGGGATCACATCAATTTTTAGACTTCTAGGGAGCATGTAGATCCACGATTATCTTCATGAGAATCTCCACCTCCCCTTAATTCTCTCAATCACATGATGATTCACTCCTAGAATGTCTCATTCATTCCCTTGGAATGTACTACTTTCTTGGCTTTACCTTCACTTAATTTTATAATTGACCACTTAAATCAACCTTTAGATACACCATACAAATAATATCTACTCCAAGGCCCTTCTAGAGCTTTACACATGTGCAACTTACACAAGGCTCATGTGCTCACCCTCACACACCATCCCCATCAACGACAAGCTCTAACACCCCCACTTTGGTGATGAGTTTCATTTACATCGATGTGTGCTTGCCCCTATATTTCGAGTCACAACATGGCTTGAGTAGACTAGGTAAGTTGACTCTAGATTCAACCTCTCCCAAAACATTATCTACCTTCACCAACTGAGGACACTTTACCCGTTTGGTGAGAGACATGATACACACACTGAGGTAAGAGACATTTCCTTACTCATCCATGGAAAACTTGAGAGCCTAGACTAGATCTTCACACACATTTCACATGATTACAATCATTTTGGACCAAAACTCGAAGCAACGTATTCAAACACAAGTGAAACATGGAATTTATACTCCCCTTCAATAACTCATTCAAGGTAACATCAGTGTAGCTGGAGTTGCTAAAAAAACAATAGC
Source organism: Cibotium barometz (assembly GCF_041138505.1). Lineage (NCBI taxonomy): Eukaryota > Viridiplantae > Streptophyta > Polypodiopsida > Cyatheales > Cibotiaceae > Cibotium > Cibotium barometz. The sequence goes on from NC_141094.1 coordinate 41,197,636, forward strand.
TTGCAAACCACAAATACACATCAGTGCTTTACAACTCCGCCAAAGTGTCAATGTACGAGCTATAAAAACATATAGTAACAAATGATATTTTTGTCAATAAAGAATTCAAGGTTAATGATGTGAAATTTGACAAATCCATGGAGGAAGGCCAAGTTAAAGATGGAAGTGATGAAGGATGAATATCTCATTAACTTTGGCCATGTGAGCCACATGGCGTACCCCAAGTAAGGATGATCATCGACTTTGGCCATGGCTTATCCGGAAGTAAATTTTCTTTGAAAATTGCATATGATTAATATTATTATGATTTTGTTTTGACACTAATGTAATCAAAATTCTATTTCATCAGCAAGTTCATAAGAATTATGGACTTTCAATCTTTACTTTTTCTCATGATGTGGATTTCAATCTTTACTTTTTCTCATGATGTGGATTTCGGGATTGTATAAAATTAAATTATGATTAAATTAGCACTATATGTAAGAAAAGAGAAATCTAATTAATAGATTTTTTAAAGAAGAAATACATCCTCAAACTACATGAAAATCTAATTCATTAGCACTCTATGTAAGAAATCTAATTAATAGCTTTTGTTAAGAACAAATAGATCCTCAAAATACATGAAAATGTTGTAAAATGATTTTTATGTTAATATAAATTTATAGTATCATAGGTTAAATATTGAGAACGATTGAATCTTCATGTGTAAATTTTATCCATTTTTATCACCCAATATCTTTTTCCCAAAAGATAAACCATTTTTGGCCCATTATTTACAAATAAAGAACTTGCAATAATATTGAATACGAGATCGAAATTCTTTAGAAATATAAAATATTTAAATGAACTCATCCATTTACAACCCTCATAATTGACAAAACCATGCAATCCACCCACACATTAGACAAAACCACGTTTGACTCACAATCCCCCAATTATAGACCCATAATGACCCACACATTTGACAAAACCACCATTGACTGACAATCCCCCAATTATAGCCCCATAATGACCCACACATTTGACAAAACCACCTTTGGTTGACACAAATTCTCAATGTTTTGCACCTAAAGTTTATAACATCCCTTAGTTTTGAAGGGTTACCCCTACTTTTAATTGAAGAGTAAAACTAATCTTACCCTTCTAGTAAGTAGGGTATAATTTTGGCTGAGTTTTGGCTTACCCTTCTTATGTGGTTTAATTCGATACAACGCGCAAAACCTTACCAGCCCTTGACATATGAACACTTGACATATGAATGAAATTGACTTTATTTTTCACCTTTTCTTTAATAGGTTCTAGTTTTACTTGCTACTTAATTGAGATATTATGTGTATTATATATATATATATATGTATATGTATATATATATATATGTGTGTGTGTGTGTATATATGTATATATATATGTGTGTGTATATATATATATATATATATATAGATATATATATATATATATATATATATATATACATGTGTGTGTATATATATACATAGATATATGTATACACACACAAAAAAACCTTCTATTCAACTACTTGGCGTTCATATTTAACCAAGCGCTTGCCGTTCATATTTAATTAATTAATTAAGAAAAAAGTTTTTGGCTGCCAACACGGGAACATAAATAACCATAGTAGAAATGTTGCTCGCATCACTCGTGCATGCTATTTTTGACGTTTGATTGAGGACATCAGAATCGTATCTACGAGCAACTGCAAGTTTGACGGGAGGGAGCCGGTGAAAGCAGATCGTGCAGCGTCGTTGAGCTTGGAGGCACGCGTTCTCATGTGGTGCCCCTCTGGCTCTTGCATCAGCCTCCGGACGGCGCTCTCCACGCGCGCCCGGTCCGCCCTCTTCTCCAGCTTCACGCCGACCTTCAGCTGCTCCACCATAAACCAGCAGTTGGTGATTTGGTCCATCATCTGCGGCCAGCCGATCATGGGAACACCCATGCTCACGCTCTCCAGCGTAGAATTCCACCCACAGTGAGTGAGGAATCCGCCCACAGCCTTGTGTGAAAGCACACGCAACTGGGGCGCCCACTGGATGATCTTGCCTTGTTCGAGCGCAAGCTTTTTCTGCAGCTCCTCGGGCAGTTGGTGAGGGACCGGTTTCCGAGGGTCATGCGCAGCATTAGCTGCTCGAAGAACCCACAGAAATGGTTGGTTGCTAGCGACAAGCCCAAGGCCGATCTCTTGCATATCGTCCGGTTCCAGTGTTGCAATACTACCCAGGGATATGTAGAGAACAGAGCCTGCTCTTTGCGTGTCCAGCCATTGCATGCACTCTTCTTCGTCGCACAAGCTGGCGCCCGTTCCTCCGTCCGTGAGTCCATTCGCACCGCCTAGAAAAGCAGACGGAAGCAGCGGACCAAGTGTAAGCATCCTGGGAAGCTGCGCTTGGAGTTCCTGCCATACTCCGCTTTCCAGATCAGGAAAGGAGTTCCCGATAATGCACAGGGCTTGGTCCAGGCAGGCCATTTGCCTCTCCACGTGGGCACGCATCCACTCTTCGCTGTCGTGGCCGGCCAGAGTATAAAAAGGCAGCTCGCACGTGCGGATCTCTGGTATTCCAGGTATGCAATGGAGTAGCTTACAGCCGGAGCTGTGGTCAGCTTCTTGATGATCCTGGTAGACTGCAATTAAGGCACAAACAATATCAGCTGACTTTTGGAGGCTTTCTGGAGTATTGTTATTCTTAGAATGAGCTTATGAGAATACCCAATGCCCATAGAGGAAACTGCACTGGCTACTTAATTAATTGACAGTTGGAGAAGCTTGCTATGATGAGATTGAAATAAGCACTAATCAGAAGCAAGCAAGGAAGAAAGCTTTAAGCCCTGAAATTAATTACCTTGAGCTTTGAAGGGATCCAGATTCGGTGTAGCTTCCATGATCTTCTTCACACTCAAGCTGCAGGCGAACGCGGCCATGGAGTTGGGCCAGAAGGAGACCCTCGGGATTTCCCATTTGTTGGCCACCTCTTGCGTCCACACTAAGAAGGAATCGGACACCATGCAGGTGATGGGCTGCTCGACGTCCCGGACCAACATCCTCTCCACGACCTCGTCGAAAGAAATGTGCAAGGTTTCCAACGACATGGCAAAATCAAAAGAGAGGGGATTCCTATCATGATTGTCCGGGAGGCCGTCCGAGATCCCCACCAGGCGTATATCCAAGCCAAGTTCACCGATCCTCTGCTCCTGATTGGCTTGCAGCATGCGTTTCACGTTGAACTCGCTCGTCACAAAGGTGATGAGAAAGCCCCTTGCGGCCAGCAGCTTCGAGAGCTGCATCAAAGGAGTGATATGGCCTTGCAGAGGGTAAGGCATCATCACCACATGAGGACGCGGTTGCTGCGGACGTTGAATTGAAGAATCTACTTGCAGTGGTGGTGGATAAGCAGATGCCATTCCTATATCAAGCAAAAAGAGAAGATCAAGCTAGGCGCAATCAACCGGGAAAATTGATCAACCGGCGGCTTTAACGATCTCCTGTCACGAGGCTACAATGCGTTGTGCGTCTACAATATGTTCACTTATACATATATACACCTCTTAAATGCTATGGCGAAGAGGAGATCAACGTGTCTTCACACTTAGATGTTCCGGTGACGGAATATATCTACAACGTTGCAGAGGGGCCCGGGGGGCCCTGCACCTGCAACATTGACCGCAACGTCTCTTAGAGAGGCGTGCACGATCGGGAAACACGGGGAATAGTTCTTACGCTTTGTCTCTCTCTCTCTCTCTCATTTTCACAAGAGTTCCAAAGTCAAAAAAGATCGAGCCGGATCGACCTGAATTGGTCGACCCACACCATACATACGATTTTTGTGCGTGCGATAAATTAACTTAGGAAGAAAGGGAAAAATCTTCAAGGTTTGTTTACGGTCCAAAAGTTTGCAAAATATGTGTGCAAAATGTTTTTTTTCATTCATTAATCCAATACAATGTCCGATAAAGTTTGTTCGATTAAGGTTCTTTATACAATTTTCGATTAAGTTTGTAAGAGTTAGGTGGAGTTACGTGGATTTGGACGCATTGGCCACATTTCTTAGAAAGTGGGGACTCATGTGGGACTTTAATTTAGAAAGTGGGGCGGGGAGTGGTTCTCCTTGGGCGGGTGAGTGTGGTGGTCCTTCTTCAACGTCATTTTCTGCTATTTTCCCATGTTGGGATCTGGTGCTCCGGCCGTGGAGGCTCCTCCGTGGTGGCCGCCATGGTCGACCTCATGCATGCGACATCTGATTCGTTCGTACGTGCATGTTTGCATGCCTTTGGAGGTTTTGCGTTTGTTTCGGGTACCTTGGAGCGGTGAGTGGTAGTGCTTCTTTCATTTTCTGCTATTGTTTGGTAGTACTGGGAGCTGGCGCTCCAGCCGTGGAGGCTCCTCCCTGGTGGTCGCCATCATCTACATCATCCATGTGACATCTGATTCGCCCATCTGATTGGTTTGGGTGTGTTTCTATTCCCTGCAAATTTGCATGGCTTTGAAAGTTGTCAGTTCCTCTCGCGTATGCACATTGTTGCCGCCTGGAATGTTCTGCAGGTTTTCATGGAGGTCATGCGTTTGTCTCCCATGCATGTTGCCCTGTGGGCCATGTCAACTATTGCTATGGTTGGCTTCTTTACGTGTTGTCGTTCCCATCATCCTCTTCTGTTGCTATGGTTGGCAAGTGTGTTTCTCAAAATGATTTATATGAGAGTCGTGATGTTTAGGTTTCATATGCTTTTAAGCATGGCTGAGTGTACTCGCAGAAGAACTAAAGCAGTCTCTATATGTCCTTCGGTGGGGCAGGCTAGCCTACCTCCCTTAGCCGTGTCACCTCATAGATGTCATGCACAAGCGTCTATTTGTAGTAGCCGGCTGTCTAAATCGAACAAGGAGAATGTTTTCTCTTGGAATCGTCACTCCATCGGAAGGGCCGATCGGTTTGGAGAATTTGAAAGCCGTTGAACGAAAAGCTCATTTGTCATGTATGTAAAATATATGATGTTTTATATATGTGACATGTGGTATATTATTTATTGTCGCAGGTAGCTCTGAGATGTCTTGTGCTACGACAAAGAGGAAGGACACCAGTAATATGTATGTTTCATGTCCTGGGCGTCCAAGCAATGTCGCTCCTGCATGTCTGCAGTTTCTAACCCGTAACAACTTGAAGATGCTCGAGGTTTCTAGATCACAATTGGCATTAGGAATGATTATGCCAATATCTCTTTGTGGGATTACCTTGTTGAGTTTGTCTGCCATGAGTGCACTCAAAATGTGTTCTTGGTGGAACTCTTCACCACCTCCATTTTCAAATGGTTGCCTGTTCTCTACACTGATTATTTCAATTGGCAAAAATTGTAAAGCAATATTTAATGTGGAACATTAACAAACCACTAGAGGGGTATTGTCATGCGTCGTGCATTACGTTAGATTAAAATGCATACTTTTGAGGATATGCTAGGGTACTGTCTGAAGGCTATGCATAAACCCCACTTTCGCTTTGATGCTCATAACGTTTCCGCAAAGGAGATGTCTAGAGGTAGAACTTTGTATGCACGGTTTGGTCAAGGTGATCTGAAGAATCGAGTGTGTCTTAACCCCGGTGAATGTATTTGAGAGGGCTTTTGTGTATATGGAAAATTATATATTAAACAAATGGATTGTAACACTTGGAATCACTCTTCTAAATATGATGAGGAGTGGTAAGTACTTTCCCAGTGCACAATGGATATTTCCAAAAGCCGGTAATGCATGGACTCAAGTAGAGTCCGTGCCATGTGTGGAAATGTCTGAAGACACCGGCGTTTGCTGACATCTCGGACATAAGGAAAGTTTTCTTTCGAGATCATTACATTGAGGGTGAATCCACCGATACTTCCTTCCACGAGCCGAAGATAATCCCGAAGAAGGAGAGAATGAGGAGCCTCTATTTGACAAGGAAAATGATGAAGTTCCAAAAGATGACCGCGAGAATCGAATCCTCGTTGAAGAAAGCCTGCCTGATGTGGATCCTGATAAGCCGTACATAAACTCCTCTGAAGAAAAAGCTGTAGAGTTCTTGAGAGAAATCAGTGGAGATGTTTAACTTTTGTAATAAACGAGCAGTGCATATGCTTGACTGTAATTACTTTTTGTCCAGAAATAAAATCTCTTACCTTTTTTTTCCTAAACTTCTAATTGGGTAGTAGACTAAGGTTTAGGGTTTAGGGTTTAGGGTATAACACATTTATGAGTAAAATAGGTAATTGACCTAGACTACCTCAAAAGATTCCCTTCCAAATATTGAAAATATATATCTTTTTTGAGTATTGGACATAGATTTACAATTTGATTCTCACAAAAGTCTAAAATTTACTTAAATTTTAAATAACTAAAAGTAAATCAAAGCACTACCTTGAAATTGTACTTAAATCATCTATAAAATAGCTATGTTTTTACAATGCTTAATTCTTTGATTATTACACAAATAGCAGCTTCTAAAGAGGCAAATATATATAAGAGGAAATTTTTTTATGCTAAGACAAAGAGTATTTGATTCCGGTTATCATAATAATTATTTAATTTGATCTTTGTTTTCTACCAAGATGCCAAAAAGGATCATCACCATAAAGCTATCCCTTATAACTTAAAAAGTGGGGAAACATCACTTTGCAGATGCTTGAGAGTTTTTTGACATCATATTGGAGCGAGATGTACCAACAGTTGGGCAACTCTCGTGTAGGCTTTGTGTTGACCGACTTGCTGTAGGCACCCTTGCACCCTTGTGTAGGTGCAAGGGAAGATAAGTTGTAGACGAGCAACGAAAGTCGAGAGTTAGCAAGACACCTTTTCGTACACAATCAAGGCACACTTGATGGGAGTGTGGAGAGAAAAGCTCTCAAAAACCTTGCGTAAATGAGCAACGGTGTGTCTTGTTGTGTAGGCAGAATATCTTGCGTAGGCGGTCGAGCATGTTTATAAAATGAGATATATAAAAAATCATCCAGACTAAGTAATGCATGAATGAAGTAGCAAGCTTTCTTCACTCCATGTTGATTGTGTTGGAAAGTAATCTCCTTCAGCGATCCAACAATAGGTTTGATCCCTATAGCTATAGAAACTCTCTCTATTTTTTGTTCTGATAACTTTGACCATTAGAAGCTGGCCAGCTTCCACTAGCGTATCTTGTGAAATAGAGAGTCAAGAGAGTAGACAAAAGGCAGTTGGGTAGGTGACAGTCGATAACAAGGAGGAGCTTTAGTACTGCTATGGTGTGAATTTATTCCTAGTCAAGCTGCACATAGTGAGTAAATAAGGAACATGATTAATTTTAACCAATCACAAGTGGGAAAAAATTATTGGGAGGTAATGGCGCATTATGTACTTGGGAGTTAGTGCGTAAACAAATCCATAAGAAAGATGGCAAGCATCTCTCTTGTCCACGTGATTTCATGGCCACCAATGATTCTTCTATACTATATAAATGAGCTTGGCTCAATGTGGACACGTGTTGAAGGAATAGAATCTCTAAGACACATATAAATGTTGATATTCTAAAAGGTTCAATTGAGCCCGTCGCCTTTTCTATATTCCCTTAGTGTGAAAGAATAGAATTTCTAAGATATATATAAATGTTGATATTCCAAAAGGTGCAATTACATTTATATGAGTCTGTTGCCTTTTCTCTATTCCCTTACAAGATGTCAAGGTTTGGTTGGTTTTTATGCAAAGGGGAAGGTGATGGTGGGCAAATAGGTAGGAAGAAACAACGAGGGCGTCATCCGCGAGGGATGAGGGGCGAGGGCCTCGGAGGAGCCGGTGGAAGTGATTCTCCATATTGTTGTTGAGGCCTTGGTGGATGCGGGGGTGTGCCTTCCAACTGGGGAAGGTGTGGTGGCGGTTGAAGAGGTGGGCGTAACGTGGAGATGGGTGTCAGGGGGCTGAGGGTGTTTGTCAAAAGTGAGGTTGGCCCAGGCAGCATTAATGTTATCCTCCACCTCTAGTTTTTCATAATTGGTGGCCTCGCGGGGTGGTGGGGGTGAAGAGGCAGAGGGGCCTGGGTGAAGTGGAGAGAGGGATTGAAGGGGGGTGGGGTTATCGGTGTTGCAGGGGGAGTGGGGTGGGGTGGGGTGGGGTGTGCTATTGATGCACCCTTCACTTATGTGGCAGTCGTGTTGTTTTCTTGGCGCAGATCGCTGTCTAAGAGGAGCATCGCACCAACAGCATGTGTGGTGCCTGCAAATTAGGTCTAGAATTTCATACATTAGATTACAGAGAACTTCCATCATAGGTTCCATCAAGCAATTATGTGCCTATTGAACTCTCAACATAGGTGCCCACAGCTTGCATACCTTGCCGTCACCACAACTTGCTACAAACTATCAATTCTATGTTTTTCTTTTAACATCTCATAGCTTGCTTTAACGTGCAACGTCTAGAGAAATGTCATCATATTTTCCTCGAGATTTGGTAGGTCTCTCATATCCATTCCTTTCTGCATACTTTTGATCATCAAGGACCCATCATATCTATTCCTTTCTACATACTTTTGATCATCAAGGACATGGATCCTATACAAGCCCAAGCAATATTCAACAACATGCTTGCCTTCTTTATTATAGTGCTTCATGCCTGGGAAATGCTCAACAAATGACTCTACCTCAACAACATTTATGGAAGAGGATAACACCATGTATGAGGTCATCTTGCCTGTACTTCAAGAGATTAATGATGGTTTTCAAGCATTGTGTGGCTTCCCGAATTGTGGTGCCATAGATTGTACACAATCAACATGAACCTACCTGGTGATGAGAGTAGTAAAGCATGGCGAGATCATAATGGCAAATACAACATGGTTTTGCATGGCAAATGATTGCCAGGCGCACCATTCTTGTTAGTATGTAATGTCCTTGAGTAGCGTATGCCATGGCAGTAGAGGTATCAGCACAGGAGGTGCCCAGGGTGTTATAGAAACTATTTTACCAAAGCAACATGGGTGCTTTTTTTGGTGAGCAATTATGGGCGAACAGTTTGGGAAACTGGCGAGAAATTGAAATCGTCACACATAGGTACCTCTAGCATTACTCTCTTTCACACTCTCTCTCTCTCTCTCTCTCTCTCTCTCTCTCTCTCGGGTATTGACACATATACACACCAACACATTTCACACTTTTGCGAGATATTGATAAAAGTTGCTTCCATACATGGGACATTGAATACAAAATTCATGGAAAACACCAACAAGTGTTCCGTAACACATAGGTACCTCTAACATCTCTCTCTCTCTCTCTCTCTCTCTCTCTCTCTCTCTCTCTCGGGTTATTGACACATGTATACACCAACACGTTTCACACTTTTGCGAGACTAATAAAAGTTGCTTCCATACATGACACATTGAATACAAAATCCAAAGAAAACATCATTAAGTGTTCTTGGTAACCAATGGCATGGTCGTCTCCATGACTCGTATTCCATGTGAGGACCAACACTTCTTGAAGTTGCATGATCTTGCGGGCTTGTGTTGGGTTGTGGAGGTCCCCCCCTCCAATTCGAATACTGATATGGGTTGGTTATGTTATGATGCTGTATACCATAAGGATATGGCATCATTGCCATTGTCATCTCTACTCTAGGTGGTGGTGGATAATACACAAATTGCTTGGCTATATTGGTAGCTCTAGGTGGTGGTGGATAGTAAGAAATTTGCCGAGTAGCACCACATGGTACATATAAAGTGTGTTGTAGAACTAGATCATGCGCTCTTGATGCCTCCACTATAGGGTAGAGAGTTCAAGCTAATGTAAAAAATCTTAGTGGAGAATTACAATGTTTAAACTTTTTGACAATCAAGCTAATGTAAAAGTTATTTTTTGTGAACCTTCCTAGACTAAAAAAGGCCATAGCTCTTTCAATTTATTGGTCCCTATTCCTCCAAAGTTTACTCTTTACCAATGGACAAAAAAATATGTTTCATGCACGTCTCCCTCCCAAACTTGGGGGTGGTTCATTGTAGTGAGCCTTTGGTTGGGAGATGAGCGTGCCTAATGCTTTCCTCTTGTGCTTTATGCATGTTTTTGTGTGAGCTCTTGATGCAGGACGGTCATGGGGATGCCACAATTGGTATTAGAGCTTGACTTGCATCATAATCAGAGTTGTGGACCTCTCATTACATAAACCTTCTCTCATTAAGGAGAGGGGGAGGGAGATTTGAGACATTGCGCTTTAATCAATTATGGATAGAGACTCACCTTCTTGTAGCGGATTGCACGAATGTTTGTAGAACGCGTGCTAATGTAGATGATATTGCGATTGCAGATGGAAGTGATATGATGGATGACCTTGCAATTGTAGACAAATTCCATTTTCGCGAGTGCAACCAAGGCATGTGACATGGCAGTTAACTGCCACATCATATTGCCGAAGGTTGGTATGGCGCCCATCGTCTGTTGTCCCGTCAATGTACCGTTGTCTGTCGTCAACCGTCAAGTCTAAAAAGGAGGGCGAAGAAGGGGGTTGCGGAGCTGCTGGCGCCCATTGCGTGCATGTCGGCCAGCCCGGAGCAAATTGTAAGCACCCTCTTGGCCCTGCTCAGCCTGTTCAGGATGTCTTGCGTCACTGTGTACACGGGTTGGGCACCCTTCTCGGCCACCCAGGACATGGTCGACCTCCTCCACCATGTGCAAAAGTGCGTCCCCACTTCTTTGTTGTGCTACGAGCCCAACTACGATGAAAGCACCGAGTACGAAGACTTCCACGACGACGAGTGGGACACTACCTCTGTTGATGTCGTCCAGCCACGTGAGGTGGCAATATGACGTGGCATTTTCTAGCCACATCATCTACCACGTCCATCTAAAATGGCCGCTAAACTAGTTCAAAAATAGATGTGAATCTAAACTAAATAAAAGTGTACATATCTTGAAAAATTAGATATCTACAAGGGAGCTTTCACATGTCCCAAATAATATATACATGAGTGGCATCCAAAATAAATTAATGACACTTGTTATCACAAAATCGAATAGTGCATCAACTATCCTCTTTGAGGTAAGGAGATCGATGACATTCTTGTGGCAATGTTAAGAGAAAACTTCAAACTATACAATGGACTTGCAAAACATAAGTTAATATATAATAGCTCAAAAATCTTAAATTTATCACAGAAACCTTTGAAATTTTACGTATGCTTAGAAGGGGTCAAGGATGATAATAGCCTAGGCCCTATAGTCAAGTAGTAGTGACGTTGCATGTGTTGTCCCTGTAGAGACGTTGAATAAAGTTGATAAGGATGCCTTATTTCACTTTCAGTGAGTTGAAACCCTTATTCATGTTTGTTGGTGGAGAGAGAGAGAAAGAGAGATTGAATAGCGTGTGGAGGGGATTTATGAAAAAAAGAGAATTTGAAGAAGAGGGGGAGGGGGGGGGACATAGGATGTGGCTTGAAAAAAGAAAAGAATAGGAGGACATGAGAGAGAGGAAGAGGAGGTGAGGGAGAGAGGGGGTTTGGCTCAATTGCATTTGGTAGAGAAGGGTGGGTCAAGACTTTTCAAGCACACACTTGCCCAAAAGCCCACTCAATGCAATAGTCTAGGAGATGAGGCCAACATTCTTGTCCAACAATGATTCAGCTTGCCCATAACATCAATTGTGGGAATTCATAAATAACATCATCATGTAGCCTTTTTATCCTTCAAGCATCCACTTGCCATATCGTTGAGTGTGCGAACACCTTGTCTACGTTATCAAGTCATCTTTGACCACATGATGGGCATAGCATTAAGTATGTGATAGACTTTATTCGCTCGCCTTTAAAAAAGGAAGACCCTGTTGTTACCTAAAAGTCTCAAATAATATAGGAAAATTTCAACATTATGTCTATCTAGGAGCTTGTCTTCATTGAATACATTAAGAATGACAAGGTAGAGATTGCTTTTTTTGGGTGATTTTATCACAAGTGATGATTTCTAACTCTTGTAAAATTCTTAGTAAAAATCTCATAAAAAGTACAAACTAATGATTGGTTTAAGAATTGCCATAGTTGATTCCAATTTGTGTTAGTGAAAGCATTTCAAAAGAATGAAGAAATTATCGAATTGTTGATTGGTGGGGGACTTCATTTTGAAAGATACATAACAAAGGTATATTCATAAGAATCTTCAAAATATCATTCCTTCATATGAGTTTTTCGAGAGTACAAAATGAACACATAGATAACAATTTTTTTAAAGGTCCATCCCTTCAATAACCAAAGGTAAAACTAGAAAAGAATGAATACGTAAAGATATTTTTTTAAGGTCCATCCCTTCAATAACCAATGATAAAACTTGAAAAGAATGAATATAACAACCAAATGTGTAACTTAAAAAGAAATTATGTGTGTCTATGGTTGCTTTTCTTATAAATTTCTCTCTCTCTCTCTCTCTCTCTCTCTCTCTCTCTCACACACACACACACACACACACACACACAAAAGGAACAACTTAGGGAAATTTAGCTATCTTTGAATGTTTTAGGTACTACGTGTTGAAGTGGAGAAAGAAGGGCTATTCAAGACTTCAAGGAGGACGGTAAGGAGCTAAAGACACTAACACCAATGTGGACATGAAACATAGATGCATTCGAGGCACTAATAAAGATTGTACATAGCCATGGTGACCATGGTGTCCTTGAGCTTGGCATGAGAGAAAATAGGCTACATTATCTTTGTCAATATCGAACCCTTCAAGGTACATAATTGTGGATAGCAAAGAACCTAACTTTGTGAGTAGTTAAATAAAAGGCCACCAAACTCCTAGAAGTATAAGATACAAAAGGCCCCCACGACCATTATTCAAGGCTTCTTATAGTGATAAGTCAACTCCTATATCACAATACTTTTTTTTCATTCCCATTTTCTTTGTTTATTGGCATTTATGGAACTATGGACTCTTAGTCTTACTCATGCACTAGCTTGTAATTTAGTAATCAACCTTCCATTGAAGTTAATATAATATCATCATCTCTGTATTTTTTTCCAAATATATTTCATCAAAACAATAATACCAAGCCTTATCAAAATATTTTATTGTTTAATCCTATTAATAGACTCAAGGAAGGGTGGTGAGAAAGCTAAATCTAATTGTTGCAAACCATATAAGCTTAGAGGTTTTTGACAAGCCATAGTGAATCGTGAGGTTCCATGGTTTGTAAAGCCTCAAATAATTGTTAAAATAGGACCTATGACTTGGGTACAAGTGGAATAAAGAAATCTCCGTGTGACTTCAGTATAACTGAAATAAAGAAGTTTCCATGTGACTTGGGTACAACTGAAATAAAGAAGTTTCCATGTGAGAATTTGACCTATGACTTGTTGTTGTTGCAATAAGACCTATGACTTGGGTATAACTAAAATAAAGGAGTCTCCATGTGAGAATTTGGTAAATAAATGAAGTGTCTAAGTTTTTATATTTTAATTGATGTAAGATGTGCACAGGAGTGTTCTAGGACTCTAGCCGGCTAGACAAAACTCAAAATGTGGAAAGAAAGGCAAGAAGAAGGTGAACCACCTCTAAATCAAGATTAAAAAACAAAGTAAATAAATAAAATTAGGTTAATTTCTAATGGTGCATGGACTTGAAATGTGGAGAACTACATGATTATAGCTTGGTAACTCAATTGCAGTGCAACTAGAACCATACTTGATTTAACCTAAAGGGAAAGGTCAATTGCAAAGGTAAAAATTGAAAATAATGAATACAACAACCAAATGTGTAACTTGAAAAGAAAGATTGTGTGTACCTATGGTTTTTTTAAAATGTTTTTCTGATCTCTCTCTCTCTCTCTCTCTCTCTCTCTCTCTCTCACACACACACACACACACACACACACACACACGCACACACACACACACACACACACAAGGAACAACTTAGAGAAAAGCTATCTTTGAATGTCTTAGCCTGGACGTCGATAGGATTTTTCGTGCTGAGGAAATATGTCCAAAAAATATGCCTACCCAAGACACCAGGAATAAGATATAAAACATGGAAAATGGTTGGAAACCTTAGAAACTAGGGATTGTTGCATGGTCATTTTCAAAAACAATGAAAACTAGCCATTGTGACTCTAGTGAACTGACGAGAGAGTACTTGCACATGTACAGAAGGAATGGGGGAAACAACGCATAGTGCAGGAAGCTGTGAAAGTCAAGATTTTGCATGGTTGTGGAGGAGAAGTGGTTTTTGGTGTGTGTGTGTGTGTGTGTGTGTGTGTGTGTGTGTGTGTGTGGATTGCAAAGAGGAGAGTTGTGAAGGAGAATCGTGCAGACAGACGTGCTTGTGTGGTAAAACAGCTTTGGTGATAGCTTGCTATTTTGGAATCTGTTTGTTTTTTAGAAGGCGAGAACACAGATTTTGTTTTGAGGAGATTAGGTTTGTTGAGAGCAAGGGTTGCACGGTTGGTAGAAGGTCTTGTAGTAAGTGGGTTCCCTAGGACCTCTGAATAGCAACAATGTTGGAACTTGGACTCGCTCAAGCTTTTTTCAACAATCCTTTGTAATATTTGTTGGTGGTAGTTAGCAGAGTATAGCTGCAACTTATGTTGTTGTTGGGTTGTTGCAAGATCAGGGTGTCCAGTTTTATCCAGTTTTTGCTGGACTGGGACAATGCTTGGAGAGCAAATTTTAGGGGGTAAGGTACTTAAAATGAGATCAAGCAAATAATAGAAAATATGCTTGCCCTTAAATTAACCCAGTATAACTTAAATTAATATAAATTAGTCTAATTAATCAAAATTAATTAAAAATATGATGAAATGATAAACAAATGATCTTTCCATACTTACAGTGATCCAATTTATTTTTCCATAGATGCACCATTACAAGTACACTAGTCCCTATAGGTTTTAGATGATTCACATCAAAAATGTAATTTTACTAATTAGATTATTAATATTTACAGGCCTTCTGATAGTCTGGAAGAATTTTGAAAAAGAGATCATTAAAAATCCAACCATTGGATTTGCAATTTTCACTAACCACCACATTCTACTAATGTCTCAGTATCTACCCACTCTTTTGATCTACAAGATTGAGGACTTTAAGTGGTACCTATTGTGGGTACAGAAAGTGGCGTATATTATAACACTTTAAAGACCTTGAAATATTTAAAGAAAATAGACAAATATCTTAAAATTTTCTCAAAAAATCAAGTTAAGCTCCATATTATGTGAAGATCTAAGGTACAAAGTGGGAATCTCATATGAGTTTATATGTAAAAGATATTAGCATTTTATGGAATCAGCTCAAACTTGGGACGACAGGGTATATACATTGACTTTGTACCTAAGAAAATGAGGACTTTTGACTATCTAATGCTTAATCAAATTATGCAACTATATTTTCAACTTTGAATATGATGTTCCAACAAAAGAACTTGAAACGAAATTCCTTCATTTACTAGGAGAGATTAGCCACTAAAGGTAAACAAATGCCTGTTTTTTTACTGTTTACAGGGTGCCTGAGTGGACAAAACTGGGCACCCTGATCTTGCAATCACCCTGTTGTTGATCTTTGTGAAGTTGAGAATACATGATAGGCTTGTTGGGGATATTTGTGTGGAAATCTCTTGGTTTATAGTGTTCTCTTTTGTTTGTTCAATCCCCAAATCTCAGTGGTATTGAGTTTGGCTCAGTTTGTTTATTTATAGAAGGCCTGATAGTGTTGGTTTGATGAAATCTCTTGCTTTGGTTTTATCTGCATCATTTAGATAGAGTCTTTGTTGAGGAAAAACAATTGTGAGTAAAGAGCTTACTTTGGTTGATTTTGAACTGTGTCAGTCAGCTTGTGTTTGAGTCAGCAGGTTCTGATAGCTGTGAGCCAGGATAGGTCAGCTGCCTGACACATTGCTGGGGTATAGCTACTTGTTTGTTGAACACTTTTGAAGTCAAGGCTGACAGTTGGGAGACAACTAGAAGTGAATCTGACAGGTTGGGTAATGTTAGTGGTCTAGGTCTCACAGATAAGGATTATGTCAGGTTAGAAGGTAGTTAGCCTAGGTCAGCTGAGTCCCAATAGGAGTTAGTTGTTGGTGTTCAAGAGTGGTTTTGATCTCTTGGGTAGAAGGGGAAACTTTTGGGTTTAGGTCTAACTGGAAGTTGTTTAGTAGTCAGGCAGAGTTGAAGGGAGTGGTGTTCCAGAGTCAGAGGACTGTCATCTCTACTATTAGCTGGGGGTGTAAGGAGTTGAATCTTGGAGAGTTTTGAAGTGTTTAGGGGCTACGAGGTGTCAGTGGACACGAAAGGGCCTTTATCTTCCTATGGAGGCTATGTGTGACATTGCCTATTTTGCATGCAGCTATGTGTGACATTGCCTATTTTGCTAATGATGAGAATGGCTACACTTCAAGGATAGAGTTTGGTGATAGGTCTAATGTTGTTATCTCTTGTGATGGTAAAGAAGCTTGTCTTGTTTTGAGAGCTGGAGGGATAGGAGAGTCTGGTTTAGGGTTGGAGAACATATCTTTTGGCATGCTTAGCAGACACGAGTGGGTTATTATGGACCCCCTCGAGGATGTCATGCATGATGAAGAAAAGAAAGAAATTCTTGTTATGAAGGAATTGCCAGAGATGAGCTTGCAGGTTGTTGAAGAACACCATGATGGTGACATGGGGCGTGAGGAGGATTCTTGGGCTGATTTCATGCACTTGGTGTGCTAAGTTGAGGAGGATCACTACTCGATGGGTATTAAGGAGCTCTCTTCTTATCAAGAGAATGTCATCAATGGACATGTGTGAACACAAAAGTGGCTAGAGGTATAGAGGTGCATGAAGATGCCTTTGATTGGGGCTTCAATGAGCCCATGATACAAATGGATGCAGATATACAAGTCTATGTGAGGAGGGCCCAATCAAGGTTCCAAATGTTGAAAAGTACAAGGGATACCAGTTAATGATGTTTCTCTCTTCATGCTTTTGTGTTTGGCTATACTATGCAGGTTCTTGGAATATCCCTGTGTCACAGAGGATATATGGCATAGAAAGATGTATGTAAATGATGTGTTTGATGGTGGAAACTTAGCCACAATGCATGTTAGGAAACGGTGGCCATTTGTTAGAGGCAAACGAGATGTGAAGATGTACATTGCAAATGATATAAAAGTTTTTCATCTTGGTGGACATAAAGTGTTTGGTGACTTTTATATCATTTTGTTTTGAGGAGATCGGGTTTGCCCAGAGCAGGGATTGCACTGTTGGTAGAGGGTCTTGTAGGAAGTGGGTTCGCTAGGACCTCTCAATAGCAACATTATTGGAACTTAGACTGACTTAAGCGTTTCTCAACAACCCTTGGCAATATCTGTTGGTGGTAGTCTGCAGAGTATAGCTGCAGCTTTTGTTATTGCTGTTGATCTTTGTGAAGTTAAGAATACATGATTCTTGTTGGGGATAACTGTGCAAAAATCCCTTGGTTTTTTAGTGTTGTCTTTTGTTTGTTCATTTCCCAAATCTCAAGGATTTTGAGTTTTGGTTCAGTTTGTTTATGCACAAAGGGCTTGGTTGTGTGGGTTTGATGAGTTCTTTTGTTTTGGTTCTATCAGTGTTGTTTAGATAGAGTTTTTGTTGAGGGAAGACAATTGTAAGTGAAGAGCTGACTTTGATTGAATCTAAGTTATGTCAGTTAGCTTGTGTTTGCGTGAGCAAGTTTTGATAGGGGTATCTAGGGACAACTGTGAGTCAGGATAGGTCAGCATGACATTGCTTGGATATAGCTCTTTGTTTATTGAACATTTTTGAAGCCTATAATTGTGAGCTAGTTAGAAGTCAGTCTGACAGGTTGGGTACTGTTAGTGGTCTACGTGTCAGATAAGGACTGTGTCAAGTTAGAAGGCAGCTAGCTTGGGTTAGTTGAGGCCCAAAAGGAGTCAGTCATGGGTGTTCATGAGTGATTTTGGTCTCTTGGGTCAAAGGGGAAACTTATAGGTTTAGGTAAGACCGCCAGCTACTCTCAGCAGGACCGTGAGGCTGGGATTGTAAGGAGCTGAAACTTGAAGAAACTTGGAGTGTTCGAGGGCTAGGAGGTGTCAGCACACTAGAGGAATTTTATATAACTATGGAGGATTTCCGAGTCAATTTAGTCTTCTTCTGTCAGCCGGGTTTGGTCCAGCCAAAACAATCAGACAACTGTGAGTAGGAGGCCGATTGAAGGTTAGCAAAGGGACGTGGAAGGTTCTGGGGTTGTGAATTTTAGTGAGTTGAAACTAGAGGATAGCAGAGAGACTTGGAGAACTCATCTCTAAACTGGGGCCCGCATTAACATTCGGAAGCACATATACACATAGACCAAACCCCCCCTTAGTGTTGGTTAAATGATGACAAACGTCACGTAAGCGATGTGTTTGAAAAAAATTATGTTTTGACGCAAATATCCATCCCTTTGAACATCGTTTACATGATGATTAATTTAGCATCGTTCACACGCCGACAGTAAAACGACTGCATACTATAGTGCATTGCTTACGCGACGTCACTTATATAGGCGTCATATAAGCGACGCTCTGGGAAATTTAAAAAAAAACCCAAATCAGATGGTTCCTGCAAATTCGCAAGAACCTAGTTGGGCAAAGTCCCCGACTGCTCACACACAGGTATGCATGACCATGTAAAAATCATACCGGATCAGCACCAAAGTTTACACACATGCCCTAGAATTTTGCACTCCTCTACTTGCCGCCAACCTTCTCTTTCGTGCCTTATGTCCCATATTTTGTTTGTGTGTGTGATGGGTCAATCTTTGTTTCACACACCACATTAGTAGATGACAATTCACAATCCTCGACGTGCTACCATTACCAACCTGAGTAGTGTGAGAGATACTTCTTTGAACCTCTTGAGTCGATGTTCAAGCCACGGCTTGCAAAAAAATGTAATCTCTAGTGAATTTATTTTTCTTGATGTTTAACAGTGGATTCTTAACTAAGTGCTTGACATTGTGAGTCATGTTTGACATAAATCCTAAGACTTTTCTATCAACTGAGACAGCTTCCAACTTAGCCCTTTGAGCCACTTGTTCAAAAATGACATCCTTGGTATCACCACAATCTAAAAGAGAGTGTGACCAGGTAATCATTTAGATACCCCCCAACCTTAAAAAAATTAGAATTACCACCTCGACTAAAGCCCAAGAACTACTACCACATAGTATTCTCCCCTCATAGGACTAGTTGGTGAACTTTGAAGCACACCAATATGGATAGCGGGCGAGACTCCCTCCTGCTTACCTTTTTGACCTTGCCCAAGGTTGAGACCCTACTCTATTGAGCTTCAAACCTAGTGACTATGGAATTTAGAACTGGTGTGCTACTAGCTAGAGTGTGCCCTATGTGTCAAAGTCATGCATCAGTAGCACCCACACCACCCTAGGGCACTGAGCAACGTCGGTGGTTGGCTCCCATCTCCCAGCCGTTGCTCCCCCCAAAAAATCGGCCAGAGGAGATATCTATGACAAGGTGCCACCACACCCTATATATGGCTCTTCAGCTTCCCTGCTCTTGCATATGGGATAATCCACCACAACTTCTAGTCATGCGATAACCCAATAGTAGCTACAAGAATTGCCACTCCCAACACCCCTCTTCAATTCAAGCACCTTGATCGAACAGAGGTTAGGATCACTGAGGACCACACAGGCTGAGCTCTAATACCATGTCAAAGTCACGTAGCAATAGCACGCACACCACCCTAGGGCACTGAGCAACATTGGTGTCTGGGCTCCCATCTCCTTGATGTCTCCTTGATGTGCACAAAACTCGACAGAGGAGATATCTATGACAAGGTGCCACAACACCCTATATATGGCTCTTCGACTTTCCATGTTTTTGCATATGGGATAATCCACCACAACTTCCAATCATGTGATAACTCGAGAGTAGCTATAGGGATTACCACCTCCAACTCTATGGTTCACTCACTACTGACATGCTTGGGACACTTTGACTTAGAATGGCCTACTACATAGGGCATCAGTTCTCCTATGCTGCCAGGTGGGCATCAGTTTCTCCCTAGAGTAGTAGTTAGCCCCTCTTCTTCTAAGCAATCGGAAGAAGACACTATACTGGAGTTCAACAAGGCTTTCCTTAGCCGGCCAGGAAGTGGTGGCAAACAAGGTTCTTCTTGCCATCATGTGGTATGTCACTTCTTGTTGGGCCTTCCTCATGAGCCTGCATTGGGCACATTTAATGATTGATCCACAACTTTCTGTGGGCTGGTGATGAGAACATATTTGCAGCCAGTTTACGAGCTTGGGATCATCTCAAACAACAAAGCATCACTCTGAGAGGTGGTCGGTGTCAAAGTCACATTGGTGGATGCAGAGGCACTCCGAGGTGGTAGTGGCAACAGAAGATAAGGTGATACAGGCTTTGGTGAGACAAGGGTGCTACGATACGTGTGAGGCGGTAGATGAAGAGAAGAGAGGGCTGCCATTCCAAGTGGTGTAGTGGTGCAAGCTCTGGTAACAAGGTTGCTACAAGACCTGAAGGGTGCAGGCTCTAGTGTCAAGGGTGTTGCATACCTGAAGAGTGTAGGCTCTAGTGTCAAGGGTGTTGCATACCTGAAGAGTGCAGGCTCTGGTGACAAGGGTGTTGCATACCTGAGGGGGGGTGGTGAAGAGCATAGAGGGTTGTTGTCCCCATGGTGTGATGTAGTAGAGAGTGGATGATGTCTCGATGGTGTGAGCTGAGGAAAAATGCTAAAGTCCTCTATGTAGTAGAGAGGGCTGATGTCCCCCCATGAGCTGAAGATAAAACATTGATATGCTCTACTGTAGTAGCAAAGAGTGTTGTTGTCCCATGAATAGATATGTAACGCTGATCTATGCGGTAGAGAGGGTTGATGTCCCATGAACAGATATGTAACACTGATGTGATCTATGTGGTAGAGAGGCTGTCGTCCCAAAGTGTAGTCAGTTGTAAAATGCTGAAGTATTGTGTTGTAGCACAGTGGGTTGTTGTCCCCAAGTGTGGTCAATACTAAACGCTAATGTGTAAAGTCAGAGAGGGCGATCGTGATGGCAATTAAGTCCACTAAGTAAGAAGTCCCATTCCTTGTGTGGTCAAGATCAGAGTTTGGAGAATCAACTTCTGGTGAGAAGAATTGGTCCTTCGAGAGTGCGGGTAAACGATCCATGCTATGTGCTTTTGATAGCTTTGATACCATTGAGGGCAAAAGGATAAAAGGACCAAATGTACGAGAGATCAAAGAAAAACATCATAGCAAAGAAGAAGCAGGGTCGATGATGACGAAGGCTAAGAACTCCAAGAGGTGGTCGGTGTTAAAGGCTCGCGTCGGTGGATGCAAAGGCACTATGAGGTGGTAGTGGTAGTGAAAGATGAGGTGATGTAGGTTCTAGTGACAAGGGTGTTGTGGTACTTGAGTTGGTAGATGAAGAGTAGAGAGGGCTGTGTTGGGAGTAGTGTAGTACCATTTAGGTACCGCAACACCCATGTCACCAGAGTTTGCATCATCATCACTTCCACTACCACCTTGGAGAGCCTCTACATCCACCGACGTGAGCCTTAGACACCGAACACTCTTGGAGCACCATCATCCCGAGTGGTGCAAGCTCTAGTGACGGGCTGTTGCAAGATCAGGGTATCCAGTTTTGTCCAGTTTATGCAGAACTGGGACATAGCTTGGAGAGAAAATTTTGGGGGGCAAGGTACTTAAAATTAGATCAAGCAAATAATAAAAAATACACTTGCCCTTAAATTAACCTAATATAACTTAAATTAATATAAATTAGTCTAATTAATCAAAATTAATAAAAAATATGATGAAATAATAAACAAATGATCTTTCCATACTTAGAGTGATCCAATTTATTTTTCCATAGATGCACCATTACAAGTACACTAGTCCCTATAGGTTTTAGATGATTCACATCAAAAATGTAATTTTACTAATTAGATTATTAATATTTGCAGGCCTTCTGATAGTCTGGAAGAATTTTGAAAAAGAGATCATTAAAAATCCAACCATTGGATTTGCAATTTTTACTAACCACCACATTCTACTAATGTCTTAGTATCTACCCACTCTTTTGATCTACAAGATTGAGGATTTTAAGTGGTAGCTATTGTGGGTACAAAAACAGGCGTATATTATAACACTTTAGAGACCTTGAAATATTTAAAGAAAATAGACAAATATCTTAAAATTTTCTTGAAAAATCAAGTTAAGCTCCATATTATGTGAAGATCTAAGGTACAAAGTGGGAATCTCATATGAGTTTATATGTAAAAGATATTAGCATTTTATGGAATCAGTTCAAATTTGGGACAGGGTGTATACATTGACCTTGTACCTAAGAAAATGAGGACTTTTGACCATCTAATGCTTAATCAAATTATGCAACTATATTTCCAACTTTGAATATGATGTTCCAACAAAAGAACTTGAAACGAAATTCCTTCATTTACTAGGAGAGATTAGCCACTAAAGGTAAACAAATGCCTGTTTTTTTAGTGTTTACAGGGTGCCTGAGTGGACAAAACTGGGCACCCTGATCTTGCAACCACCCTGACAAGGGTGCTACAATACCTGAGGGGTTCTCTTTTACAGCCTCTAACCAAGGGCTTGTTCCTGCTTGCACACACCCTATTCACTTGTATATTTCAACACCTCCCATCAAGTGAATAATCCTAGCACACCTGGACCCTATACCAAGTTTCCCTCTTACTTAATAGTCCGCGACCAGTGCCTCAAGTCCCTAAACTCCATAGTCCTTGACACTCTCTCTCTCTATGTGTCCAAGGCTACTATAAGTGCCCGCGACCATGACTAAAGTGCTCACACATACATCTACCACGTGGCCTACATCATCGGCCGGTGGCTCAGAGTTGGTTTTACTTTGTTGGGGCAAGTTACATTGGGTTGTGGGGTCTCTCTCTCTCTCTCTCAGAAAGATGATCCGACTCCACTTCCTTTGGAGCCTCCATGAAGTTTGCCGATGTCATTCCTTCTTCACTGAGTTTGCTGTAGCAGTCTCTTGCCATGTGTCCTGGCTTTCCACATTTGTGGCAAGTGAAGGTCCTCCCTCCTACTTTGCCTCTTCCTCGTCCTCGTCCTCGAGAGAATCCTCCTCGGGTGAATAATGCTTTTTCTTCTCGTGCTGTTGAGTCGAGCCCTTTCTTCTCTTTGGCTCTGCTCTCTTGCTCTAGTAGAGCTGCTTCGAGTCTCGTGTATCTTCAATTCAGGTACATTCTTTAGTGTTGCTACAATGTTTTCATAATCTCCTTTGTCCACACTCTTCAGAAGTACAGCTAATGCTTCATCATCTTCTACCTTTTTGCCAATAGCTGCCAGCTGTTGCTTAATGCTTTTATATTTGTTCAAGTGTGTGATTAAAGGTTCACTTTCCTTCATGTCCAATTTGTAGAATTGCATTAACAGATTTATCTTTGAATTTTTTGCTTGTGTACCAAATAATTTATTGAGTTCATCCCATGCATCTTTTGCCCACTGTATCCCTGTGATGTGATGAATGATTTCATCATTTAAACTGAGTGCAATAAGTCCCAATGCTTTTTCATTCCTGCTCTTCCACTCATTTTTCCCTCTCTCTGGGCATTCATCTCTCCCTTCAACTAATCCCCACAGATTTTTCCTCATCAGCAAATACATGGTTTTTGTCTGCCATGTATAAAACTGTTCCCCATTAAATTTGGCTATTTCCTGTGCTAAACTCATGGTGATGTGAAGGGGGTCTTACCTCTTGATCCAATTTCAAGATTCAAGGGCAGTGTCTACCCTTTTACAACTCAATCTGGTGTTTAATAGATGATTACAACAAATTTATCAGTATAAAATCACCAGAAATTACACTAAATCAAGGGTAACCAATTTGTACGGGATGGTTAGAGTATCAAACCAACTCCGATTTGCAATCTGAAGCTATAGGGAGGGTGGTTGCAAGATGAGGTTATCTAGTTTCATGTAGTGGGCGCCCTTGGCTTTAGCTGGAAAACAGGCATTTTTTCAAGAAGAATAGCCAATCTCTCATAGTTAGCCAAGGAGTTTCACTTCAAGGTCTTCTAACGAAACATCATATGCAAAGTTGGGCACCTAAAACTATAATCTGATCGAATATCCAATAATTACAAATCCCCTTTTCTTTGGGAACCAAGTTTGTATACAGGCCCTGTCCTAGGTTTAGACAGGTATTGTGAATGTGAGTAAATTGCCTATAACTTTTACATTATTACTCATATGATGTTCCCACTTTGCATATCACAAATACAAATAACATAGAGCTTAACTTGATTTATCGAGTAATTTTTGATGTGTTCTACTATTTTCTATATTATTTAAAAGGTATTAGAATTGTTAAAAAACATACTATTTTATCTTCCCACCACATCTACCATTTAAAATGCTCAAACTGTATGGATCTAGTGATGATTAGATTGGGAAAGATTAGTATAATGTGGGTATAAGGTAAAATTACAAATCTAACGGTTGGATTTTTGTAGATTTACTTTGGAAAATTTATTATGACTGTTAGAGGCCCATTAAATCAATAGTAATTTAATTCTAGAAAATTAAATATTGAATCTTTCAATCTAAAAACTCAAGGGATCAATACTCTTGTTGCCATGAATTTATTAAAAAAAATTTGGCTTTGGGAAGGTCCATTTTCAATCCTCCCAAGTGAAAATTCCCATATTGTGTCCACTCTCCCCTTTTCAAGTCTAAAACCAATCCTAGTTAGGTTTGGAAATCTAGGCTTGGTAAACTTCACAGCTTAGGTTTCATTCCATGTGTGAGGCTTGGGTAGGCACAAATCTTATATATGCATGCCACTTTATGTCCACATGAGCATCGAGAGGATCCACATAAGCAGCTTGCCACCTCAGCTTGCCACCTCCACCCTCCATGTCAACATGGTCAACTTAGTTGACTCCCCACCTCATCATCCTAGTCATCATTAATGCCACATCATCTTGCCACCTTTGCATGCCACCTCGCACATGGTGACATGGCATGCCACATCATGGAATTGCCACATCAACCATAATAGTGCCACATGTCAAGAGAATGCCATGTGTCATACACGCTTGTGACACGTGGCATCTCCTTCCCACCTCCCCTCTTTTTTCAAAAACATATTTTTGGAAAAGTTAATTTAGTAATTTAGAGAAATAGAATATAAAAATTTAAATAATAAAATATATATAACTTATTAAATAAAAGAATTTAAAATCACTAATTTTAAAGGATTATATTTTGGGATTAGATCAATAAAAATATTATTAAAGATCATATTATTAATTTAAAAAAAATTAATTTAATATTTCTTAAAAAAAATTATGTAGAATAAACCTTTGAATAAAATTTGAAAAAAATACTTTATTTAAAAAAAGCAGTTATATAATTATAAAATAAAAGATATCTTTAAAGATATATTTATATATCTAGTAATGATAAATATTTAGACTTGTTAATAAATATTATAAATAATATTGATTTTTAAGTGGATAATAGTTTATCTTTAATTATCTTTATGTTTATCTTAGTTATCCAATCAATCTTAGATAGGAAATCCAATGAGATTTGAAGTGGATAACCTATTTTTTCTATATAATCACACATCTCTAGTACTATCCCACACTTATCTCTAGTACTATCCCATCATTGAGCCTTTATAATATTTTCTCTCTTAGCTTCCTTGAGAATGGGTTCTCAAAGTCGTAGGAGTCGGAAACGTGATAGGACTAGACTCCCCCCCATCCACCAAGTTCAAGAGGAGGAGAGGAGAAGGGTAGCTCGTGAGAGAAAGAGAGAGTGGAGAGCACGTCAACGAGCAACACCTTCCGTTTGGCGATGATCCAAGCCTTGCTCCTCCTCTTCCACTTCCTCTCCCTACGCCCTCTTCCCCTCCACTACCCCTTAGTTTAGATAATCCACATGAACCCGCCCTTCTTGAGTCCTCTCTTCTACAAGAACCCACTCCCCCTCCTTTGGGCACCCTTCGTGTGGATAGGAAAGAACTATCAAAGTCAGGGGCACATCGTCGTGCCCATGCAATCTTCCATTCCTATTTCAAAGACCTCACGCCTTCATCACAGGCATGTGTGCTTAATGCTTTGATTGATCTGCCCAACATGGCCAACCTGCAGGGCGCTTTCCGACATTGGAGGTCGAAGAGAGAGGAGAGCTGGCATGGCGGTGCTACAAAGTGTTCGTCATTCCTATATAGTTAACAAGAAGAGGAACTCTGCGGACGCTTTGGCTGCTCGACGGGCTATTGTGGCAACCATAAGTAGCTCCCAAATGAAGGGTAAGGTTAGTGCCACATCTCGCATCCTTTCCATAGCACCAAACGCACTTAGAGTTGGGTCTATTAGGCGACAAAGTTTAGATGCCAATGAGGTTGGTGCTATGTGGGCGAGTAGTGGTCGTGTAGCTAGGCATGATCGCCTACTAGATGAAACCACTAGAACCTTGATAGAAAGTTTTTGGGAGGAGAATTGTCGTGCATCGCCAGTTTTCAAGAAAGCTTTGCGTAAGAGAGTGACAAGAGGAGTGTTCATTGAGCACGGTGCTTGCTTTCTTGAAATGACCCAAACTGAGTTGTATTCTCAGTTTGTGGCTTCGTATCCAGAGCTTAAAATTGGGCAAAGGTCATTTGAGGGGTGTAAGCCTTGGTTTGTGAGGTACTCACGTCAGCGTGACACATGTTGTTGTCGCTACCATGTTGAGTTCAAACTTTTTTATGATGTGTTCCGTTCTCTTAGTGGGCATAGAGAGTTGCCTTGTAGTCCACGTGATTTCATCCACTCTCTTTTGTGTGCACGCACGGAGGATGCCCAGTTCCATCGGATGCCTTGTGTGGAGAGCAATTGCACATCATGTGGTTCACTTGCACATCTACAGATGGTAGATCTTGATGCAAGTGACCAAGAGATAGTGGCATGGCAACGTTATGAGTATGTGACACACCAGCTCCAGAGTGGTGGACAGTCCAGGAAGTTGCAGCTCGTGGACAAACATACACCACGTTGTCACTTCACAGCCACATTTAGGGAGCAGATCTACCCCTACATACGGCACAGTCATTGTGCCAAGTGGCAGGATCGTCAGTTCCGAGCATGCCTAGCAGAGTTTCCTATTGGTGTGGTCGTCTCTGTGATTGATTTTGCAGAGAACTACACTTTCACACCTTTTCAGGAGATACAATCTGAGTATTACTTCTCAAAGCAGGTAATGGTTATATTTTGTAATATTTGTCTTATGTTTGAGCTACATTACTTATTTGATTTTTTGTGTCCTAAACGTATGTATTGCTTACCTCACCAGGTTGCTATTATGGTCCACATTAGCTATCGACATGCAGAGGCTCATGTAGATGGGATAGCGAGTACCCCCGAGACCCGTGTCATTATTCGAGAGTATCATTTCTATATCAGTGATGATCGTTCACATGATGCACATTTTGTGCAACACTGTTTTCGTCTCCATGACGATCTTTTAGGAGATTGTGGGATCAGACATGTCCAGCGATGGGTTTGGTCGGATGGTTGTGGCGCACAGTTCAAGTCATCACGTCAATTCTATTGGCTCTACAGGTAGTACTTATGGCTTTCTTACATTTACAATTAAACTAAATTCACTAGAACATCTTAAAGAAAACAATAACTAAGACTATCTTTTATGGATTTATAGGTGGCATGTGTAGTCTAGTATCCCAGTGATTTGGTCATTCTTTGAGACTGGTCACGGGAAGGGAGAGCATGATGGTGTGGGCGCGTGTGTGAAATGTGCCTTGAGGCGTCATCAGCTGCTGCGGACGACAGGATGCTCAGCAGTTCAGAGATGCGGGCCACGTAGTCGAGTGGTGCTCCCAACATTTGTGTGGGAGTGCAGCATCATCGTACCCCAAACGTGATGCTCGGATTGTCAGGAGATTTTTTTGGCATGTGGATGGTGGCATGATTGACCGTACAGCCTCCCATGATTGTGACACAGTACCTGGCACCTTGGGCTTACATTCCATCAGGAGCACGTGCATGGCGGCCCCCACGATTTACACACGACGGTTTGCATGCTTCTGTGGAGCATGTATGGATGGCGATTGGTCACATTGTGCCTCGAGAGGATGGGCAAATGCATGGATACAGACATTCCTCTCCCCCGAGCATCCTTCACATCCAGTGGTGTCTGATGAGCACACAGGTCCTGCGTTCATGGTCAGTTATGATGACCTGACAGATTTGCTACAGGAGGGTGATGTATTTGCTGTTATTGCCAGTGAGGGAAATAGCGAGGGAGTAGACTACTATCTGATGAGTTGCACTAGGCCAAAGTGCATGCTTGACCAGGATACAGTGGATGATCATGGGTTTTCTTATGACGCCCATAGCATGATTATGGCAGGCCGGTTCTACCAGCAGATTCGACTTCATCGGGGGAGTCGAGTTCCAGCAGTGGAAGTGGGAGTTAGAGGCATTTCAGTTCTCTCATTTAGTGGTTGCTACCAGGCTCACTCTTGTTCGAGTACAGAGCCGAAAACACAGTTCTCACCCTCGTTTTCGGCTTCGAGTGGATGACCATGAGAGCATTCTAGAGCAGTTGAGAGCTAGAGAGGGTGCTGCTGACTAGATCTCTATCTTGATAGTGACTAAACTCAGACTAGCTGGGTTAGCTCACTTACATTGTACTTAGATTTTTGGGCAGTGACTAACCTCAGACTAGCTGGGGTAGCTCATTTTCATGATGTACTTATTTGATGTTTATATCATTATGAGTTTTCTCATTATTGAGGATCATTACATTTTAGTTGATGTTCTTGATTTTATTATATTTTTTAACACTTTGGCTATCATATTGTTTGTTGAAAGTCTCCATGCCATCGTACCCAAACATGCTCCGCTCCGATAGGGAGCAAACTTTGCAAGCATGTGGGGGTGGGTCCCCCCCATATGCTTGCAAAGTTTGGTCACAATCAAAGCATGTTTGGATTGGTAATTAGCGCCCAGTGCGGGTTTTTCAAGTCTCTTCGTGCTTAAGAGGCCATGGAAAATCCGGGCCTTCCCCATACCATCGTATCCAAACATGCTCTGATTGTGACCAAACTTTGCAAGCATGTGGGGGGGACCCACCCCCCCATGCTTACAAAGTTTAGTCCCTATCGGAGCATGTTTGGGTACGACGGTATGGGGAAGGCCCGGATTTTCCATGGCCTTGTAAGCACCAAGAGACTTGAAAAATCCACCGGACTGGGCGGATTACCAATCCAAACATGCTCTGATTGTGACCAAACTTTGCAAGCATGTGGGAGGGACCCACCCCCCCATGCTTGCAAAGTTTGGTCCCTATCGGAGCATGTTTGGGTACGATGGTATAGGGAAGGCCCGGATTTTCCATGGCCTCTTAAGCACCAAGAGACTTCAAAAACCCGCACTGGGCGCTAATTACCAATCCAAACATGCTCTGATTGTGACCAAACTTTGCAAGCATGTGGGGGGGACCCACCCCCACATGCTTGCAAAGTTTGGTTCCTATCAGAGCATGTTTGGGTACGATGGTATGGGGAAGGCCCGGATTTTCCATGGCCTCTTAAGCACCAAGAGACTTGAAAAATCCGGACTGGGCCCTAATTACCAATCCAAACATGCTCTGATTGTGACCAAACTTTGCAAGCATGTGGGGGGGACCCACCCCCACATGCTTGCAAAGTTTGGTCCCCATCGGAGCATGTTTGGGTACGATGGTATGGGGAAGGCCCAGATTTTCCATGGCCTCTTAAGCACCAAGAGACTTGAAAAATCCGCACTGGGCGCTAATTACCAATCCAAACATGCTCTGATTGTGACCAAACTTTGCAAGCATGTGGGGGGGACCCACCCCCACATGCTTGCAAAGTTTGGTCCCCATCGGAGGATGTTTGGGTACGATGGTATGGGGAAGGCCCGGATTTTCCATGGCCTCGTAAGCACCAAGAGACTTGAAAAATTCGGACTGGGCGCTAATTACCAATACAAACATGCTTTGATTGTGACCAAACTTTGCAAGCATGTGGGGGGGACCCACCCCCACATGCTTGCAAAGTTTGGTCCCCATCGGAGCATGTTTGGGTACGATGGTATGGGGAAGGTCCGGATTTTCCATGGCCTCTTAAGCACCAAGAGACTTGAAAAATCCGCACTGGGCGCTAATTACCAATCCAAACATGCTCTGATTGTGACCAAACTTTGCAAGCATGTGGGGGGGACCCACCCCCACATGCTTGCAAAGTTTGGTCCCCATCGGAGCATGTTTGGATACGATGGTATGGGGAAGGCCCGGATTTTCCATGGCCTCGTAAGCACCAAGAGACTTGAAGAATCCGGACTGGGCGCTATTTACCAATCCAAACATGCTCTCATTGTGACCAAACTTTGCAAGCATGTGGGGGGGACCCACCCCCACATGCTTGCAAAGTTTGGTCCCCATCGGAGCATGTTTGGGTACGATGGTATGGGGAAGGCCCGGATTTTCCATGGCCTCTTAAGCACCAAGAGACTTGAAAAATCCGGACTGGGCGCTAATTACCAATCCAAACATGCTCTGATTGTGACCAAACTTTGCAAGCATGTGGGGGGGACCCACCCCCACATGCTTGCAAGGTTTGGTCCCCATCGGAGCATGTTTGGGTACGATGGTATGGGGAAGGCCCGGATTTTCCATGGCCTCGTAAGCACCAAGAGACTTGAAAAATTTGGACTGGGCGTTAATTACCAATCCAAACATGCTCTGATTGTGACCAAACTTTGCAAGCATGTGAGGGGGACCCACCCCCACATGCTTCCAAAGTTTGGTCCCCATCGGAGCATGTTTGGGTATGATGGTATGGGGAAGGCCCGGATTTTCCATGGCCTCTTAAGCACCAAGAGACTTGAAAAACCCGCACTGGGCGCTAATTACTAATCCAAACATGCTCTGATTGTGACCAAACTTTGCCAGCATGTGGGGGGGACCCACCCCCCCATGCTTGCAAAGTTTGGTCCCCATCGGAGCATGTTTGGGTACGATGGTATGGGGAAGGCCCGGATTTTCCATGGCCTCTTAAGCACCAAGAGACTTGAAAAACCCGCACTGGGCGCTAATTACCAATCCAAACATGCTCTGATTGTGACCAAACTTTGCAAGCATGTGGGGGGGACCCACCCCCACATGCTTGCAAAGTTTGGTCCCCATCGGAGCATGTTTCGGTTCGATGGTATGGGGAAGGCCCGGATTTTCCATGGCCTCTTAAGCACCAAGAGACTTGAAAAACCCGCACTGGGCGCTAATTACCAATCCAAACATGCTCTGATTGTGACCAAACTTTGCAAGCATGTGGGGGAGACCCACCCCCATGCTTGCAAAGTTTGGTCCCCATCGGAGCATGTTTGGGTACGATGGTATGGGGAAGGTCCGGATTTTCCATGGCCTCTTAAGCACCAAGAGACTTCAAAAACCCGCACTAGGCGCTAATTACCAATCCAAACATGCTCTGATTGTGACCAAACTTTGCAAGCATGTGGGGGGGACCCACCCCCACATGCTTGCAAAGTTTGGTCCCCATCGGAGCATGTTTGGGTACGATGGTATGGGGAAGGCCCGGATATTCCATGGCCTCTTAAGCACCAAGAGACTTCAAAAACTTGCACTGGGCGCTAATTACCAATCCAAACATGCTCTGATTGTGACCAAACTTTGCAAGCATGTGGGGGTGGGTCCCCCCCCCCATGCTTGCAAAGTTTGGTCCCCATCAGAGCATGTTTGGGTACGATGGTATGGGGAAGGCCCGGATTTTCCATGGCCTCTTAAGCACCAAGAGACTTCAAAAATCCGGACTGGGCGCTAATTACCAATCCAAACATGCTCTAATTGTGACCAAACTTTGCAAGCATGTGGGGGGGACCCACCCCCACATGCTTGCAAAGTTTGGTCCCTATCGGAGCATATTTGGGTACGATGGTATGGGGAAGGCCCGGATTTTCCATGGCCTCTTAAGCACCAAGAGACTTGAAAAACCCGCACTGGGCGCTAATTACCAATCCAAACATGCTCTGATTGTGACTAAACTTTGTAAGCATGTGGGGGTGGGTCCCCCCCCATGCTTGCAAAGTTTGGTCCCCATCAGAGCATGTTTGGGTACGATGGTATGGGGAAGGCCCGGATTTTCCATGGCCTTTTAAGCACCAAGAGACTTGAAAAATCCAGACTGGGCGCTAATTACCAATCCAAACATGCTCTGATTGTGACCAAACTTTGCAAGCATGTGGGGGGGACCCACCCCCACATGCTTGCAAAGTTTGGTCCCTATCGGAGCATGTTTGGGTACGATGGTATGGGGAAGGTCTGGATTTTCCATGGCCTCTTAAGCACCAAGAGACTTGAAAAACCCGCACTGGGCGCTAATTACCAATCCAAACATGCTCTGATTGTGACCAAACTTTGCAAGCATGTGGGGGGGACCCACCCCCACATGCTTACAAAGTTTGGTCCCCATCGGAGCATGTTTGGGTACGATGGTATGGGGAAGGCCCGGATTTTCCATGGCCTCTTAAGCACCAAGGGACTTGAAAAATCCAGACTGGGTGCTAATTACCAATCCAAACATGCTCTGATTGTTACCAATCTTTGCAAGCATGTGGGGGGGACCCACCCCCACATGCTTGCAAAGTTTGGTCCCCATCGGAGCATGTTTGGGTACGATGGTATGGGGAAGGTCCGGATTTTCCATGGCCTCTTAAGCACCAAGAGACTTTAAAAACCCGCACTGGGCGCTAATTACCAATCCAAACATGCTCTGATTGTGACCAAACTTTGCAAGCATGTGGGGGTGGGCCCCCCCATGCTTGCAAAGTTTGGTCCCCATCAGAGCATGTTTGGGTACGATGGCATGGAGATTTTCAACAAACAATATGATAGCCAAAGTGTTAAAAAATATAATAAAATCAAGAACATCAACTAAAATGTAATGATACTCAATAATGAAAAAACTCATAATGATATAAACATCAAATAAGTACATCAAAATGAAAATGAGCTACCCCAGCTAGTCTGAGGTTAGTCACTGCCCAAAAATCTAAGTACAATGTAAGTGAGCTAACCCAGCTAGTCTGAGTTTAGTCACTATCAACGGCAACCCAATCAAAATCGTCATCTCTAACTGTCGGTCGACGTGCGCGTCGAGGCTGCTGTGCACGTCGAGGAGGCTGTGCCGACTGCGGGGGTCGTCGAATGTCTGCGGGGAGGTCTGCCTCAAAGGCAGGATCGTGAGCTGGTGCCGGTGTACTCGGGAGCTCACGAGTCCCAAAAGCTACTATGGCCCTCTCTCTCTCTCTAGGTCGTGCTAATGCAAGACGCCTCTGTTTGTAAACCCAAAATCTATAATCTGCAATGGTACGTGTCTGCCACTCTGCTCGTGTAAGCTCCTCTGCTGTAAGGACACGCTGCTCATGAGAAGCAGCACTGCTGCTAGCACCATCACCGGAGGTGCCACTAGGGCCAGCACCACCCACGCGCTCATATCCTGTGATCTGGCTCTCATGTAGGACTCTCTGGTAAGCATCGAACTCATGTGAGCTCCACTCTATCTCAGGAGGCACCTCAGGCTCCTGGGCTCTATCGTCGAAGGCGTCGAGTCCCAAGTCAATAGCTGATGTAAAGTCAATAGGCCTGCCAGTCCTGGCATCTACTTGAACGAGGCCTGGGTGAAGATCATCGATGCCCAAAACCCTGTACGTCGCTAGGTCAACGCGTGCACGGCAGGAGGGGCATGCTGAGAACCGAACTAGCTCCTGGGTGATGCAAGACAAGTGGAAAATATGTCCACATCCCAGGGCATATCCACCTGTACTATCAATGTCCTCGATACATAAAGCGCAGCACGCATCACGTAGGAAGGGTGGTGCATCCTGCGGGAGAGGTCGTCGAAAAACCTCTGTGAGACAGGCCGTGGATATAAAGGTAGGTAAGGCACTGTCACGTCCGAGGATCTACGAAACTCTCGAACATGCAGCATCAACTGCTCTGCCCTATGCTGGGCAATCTGCTCCATAATCTGATGATGCTGTGCCTCAGCTCTAGAGCTCTCTACCTCGGTCCGAGCCTACGCAAAAAAGTAAAGCATTAAAATAATTGATTAGTCTCTCATTAGGTATTACTTAAAGAAATTTATAACTTAGGACCTTAATTATAACTCTTTTACGTGCAAGAGAAACCTACCTGCTAAATGTCGGACTCTCTCAGATGCTGTGCCTCTGCAGTAGCTGCCTCTGCCATCTGTAATGCAGCTCTGAGGCGGTCAATCTCCGCTCTCGCCTCTACCAACTCCTGAGTGAGTCTCTCAGTGGTAGGTGTGGGAATCTACGTGACACAATCAACCATGCTGCTCATGTAAAAATATAGAAAAGTATATATAAACATGTAGATCAATGACCAAAAAAACTTAAGACGTAATATATATGTAAATACCTCGACATCTGTCGTCGGTATAGATCGTGAGAACAGGCGCACCACGTGCTGGATGCTCTCCGTGGTACTCCGTACATCAATGCCGACCTGGGTGCCAAGAGCCTCTACTGTCGACAATGGCACAAATGAAGGATCTGTGGTAGGTGCTACACGAAGGGCTGGTGGAGGCCGCCTACCCTGGTCCTGGAGACGGCCTCGGCCAGCACCACCACCTGGATGATGGCTGGTGTAATCCACCTCCTCCCCTAAGACAAACTCCGCATATAACTGCTTTGCGAAGTATATGGAAATCTGGCGGTTGTTCGACATCCTCCCATATGCGGCAGCATATCGACTATAGATATGTGCCGCCATACGAGGATGCGAACACCGCGAAATAGTAAGGGGCTTGCCCGCCCCAGGCCCTTATCCCACGACTATCGAGGAGGAAAAGATCTAGGTAGGCTCCATCCCTAATAGGAGCAAGATCACAGACCTAACGATATGTCAGGCCATGTGACACAGGAGCAGTGCGATGGTGGGCTATTCACTCATCTACATAAACAATATCGTGAAGGCTACGAAGGGACGCAAGCAACGCCTCCAAGTCTGCCACGATATGTAATGTAGACGGTGTGTCTCTAGCACTCCTACGGATAGCCGCTAACTCGCGGTCTATCTCCGCGATGAGGTCCGCAATAGATGAGCGGCCCTCCTCGTGGCCCTCCTCGTGTGACTCCATGCTAAAACCTAAGCCAAACACAAAGGTCCAATGTGAAGGGTCTAATGTGAAGGGTCTAATGCTTAGTGCTAAGTAGCACTAATGAAGCTATAAAACAATGCTAATGGGCTCACTAATGCTAATCCAAATCAAGAGAGCAAGGAGAGTGAAAACGACTTGTGACAATGAGGCAAAAAAAAAAGTTTTCCGGTTTTATAACCTCGATCGAGGTTCGGTAACATCATGCAATTTAGGGTTTGCAAGATTAACGCTCTGGATATTAGGGTTAGTGCAACATATGGCCAAGATACACACCTAATTTTAGGGTTGGGGAAGGATCGACGGCTGAGATTTGATATTACTATCTCGTTCGAGGTACATGGACGGCCACGATTTAAAGTCATTACCACGACAAGTATGTCGACGGTCAAGATTCATTATATACCTCGATCGAGATATTTAAACAACCGAGATCGCATCTTCCAACGTACGTGAATGGACGGTATAGATTGCGTTTACGTATCTCGATCGAGATAATTGGACGGTGGATATTGCATCTACGTATCTCGATCGAGATATTTGGACGGTGCAGATTGTATCTCTGTATCTCGATCGAGATATTTGGACGGTTGAGATTTGATCTCAGTATCTCGATCGAGATATGGGGATGGTGGAGATTGTATCCCATTACCTCGAACAATGAATGGTCGCGATTTGATGTTAATTTCTCATTCGAGATACGTGGACGATGGAGATGTGCTAGTCAAATATGCCTAGGGGGATACAGCGTGGCCCTGATGTGGATCCGAGTGGCATAGATATCTCGATCGAGATAATGTGGTGGCGGTGACATGTATTGGTGACATGGATGACGCCTGGAAACCCGGACCTGCTAGCGTGGCATTAGTTGGCATCTCGATCGAGATATGTCGATTTAGGCTCGGGAGGCACGTGTCGTCTTTTAATTCGCGGCACTATCACGATCGAGGTACTCCGCCCGAGATGCATGGATGTCCCAATTTTAGAGAGAGTGAACGAAAGTGAGTACCCTCATCTTGCAACCACCCGGGATCTGTATCAGATACCTAATGGTTAATTTTAACCCTCAATTGCACCAAAATACAATGATTAGCACTGATTAATCACTGATTAGTAAATTAATGCTCTGTTTTGTGTGCAAAAAATAGAGTATGCGGGGAGTCCAGATCTGGTGCCTTACACTTCAAATGAGCTCAAATGCTTTCAAAGGCATCAATAGCAATGAGTCTAGTAGAGGATTAAGCCAAGAAACACAAGATTTGACCAAATATTGAAAGCTTAATCTCTGTTTTACCAAAGTCACCTGCAGATTTGATGAAGAGCTTGGATCTCAATGTAGACTTGATGAAATTGAATTCTGTCTTCACCAGCTTGTAGAGCATGCTTGAATACACCTTGGTCTAGGAGGAATTAGAAGCATTTGTTTTGATGAAGGAGAAATCTGCAGTTTACTCAGAAAAAATGCGCCGGCTAAAACGTCGATTTCTCCTGAATTTCTTCGCGGTTTGCTACGCCGTCTTGATGAGCTTGAAGCCAAGGATGTTAGCTACCATATGCTAGAAGCTTGTGCCCTAATTGTGAGTGTGCAAGCTGAATGGAGTCCTCCACTGGCTGGGGGTGAAGGGGGAAGTGAAAAACTAACTAAAAATTTGATTATTTGCTACTAATCCTAATTAATTAACTAATGGGCTCAAAAACCTAATGGATTCTAGGCATGGCTCTGATACCATGTTGAAATTTGAGCATAATGATGAGCTATGGTGGATCAAACACTAGAATCAACATCATTAACAAAGTGACTAGCAAATAATTAAGATGTAATTAGTGGGTAATTAGCAAATAGATTAATGTAGGCATGGATACTCAAAAACCAAAAAATTCTCATTACGGCTATGCCTCAATTTATAGAGTTTACATCAAGCATCAAATCCCATTGATTTCTCCATGATTCACTCCCAGAATATCTCCACCTCTTGCCTGATTCTCTCCACCTCTTCTCTTTTCTAAATTCTCTCATGCTACCCTTTATTCTCTCCCAGTAGATTCTTCTCACCTTTTCACAGGTTCTTTCACAATTACATCTTCTCTTTTACAGCCTCTAACCAAGGGCTTGTTCCCGCACACACCCTATTCACTTGTATATTTCAACACTATGCAGGTTCTTGGAATATCTGTGTGTCTCCACATCTTGGGGGGTTGGGCATGATAGGCATGGTGATGAGATGAAGTGCATGTGTGAATTCAAATGTAACAAAGGATCTTGATAGGGTCCTAGATTGGCACACTCAAGAGGATATATGACATAGAAATATGTATGTAAATGATGTGTTGATGGTGGAAACTTAGCCACAATGCATGTTAGGAAATGATGACCATTTAAAAGAGGAAAAAGAGATGTGCATATGTACATTGCAAATGATATAAAAGTTTTTTATCTTGGTGGACATAAAGTTCATGGTTTGCAAAACATGGAAACATGGTTTTTATCCATTTGAGGACGTGCTTATGCCATTTAATCCAGGTGGAGGACTTTGTTGAGGCTGGGTGGTATGAATAATTAGGTAGGAGCTAGGTAGTCTCGCTAGTTTGAATAAAGTTTTGCCAGAATAATATGGTTGAGCATAAATGATCTAACCAAGGGGGGGTGGGCAAACTATGATAGGATTTTTTGTGCTCAGGAAATATGCCGAAAGAAGATGCCTACCCAAGACCCCAAGAATAAGATATAAATCATGGAATTTGGTTGGAAACCTTAGAAACTAGGGATTGTTGTGTGGTCATTGTCAAAAAAATGAAAACTAGCTGTTGTGACTCCAATTAACTAAAGGGAGAGTACTTGCATGTAGAGAAGGAGGTAGGAGAACAACACATGGTGGCGAGAAGCTATGAAGAGAGTCAAGATTTTGCATGGATGGGGAAACCGGGTTTTATGTGTGTGTGTGTGTGTGTGGATTGCAAAGAGGAGAGTTGTGAAGGAGAATCGGGGAGAGAGACATGCTTGTGTGATGAAACAACTTTGGTGATAGCTTGCTATTTTGGAATCTGTTTGTTTTTTAGAAGGCGGTGACGCAGATTTTGTTTTGAGGAGATTGGGTTTACCTAGAGCAGGGGTTGCACTGTTGGTAGAGGGTCTTGTTAGGAAGTGGGTGCCCTAGGACCTCTCAATAGCCACACTAAGTGGGTGCCCTAGGACCTCTCAATTGGAACTTGGATTGGCTCAAGCGTTTCTCAATATCTATTAGCGGTACTCTGTAGAGCATAGCTACAGCTTTTGTTATTGTTGTTAATCTTAGTGAAGTTGAGAATATAGGATTCTTGTTGGGGATAATTGTGTGGAAATCCCTTGGTTTTATAGTGTTCTCTTTTGTTTGTTCATTCCCTAAATCTCAGAGATTTTGAGTTTTGGCTCAGTTTGTTTATGCATAGAGGGCCTGGTTGTGTGGGTTTGATGAGTTTTTTTGTTTTGGTTCTATCAGTGTCAGCTTGGAGTGTAAGAAGTTGAATCTTGAGAGACTTGGGGTGTTTTAGGGCTGGGAGGTGTTAGCACGCTAAAGGGATTTTATCTGTATATGGAGGATTTCCGAGTTAGTTTAGTCTTGTTTTGTCAGCCGAGTCTAGTCCAGCCAGAATAGTCAGACAAGTGTGAGTAAGAGGTCAGCAAAGGGACCTAGAAGGTGGTAGGGTTGTGAATTTTAGTCAGCTAAAGTTGGAGGATAGTAGAGAGACCTAGAGGACTCATCTCTGAACTGGGGCTTGCGTCAGCATTTGAAAGTAGGTATACACACTACAACAGACCCCCCTAGCAATGGGGCCAAAATGACCGGTTTATGCAAACACGTCGCTTAAACGATGACAAACGTCGCATAAGCGACATGTTTGAAAAAAAAATATGTTTCATCGTCTCGTAAATATCTGTTGCTTTGAACGTCGTTTACATGATAGTTGATTTAGCATCATTTACACGACGATAATAGCAACAATTGCATACTTTAGTGTGTCGCTTACATGACATCACTTATACAGACGTTGTGTAAGCGATGCTCTGGGAAATTTAAAAAAAACCCAAATCAGATGGCTCCTGCAAATTCCTAGGAGTCATCTGCATTCTCAGCTCAGCTTAAGCAAAGTATCGATCAGTGCCCATCGCCTCTCCTCCTATCCGCACATTCCCTTCATCCAATTAATGCTCCATTTCATTTGCTTTGTTCTATTTTTTCCAGATTTACAAGATCCTTGCAACCTCCTCTGTGCTTGGCCGCCCAAGGACAAGCTCTGTGCTTGGCCGCCTAGCTGGGCAAGTGCCCAACTGGCTCACACATATGCATGCATGACCATGTAAAAATCATACCAGATCGGCACCAAAATTTGCACACACATGCCCTAGAATTTTGCACTCCTCTACTTGCCGCCAACCTTCTCTTTCATGCCTTGTGTCCCCTATGTTGTTTATGTGTGTGATGGGTAATTTTTTGTGCCACACACCAATTATGAGTAGATGAACACTCACGATCCTCAGCGTGCTAGCACTACCAATGTGTGAGAGATACTTCTTTGAACCTCTTGAGTTGATATTCAAGCCATGACTTGCAAAAAAATGTAATCTCTAGTGAATTTATTTTTCTTGATGTTTATAACAGTGCATTCTTAACTAAGTGTTTGACATCGTGAGTCATGTTTGATACAAATCCTGAGACTTTTCTATCAACTGAAGACAGCTTCCAACTTAGCCCTCTGAGCCACTTGTGACATCCTTGGTACTACCACAATCCAAAAAAAGTGTTACCAGGTAATCATTTAAATGCCCCCCCAGCCTTAAACAGCTTAGAATTATCGACTAAAGCCTAAAAACTACTAGCCACATAGTATTCTCCACTCATAGGACTAGCTGGTGAGCTTTGAAGCACACCAATATGGATAGCGAGTGTGAGACCCCTTTGTACTTAGCTTTTTGACCTTGCCCAAGGTTGAGAACCTAGTCTATTGAGCTTCAAACCTAGTGACTACTATGGAAGCTAGAACTGGTGTGCTACTACTATCTAGAGTGTGCGCTATGTGTCAAAGTCACGTAAAAGTAGCATGCACACCACCCTAGGGCACTGAGCAACATCGGTGGCTGGGCTCCTATCTCCTAGCCATTACTACCCCCAAAAACCTGGATGGAGGAGATATCTATGACAATGCGCCACCACATCCTATATATGGCTCTTCGACTTCTCATGCTCTTGCATATGGGATAATCCGCTGCGGCTTCTAGTCATGGGATAACCTGAGAGTAGATACAATAATTGCCACCTCCACCACCCTCCTTAAATTCAAGCACCTCAATCAAACAGAGGTTAGGACCGCCCAGTACCACATAGGCCGAGCTTTGAACCATGTCAAAGTCACGTAGCAGCAACATGCATAGCACCCTAGGGCACTGAGCAACGTCGATGACTGGGCTCCCGTCTCCTAGCCATTGCTTCCCCCCAAAACCTGGGGGAGGAGATATCTATGACAAGGTGCCACCACACCCTACATATGGCTCTTCAACATCCCATGTTCTTGCATATGGGATAATCCACCACAACTTCTAGTCATGCAATAACCCGAGAGTAGCTATGAGAATTTTCACCTCCAACTCTATGGTTCACTTACTATTGACATTATTGGGATACTTTGACTTAGAAAGGCCTAGTACATGACAATAAAAGCATCAATTCTCCTATGCTAGGTGGGCATCGATATCTCACTAGAGAAGCAGTTAGCCCCTCTTCTTCCGAGCAATCGGAAGAAGCTACTATACTATAGTTCAATGAGGCTTTCCTTAGCCAGCCAGGTAGTGGTGGCAAACCAAGTTCTTCTTCCCACCATGTGGTATATCACTTCTTGTTGGGCCTTCTCATCATGGGCCTGCATTGGGCAGGTTCAACGCTTAATCCACCACTTTCTATGGGCTGGGGTGAGGACAGATTTGCAGCCAGCTTACTACGAGCTTGGGATCATCTCAAACCTAGCAATACTCCGAGAGGTGGTCGGTGTCGAAGGCTAGCGTCGGTGGATGTAGAGGCACTCCAAGGTGGTAGTGGCAAGGGAAGATGAGGTTATGTAGGATCTAGTAACAAGGGTGCTGCGGTGCCTTAGGTGGTAGATGAAAAGCAGAGAGGGCTACCATCCTGAGTGGTGTAGTGGTGCAAGCTATGGTGACAAGGGTGCTACAAGACCTGAAGGGTGCAGGCTCTTGTGTCAAGGGTGCTGCATACCTGAAGGGTGTAGGCTCTGGTGACAAGGGTGGTGCATACCTAAGGGGTGGTGAAGAGCACAGAGGGATGTTGTCCCGACGAGTGGTGTCAATGGTATAGATAAACAGAGAGTGAACTACCGTCCTGATGGTGTGATGTAGCAGAGAGTGGGCTACTGTCCCAATGGTGTGAGCTGAGGAAAAATGCTAATGTGCTCTATGTAGCAAAGAGGGCTGTTGTCCCATGAGCTAAAGATAAAACACTAATATGCTCTACTCTAGTAGAGAGGGCCGTTGTCCCATGAATAGATATGTAACGCTGATGTGATCTATGTGGCCGAGAGGGTTGTTGTCCCATGAATATATATGTAACGCTGATGTGATCTATGTGTGGTAGAGGGCTATAGTCCCAAAGCAGAGCCAGTTGTAAAACGTTAAAGTACTATGCTATAGCAGAGCAGGCTGCTATCCCCAGGTGTGGACAGTAGTAAACATTGATGTGTAAAGTCATAGAGGGCTGGCAAAGAAGTCCACTGAGTAATCCCTGTGTGGTCCGGATTAGAGTTTGGAGAATCAACTTATGGTGAGAAGAATTGGTCCTCCGAGAGTGCGAGTAGACGATCCATGCTGTGTGCTTCAATAGCTCTGATACCATTGAGGGAAAAAAGACAAAAGGACCAAATGTATGAGAGATCAGAGAAAAACAACACAACAAAGTAGAAGCACGGTCCACCTAAAGTTGGCCGATTAGTCCTCAGACAACATATATAAGTAACTCAAGCATATTCAATAGTTCACAAGTCATAGTTCAGTTCATAAATCGGCATTCAATCATAGCAAGTGTACGAGGGCTAGGCTCAACCCCTATGGGGCTGACCACAAGCCTCATATATGTAAAAGCATCAGTTACGTTTTTGTAACATAGTTATATAAGAAAACCTTGAGCACTAATCTCTCTCTGCTTCTCTCACCTCTGTGACTTAATCATAAGTAATTAGCATCATTGTTATTAAGTATGCTTAGGACT
This sequence comes from Cibotium barometz, assembly GCF_041138505.1. Taxonomy (NCBI): domain Eukaryota; kingdom Viridiplantae; phylum Streptophyta; class Polypodiopsida; order Cyatheales; family Cibotiaceae; genus Cibotium; species Cibotium barometz. The sequence goes on from NC_141094.1 coordinate 41,240,075, forward strand.
GTGGATCAATACACATGCTGAAGATTATGCCATGGCACGCACATGCACGTGACAAGAGAGGGATGCTATCTTGAGGTAAACTATAGAAAAAAAAATGATGTGTTGTAGTAGAGAGTGGGTTGCTGTCCCAAGATATGTACTGATGATAAAACGCTGATGTGTTGTACAGTAGAGCAGAGAGAGGGCTGTTGTTGGATGGTTGGAAATGCTGATGATGCAAACTTTGGTGACAAGGGTGTTGTGGTACCTGAATGGTGATGAAGAGCACAGAGGGTTTCCGTCCCTGATGAGTGGTGCAAGCTCTAGTGACAAGGGTGGTGTTGCAATACCTGAGGGGTGGTGAGGAGCAGAGAGGGTTGTCATTGTTACATGTGAAAGCATCGGGAGTCTTCTTTCAGCCTTAAACACCATCTGGGAACATGCTGATGCAAAAACGCCAATAGAAGAGAGAGAGGAGAGACAGAGATAGCTGAGTATTTAGTATATTCATATATGTACAAAAGGTACAAGTCATGGTAGCCCTAGGCATTCCTAAAAAGGTAGTAAAATACCTAATCTATCCAAGTCAGCCTAGACTAATGATCCAGCCAACAAGGATTGAATGCCTAAAATGATGAGCGAGGTTGTCTTTTACAGGCATGACATGACCATATAAATTGGTTGACTGCTAAGTCGGCCAACTTCTTAGACAAAACTTCATCATCATGCTGCAATTGACTGGATATAACCAGTAAAATGCTAGCCAAACAGCCCCTCGTATTTATCCACATCCCCTGCAAACTAGCAACTCACCAAACTTCTGGTTCTGATTTGTCTTTATATTGTTGCCTCTTCATGCCTAGCTTTGAGGTATGCATGTGCATGTCTTGCACATGCCAGCCATCATCCTGAGTGGTGTCGATGGTGAAGATAAGTAGAGAGGGCTGTCGTCCCAATGATGTGAGATGGTGAGTAGAGAGGGCTGCTATCCCGAGGTAAACTAGCGGGGTGGGGTTGCATCACAGAATGGTTTGGGATGGGGGTGGGCTCACCCACATGGCTCTTAGCGGAGCGGGGTCGTGACTCTGCACAGCTCACGACCCGGGGGGGTCACTGCACCGCTCTTGGCTAGGCAAGGTCCTAGCACACGGCATAGCCCGGGAGGGGAGGAGCTCACTACACGGTGGGGAGGGGTTGCGACATGGCACGGCAGGGACAGGGTCACGGAACGGCTCCAGAGTTGTGTGATGGCACAGCCCGAGGGAGTGGGTTGATGGCACAGCCCGAGGGAGTGGGTTGTTGTCGGATGGGCGCCTAGGATAATGTTGTTGGCATGTTTGTTTGGGTCCTCCACGATCTCATAAACCATATAGTGATCTAGATTATATGGTCTAGACCTTGATGTCAATGTCATGGTTGGAGATATGGTGCTTTGGTTATGGTGATTATGATGTCCGTAGTCAATGACCCCGAGTAGGGATAGGGTCAACAATGGTCAATTAGTGTTAGCAGCCGCGAGTTATTTGCATTAGGAGCATTTAGGTAAGCCTTGGGCCAAGCCATGCCAGCCTATAAAGGATAGCCTCCAGGCTATAGGAGGGCTTGGGTAGCCAGTGGGTTGTCCTACACATGCCCATTGGTTGTCAGCTAACATTATGGATTGTCGGCATAGCAAATACTCCTGCTTGCATATAAGCCAAACCCATCATTTCATTTAGATCATTACTCCTCCATAGAGCATAGCATAGCTTGCATAAGAATTATGGCTTACATTGGCCTTGGAGGATCAGGATGATCCAGAGTTGGATGTGGCGCCCGAGGATCAGAATCAAGAGCAAGAGCAGGACGACGTGGCACCACACAGGCAAATGAGTATGTATAATTTCTATAATTTGTCTCTTTTGAGCTATCATTTGTTTAAAAATGGCTATAATACTTATATTTGGCCAATTGTTTAGGACACAGAGGAGAGGTACACAAGGAATAAGTGTTGTCACCTAGGAGCCTCCACACAGAGGAGTCGTCCAACACAGGTACAAAATATGTTTTGTATGTTATACTAGTTATTTCAACGTCTAACAACTATTTGTTTTAATTTGAACGTCTAATAACTATTTGTTTTAATTTCCTTATAGGAGTGACGAGCGGAGTGTCACAGATAAGCCTGAGTAGCCAGTCCCATAATCGTTGGTTCCACAATCCTGTATAGGGGATGTGGGTGTAGAGTGCTCCATCGATGAGCAGAGACACATAGTGGACCGAGACGAAGGCAAGGTTTTCTGTCACCACCTTCAAGACCTCTGGACCTCTATATGCCTGAGGTCCACAAGCTATGGGGGTAAGATATCTTTGATTATAATATGATATGGTTGTAAGTTGTAATTGAACTTCTTAATAAACATAGAGTTTTCATTTAAATGCAGGGACCAGGACGAGGTAAGCAAGAAGTTTGTCCTCGCACAGCTCGAGCGAGAGTTCGGAGCCGGCTAGAGCCACAAAGAAGTTCTGTAGGAGTGTGCAATTCTACTTAGGCACTGGAGAGATAACTCACGGTAATAATACACAACCTTGTTTGAAAGACTAAAGTAGACATGTAAAAAAATTGAGAGAGAGAGAGAGACAGGGAGGGTGTCCAAGCTGTTGGGTAGCCACGCACAAATTGGCTGGTGCTTGGAAGCCACCATTGGGCTGGCTGTCTGGGCTCTCCCATAGCTAGCCGACAGCTTCTCTAGGGCATGGGGCCCCATTGATCGCATACTAGATACATAGATCACCTAACATCATTCCAAGCTGTTGGGTAGCCATGCACAAATAATTCGGGACTACCCCACACTCAGCCTATCAAACCTGCAAAAAACAAAGCTATAGAACCATGAAGGGGGTGCATGCCTGCCAACCACGATAGTCGTGGTGGGCAAAGCCCACAAGTCTTGGTTGTTCCCATCGAACCACGAGCTAAGCTAACTATCTAGATGTACCAATCAACCTCTACCCCATGACGTCCCATACTGCCCCATGAGGCTACCCTCGTGGGCCTTGAGACTACTGCCGACATCAGCTGCAAAATGAAGTAGGTGTACGTCTGCACTACATCCAGGCTCTTGACTGCAAAACTCTTGCATAGCCTTGTGAGTCTCGGACTCACTGACTAACCCTAGCCACCCTTTTATAGGCTCTCGGTCGGTCACTGGGCATCCACACATGGGCGCCCGCTCTCGTGAGTCCATTCCCCGTCCAGCTTGCCAATATGCCTACCTAGCTCCAAGCTACCCCAAGCCTCGAAGCTAGTCTTGTGTGTGTGCTGCACACGGTAGATACACTCCATGCACATGACATTGCCGACTGGCTGGGCAAGGCCCTCGCCCTATCCGCTGCCTTGGCAGGGTCCCCAGGAATGGCTGATAGCCTACCCAGCCCATGCAAGGGCTAGTGGTGGGCACAACTTGAGGCCTTCCTAGGGTCTTGGGTCGAAAACCACCAAAACGATGGAGAGCTACCTTGTATGACAGCTTCTCTAGGGCCTAGGGATCTCGACAGGCTGTCCATGGGCCATAGGGCTAGCTGACACCGCTCCGGCCTAGGACAAAGCTGGTGGGCACAGCTTGGGGCCCTCCTAGCCCCTTGGGGGTGGTTCTACTTCTCCCCCATGCCGACAATAAGAGCACAAGGCTCTGCCTTGGGGTAGCCTTATGGGCTGGCCCCTTCTCTACATGCAATCTCTACATGCACCTACAGATGTCAGACACCCGGTCGTCACAGAACATATACACAAATCACCTCACATCATTCCAAAGGGAGACTCACAGCACGGACTGGAACTGCTTCATGTGCAAGACAATGTAGACGTGACCTTGGACGCATAGCTTGATACGTTTTGGGTCATAACTATTGCATACGGTGTCCATTTTTCAGTTTTCTAGTACTCAAAATGACCGGCTCGTCATCCTCTTTGAGAAAAGCTATAGACCTCATGTGGCCTCCGCATATGGATGAGTGCTTGAGGATGCTCAAGGTGAAGGCGGGGTTCCCATTGGATAACTCTAACACAAGCAACATGGAGGAGAACTTCCTCCCACTCACACACTCAGTGGAGGAGACGGTGGTCATTGCTCTAGAGGCAGCCAAGAATGCAGAGCAGGCAAATGTCATGAAGGAGGAGTTCTAAGCGGTGCAACAAAGTGTCTCCCACGCAATCGTGCCTTGGAAACCAACCTTAACACAAAATATCGACAAGTCCAAGTCCAACATTGACTTGGAGTGAAAGGCTGATGCTAACCAAGATGATAAGCAAAGAAAACGTGCTAGACATGGATAGTTATGCTATGTGGGGTAGGGAAACGCGTGCTACTACAAGACTATATCGAGCTCTTGGCCACTACATCAGACACCTCCCACCCAATGAATTGGTGATGCTTGGATGTAAACTCTAATAAGAATTTGCTGGTTTTTGATTATCCATGCCTACATTAAGCTAATCAGTTTAATTGCTCACTAATCACGTCTTAATTATCATCTAATCTCTTTGTTAATGATGTTGATTCTAGCATTTGATCCACCATAGCTCATCACATTGTTGTAAATTTAACATGGTATCAGAGCCTAGCCTAGAATCCATCAATTTGTGAGCCCATTATCAGGAAAATTTCCTAAAAAAAGTTTATCTAATGGGGTCAAGGGCCTTAACTATCCTTTCTATTCCGACCAAACCTGTGGCCACTATCAGCCGGTCGGTCAGTTTTGTAATCCTAGTTAAAAAGTCGTTAGTCATCATGACCACTTTTGGGAGCGGCTATACAGGCAAGGTGCTTGCCCAATTAGGTATTGCCAAGTCACTTGGCCATGACTCACCGTCGTGAGAAATTGCCACTGCTATTCTAACCGACGAGCTCCCTGTAGCTAAGAAGCGATGAACCTCTCTTGTAAAGAGTATTCCCAAATCTCACATGTAAATTTTTATATCAATACAATGCTAAAAGTTTCTTTTAAGTACGTGTGATTGATTTGTAATTTAAAAAAGAGGAGGGCCAGAAGGGTGTGAGAAAGGGATGTTTGGGGGCCCCATAGGGCATTTCCGTACCCTTTTGGCCATCATGAAAAAATATGTGCCATTTAATTTTCATTGGTTTTTAAGTGAAATAAACGTGTTTTCCCTTAACAACATGGCCGCAGAATGTGTGTAGTCTTTGTAAGTGACTCGTGGAGAGAATCTTCAAAACACGGAAATCAAACAAAATGTTAAGTCATCCCCATGAATGAGCACAGAACTAATGCATGCAATGTTCCAGAAGGCAACCCATAGAACAATATCATTAACTTTTGTAGCTTTCGCATTTTAACAAAAATATTATTGAACTCATTGAATTCGAATGAAACATTACCATCCGTAGTCTTCTTCTTTCCCCATGCTGCAATGCAAAGTGTATCGTTGATGTGGTAGTAATCCCCAATCCTGCATTTTACATCTTCATTGCTCACTCCCTTTGCTAGACGATGTAAATTGTCCCAAAACCCACATGTAAATTTTTATATCAATACAATGCTGAAAGTGGCTTTTAAGTACATGTGATTGATTTGTAATCTAGAAAAGAGGAGGGCTAGAAGGGTACGAATAAGGGCTGTCTGGGCCCCGCATAGGGCATTTTTGCACCCTTCTGGTTGGCCATCATGAAGAAATATTCATTGGGTTGAGTTATACCACGTCAGATTTTTAGGGATGTGAGTTTTAATTTTGATAAAAACCTTCAAATTTTAGGAAAAAACCTACAAAAATTTGAGTACATGTGATTAATTTGTAATCTAGAAAAGAGGACAGCCAAAAGGGTGTGAATAAGGGTTGTCTTGGGGCACATACAGGGCATTTTTGCACCCTTCTGGGACCATCATGAAGAAATATATGCCATTTAATTTTCGTTGGCTTGAGTTATACCACGTCAGATTTTAAGGGATTTGAGTGTTAATTTTGATAAAAAACCTTCAAATTTTAGGAAAAAAACCTACAAAAATTTGAGGTTGAAGGTTTTCAAATTGTTGGGAAAAATGGATCTATTAGTATGCATTTTTCTATACCTAGGATAAAAAATAACACTTTAAGAATACATATACGATGGGAATTACTCTTTTGAAATAAAAAAAAGTAAAACTTATTTTTCACAATTTTAGAAAATTTCGTCATAACCTCCTTTGTATGGCTGACCATTTTTATATTTTTAACTCTCCAAGAGTATTTAAATCATTCTAATGTAAACATTTTCTACTTATCAAAGAGAAACATTATGAAAAGCTTGATTTTATCCATTAATCATTCATCTAGGATAAAGAATGGTTGGATTTACTAAAGAAGAGAGGGGAATGCCTTTTTTCAATGAGGCATAACATCATATTCATTTTAGAGAAGACAAAAATCATAAAGAACCATAAAATGAATAGAAAAGAGAAGAATCTCCAACTTACAAGGAGAATTTGAGAGCTTTCCTTTGGCTTGATGGTTTGAGGGATCTACTCTTGTTTGAAACAAGAGTGGGACCACCAATCTTTAGAAGAGGGAAGGTCAAAAACTAATGAATTATGAGTAAATTCATAGTTTTTGGCTCTTGGGAGAAGTAGGGTAACAGTGCAAAATACTATTAAGCTCCAACAAAGGGGAAGGCTTCTATTTATAGGAAAAAGTGAGCCTCTAACCAAGCAAACTGATTCTAGAATTTTCCAGATCAGTTTGGTCAATTTTTGATCATTTTTAGGTCAGTTTAGCTCAGTTTTTGGATCTAGTTGAAACAGGAGAGAGGAGAGATAAAAACATCTCATTATTTTCCCACACATGTGAATTAGGCATATCCTTCATGAGGGGAATTCCCCCATACTGAGGTGTCAAAAATGCATCATTTCTTCTAAATATCTCTCTTTTTTAACTATTAACCTTGTCCTTAGTCAACTCTTCATCTTATGTAAGTATTTACTCATTTTTGGGGGGATTTTCTTTATTTCTTCCATTTATCTCCTCCACACATTTGGATGAATCTTATTGGTCTATAGGAACCTTAATTTAAAATTTCACCTCTTGAACAGATTATACTTGATTTCTAATGCACCTTCTGAAAATCTTTCTGAACTTCTGTTTCGGGGGAACTTATTTTAATAAGAAGAGATATTTTTCCATCCAAAAATATTTAAAAATCGAATTACCACTCTCTAGAATATTTTCTCTCTCTAGGCCAAAACAGGTAGAAACAAGATCTTTTATATTTCTGAAGAGGGATTTGATTACAGGGGAAGATACTGGACATCCTGAGAGGATAGGGAGGAATCTTACACTTGACCCACCCTTCTCTACCAAATGAAATTGATCCCTACCACCTCTCTCTCATGTCCTTTTACTCTTTTCTTTTTTCAAGCCATCCTAGGTACAACCAACCTATGGGTTCCACCCTCCCCCCATCCACGCACCAACTCCACATGCTATTTGAATCTCTCTCTCTCTCTCTCTTTCATAAATCCCCTCCACATGCTATTCATCTCTCTCTCTCTCTGTCTTGCTCTCTTCCTGCAATGTACCCACCAACAAGTGGAGCTTACATCATACATAAGGGTTTTAACTCACTGAAATTGATAGCATGGCTAATTGGATAAGCACCATTCCTCATAAATTCACCTTACCAAAAGGGGTAGAATTGTATCACTAGCTTGCATTTGTTTTCTATTGCTTCTTTCTATTTTTGTGATAAATTAAGGGGTCAAAGTCACGGGCTGGAGTGAACTCTTCATTATTGCTTTGAGTCTTCGATGCGCGCACGCGCACATGCTTACAATCATATGCTGCATGCACCTTGGGATGGCGCATGATATGGTCTCTCATGGTCTTATTTTACAGGCATCCTTATCAACTTAAGAATTTCAAACCATTAGTATGGCATCCTTGACTTCTACACATACTTCTACGTTTATTAATTGATTGGCTTAGTTGATACTGTATTCGATTTTGTGATAACAAGTGCCATTAATTTTGGATGCCACTCATATTTATTAGCAATGTATGTATTGTTTGGGGCATGTGAAAGCTCTCTTATGGATATTTTATTTTTCAAGATATGTATTCTTTTATATGATTTTAGACTCACATCTATTTTTGAAGTAGTTTAGCTTATCCGCTCAAGAAAGCTATTTTTAAAGCAAGTTATTCTTCACAAGAAGTTGACATATTTGTAAAGCACGTTATTTTGAGCCCTAAAAGGTATCTCAAGAAATATATTTAAGTACACCAACAATGCGGGCTCACTCTTGTGTGGGGCAAATTGGACCCAATCTTGTGTCTTCAGTGATTCATTAATTTGATATTTTGTATTATTGCAATCATTAATTTGGGTCCATGTCAACCTTCCACAACACTCCCCCCCCGCCGATGACTGTGAAAAGTCATTCATACTCTATCCATACCAAGAATTTATCATTTAAACTCCAAGTGTGTCTCTGGCATGCATACCTAAATATGGTGCATATCCATCATCCATTGAAATCTTTCTCCTCTATGCCCCTCTGCCAAAGGTGGTGCTAGCCTCGAGGGGTTCACTATATGTAAACCGTCTCTATATCACGTGCATTCAAGGCCTAATTTTAAAACCCCTTATCTATAAATTTTTCATGGAAACACACCCTTTTTCTATTCAATCTGTAAATACCCCCTTTAAATGGTACCCCTCTGTATGTAAACTCTCTATATCACGTGCGTTCAAGGCCTAATTTTAAAACCCCTTATCTATAAATTTTTCATGAAAACACACCCTTTTTCTATTCAATCTATAAATACCCCCTTTAAATGGTGCCCTTCTGTATGTAAAAAATGTGTAAAAAAGGGATTTTAAAAACCCCTTCTGTTGAACCCACGTGCTACACTTATATATTTATGAGTGGCCCCCCCGAGGTGCTAGCCAATTGCATGTCATCCCCTAGTTATGGTGAGCATGTGTAGCAAGATGGGCCCTAAATTGGTTAGATGCCAAAGATCTAGGACACTAAGGTTGAAAGTTTAAGATTTGATAATAATGTGAGCTAGGGCATTTCATAGCAAATTATTAATGGCATGCTTAAACAAAGATAATGAGCTCTAACCACATGAATTGGACACATGATCATCATAAAAAAGAGTCCAATCTCATTGCAAATCACTCTAAAATGAGCTTGGGATTACATCAATTTATAGACTTCTAGGGAGCATGTAGATCCGTGATTATCTCCATGAGAATCTCCATCAGATCTCTAGTAATCACTCCACCTCCCCTTGATTCTCTCAATCACATGATGATTCGCTTCTAGAATCTCTCATTCATTCACTTGGAATGTACTACTTTCTTGGCTTTACCTTCACTTAAGTTTACAATTGACCACTCAAATCAACCTTTCGATACACCATACAAATAATATCTACTCCAAGGCCCTTCTATAACTTTACAAATGTGCAAACACACAAGGCTTATGTGCTTGCCCTCACACACCGTCCCTTTACAAGCTCTAACACTCCCACTTTGGTGATGATGAGTTTCAATACATCGGTGGCTACTTGCCCCTATATTTTGGGTCACAACATGGCTTGAGTAGGCTAGGCAGGTTGAATCTAGTTTCAACCTCTCCCAAATCATTATCCACCTTCACTGAGACTGAGAACACTTTACAGGTTTTGGTGAGAGACGTGACACACACACTAAGGTAAGAGACATGACCTTACTCACACATGGAAAACTTGAGAGCCTGGACTAGGCCTTCACACACATCAGCTCACATGATTACAATCATTTTGGACCAAAACTCCAAGCAAGGTATTAAAACACAAGTGGAACATGGAATTTATACTCCCCCTCAATCACTCAACACAAGTGGAACATGGAATTTATACTCCCCCTCAATCACTCAATCTGACATCATTTAAGATAACATCAGTGTAGCTAGAGTTTCTTAAACAAGAGCTTGAAAACCACAAATACACATTGGTTTTTGAGAACTCCACCAAAGTGTCAATGTATGAGCTAGAAAACCTACAATAACAAATGATATTTTTCTCAATAAAGGTTAATTATGTGAAATTTGACTAATCAATGGAGGAAGGCCAAGTTAGATGGATGTGATGAATATATCATTGACTTTGGCCATGTGAACCACATGGCTTACTGCAAGTAAGTGACGATCCATCGACTTTGGCCATGGCTTTTATCCCAAAGAAAATTTTCTTTGAAAATTGCATATGATTAATATTAATATGATTTTGTTTTAAACTAATGTAATCAAAATTCTATTTCATTAGCAATTTCACAAGAATTACAAATTTTCAATCTTTACTTTTTCTGATGATGTGGATTTTGGGATTGTAAATTATGATTAAATTAGCACTCTAGGTAAGAAAAGAGATATCTAATTAATAGCTTTTTTAAAGAACAAATAGATACTTAAACTACATGAAAATATAGTTAATTATCACTCTATGTAATAAATCTAATTAGTAGCTTTTTTTAGAACAAATAGATCCTCAAAATACATGAAAATATTGTAAAATGATTTTTATGCTAATATAAATTTATATTATCATAGGTTAAATTTTGAGAGCGATTGAATCTTCATGTGTATAATTTATCCATTTGTTTCACCCAAGATCTTTTTCCCAGAAGACAAACCATTTTTGGCCCATTAGTTACAAACAAATCAGCACCCTCTAGGATCCTTCGCAGGTCACCTAGCGCTTCACTCATAGGCCGCTTCCTTGGTCCCTCATCCACCATATCGGAAGCTCACCATTTAAATCAAACCGAGGCTGGTCAAGACCTCGGTCGACCATGCTACGCGAGACATCCTTCGTTGACTCTTCGTCTCAGCTGTTGCAACTTTATCAGTTAGGTCTCCACGACCTTAATCACAAGATAGTCAAAATGCTTCCCCAACATTCTTGACATAAAACAGTCATTTACAAACAGGTCACAAATACAGTTTCTATAATGAACTCTCGTCTTTCCACATTATCTCTCACTCATCAGTCCACATTACTTATTCCACATTCCATTCATATGTGTACTCATTCTCATCCAATCACATCATTTTCCATCTCATCACATCAAATTCATTCACATCACATATCATTTATTCACATATTCACATGTCATCACATCTCATCCATTCACTCATATCAACGTCTCATCATTTCACATACACATTCGCATTCATTATTCCACATACACATCCACATTCGTACATCCACATCCATACATCCAATTCCACATCCGCATTCATACATGTACATCCATATCCACATCCATACATCCACATCCACATTCATACATCCATATCTACATCCACATCCATACATTCATTTCCACATCTACATCCATATCCATACATCCATTTCTACATCCACATTCATACATCCATATCTACATTCCACATTCATACATCCACATCCACATTCACATCCATACATCCATATCCACATCCATACATCCATATCCACATTCCACATTCATACATACACATCCATATCCACATCCATACATCCACATCTATATCCACATTCATACATCCACATCCACATTCCACATTTATACATCCATATCCAGATTCCACATTCATACATCCATATCCACATTCCACATTCATACATCCACATCCACATCCACATTCATACATCCACACATCCATTTTCACTTCCACATTCATACATCCACATCCTCATTCATACATCCATATCCACATTCCACATTCACATTCACAAACATCCTCATCCATTTACATTTATCTGATTCATATCACTTCCATCCATCCATTTACATCTATCTGATTCTTATCACATCTCATCACATCTATTTATTGAATGTAAGAGAATTCTATTTTTTTTTGATATAAAGATTCTTTACGCATCTAATTAGGCATAAAGACAACTTTAGTAGGAATAACACTTTTATAAAAATCCTTTTATGCATCTATTTAGGCATAAGTTCAATTTTAAGGAAAACAACACTTTTGAATTAAAAATAAACCTTTTATGCATTTTACTATGCATAAATTCCATTTTAATGAGAATAACACTTTCAAAATAAAAATAAATCTTTTATGCATTTTACTATGCATAAATTCCATTTTAACGAGAATAACACTTTTAAAATAAAAATAAATCTTTTATGCATCTAACTATGCATAAATTTAAGTTCAATGAAAATAATACTTTTGAAATAAAAATAAATCTTTTATGCATCTTTCTATGCATAAAATCAATATTGATAAGAATAACTCTTTTGAATTAAAAATAAAATTCTTTATGCATAAAATCAAAATTGATGAAAATAACTCTTTTGAATTTAAAAAAAATCTTTATGCATCTTTCTATGCATAAAATCAAAATTGATAAGAATAACTCTTCTGGAATAAAAATAAAATTCTTTATGCATCTATTTATGCACAAAATCAAAATTGATGAAAATAACTCTTTTAAAATAAAAATAAAATTCTTTATGCATCTATTTATGCATAAAATCAAAATTGATAACTCTTTTGAATTACAAATAAAATTCTTTATGCATCTATTTATGCATAAAATCAAAATTGATGAGAATAACACTTTTGGATTAAAATAAAAATTTTATGCATCTTTCCATGCATAAATCCAAAATAGTAGGAATTACACTTTTAGAATAAAAGAATTTCTCTTATGCATCTAATTTATGCATAAAATCCATTTATGATAAAAATTACACTTTTAATATAAAAAATATCTTTTATGCATAACAAATCATTTATGATGAAAATCACTCTTTTAATATAAAAGAATTTCTTTTATGCATCTATTTATGCATATAAATCATTTATGATAAAAATCACACTTTAAATATAAAAAAATATATCTTCCACATATGTTTATGCATACAAATCATTTATGATGAAAATCACTCTTTTAATATAAAAGAATTTCTTTTATGCATCTATTTATGCATAAAAATCACACTTTTAATATAAAAAAATATCTTTCATGCATATGTTTATGCATACAAATCATTTATGATGAAAATCGCTCTTTTAATACAAAAGAATTTCTGTTATGCATCTATTTATGCATAAAAATCATTTATGATGAAAATCACACTTTTATAATCAAAATAACAATTTCAATATACTTCCTACTATGCATGGAATTTAATTCTAAAGAAAGTAACACTTTTTTAATAAAATATTTTTAGTATGCATTTTCTTATACCTAGGATGAAAATTAACACTTTAAGAATACATATACGATGGGAATTACTCTTTTTGAATTAAAAAAATTAAAACTTATTTTAATAAGAAGAGATATTTTTCCATCCAGAAATATTTAAAAACTAAATTACCACTCTCTAGAAGATTTTCTCTCTCTAGGCTAAAACTGGTAGAAACAAGATCTTTTATATTTCTGAAGAGGGATTTGACTACAGGGAAAGATACTGGACATCCTGAGAGGCTGGGGAGGAATCTTACATTCTACCCCACTTAAAAAATGCGAGATGTCCTCATCTCACAGGTGGAGTATGATCTCTTTCATCTTCTTCTTCTTCTTCAATCACTTCCAGCGTTACTGCCTTGGAAGTGGACGGCTGATTTGGGAACAACTCTCTTTGACTTCCTTTATTATTTTGAGGTGGAGGTCTTGCAATACCTTGGATTGAAACTGCAGGATAGAGGGTCTACCTCTGGGATTTCCCTGATTTTGGCGGATAGAACCCTGATTACTCTGGACGAAAGGGGCTGGAGTCTGGAATCTTGATCCCTGATTTTCCTGCCCTGAAAACCTTGATCCAAAAGGAGTTGGGCAATCCATGCTGCGATGTCCAAACCCTTGACAATTATAGCATTTCACTCTCTTGTTCAAGGGTAGAACTTCTGAAGTTAAAATCTAGGGGATTGAGTTTCGAGAAAAGGACATTTCTTCCATTTTGGAACTTCCCATATCTTGGGTTTGACCCTGATATCTCTTAGGCAGAGGAAGGTTGGAATCACCTTCTGGGAATAAAACCTTTTGAAAGGTGATGGTGCTGGCTTTGGCGGGACTTTGACATCAAAGGCCTTGGCAAAATCCTTCGCCATCCGAACTGCTTCGGCCATGGAAACTGGCTTGGCATTCTTCACCAGGATATTCAAAGGTTCGTTCAGTTCCCAAATGAACATGGCCATCAGCTATTCTTCATCCAGCGGAGGCGAGTATTTGAGGAGGAGGGCGAATGCTTGGTGATATGATTCAATAGTTCTACTCCCCTCAGTTAACTCTAAGAATTCGTTCATCTTTGTTTCTAAAAAGCCGGGAGGATAGAACCTTGTCCTTAGGTAAATTTTGAGATCAGTCCAGGTTTGGGTATTTTGGTCTAGACAGTTTGTCCCGCAGTGGTTTCTCCATGCCACTCTAGCTGACTCCACTATCTTTAGCCTTGCAAGAGCCATTTTGCTCTTCTGATTGTACTCGGTGACATCGAAGTATTCTTCCATTGATTCGATCCACTTCTCCACAGCCTCGCCCAAGTTTTTCCCTTCTCCCTTGAAAGGTCCAGGCCGCGAACTATGAAGATTTTTACGAACATCCAGGTCGAGCTCTTCTTCATCGAGTTGGGGGTTAACATTTCTACCACGATGACCTCGATCCATGTTCCTATCAATACGAAAATTCTTGTTAAGTCTCTTTATTTATGATTCAATCCGATTTTTGATTCAACTGATTTCGGGGTTCTCTAAATAGGTCGGCTCTCCATAGAATCAAGGGATAAAGATACTCATATAGAACGCATTATCAGTTAATAATTCATTCAAAATATTTCATTCATATCTTTAACACAATAATGGTCCATCAGACTGAATTTTTCCATCTGAACAGTCCTCCATGGGGATTTCAATTTTTTAGATTTTTAATTTATCATCCCTTAGCTTGATCCACTGATCAAAAGCTAACAGTAGTAATCTGCCAACACAATCCACTAATCTCATAGTGATTTGCTATAGTCATTAATATCATTCCAGTTATGAACATCATCACAGGGACTCGTCCCATTCATCCTCATTGTGGTTTTGCTCAGCTTATTACATTTCAACTAAATTTCAGGAATCATCATTTTTCAATCAGAATCCAAATCAACTCATCAGTTCACAACCAGAATTTAAAAATCATATTAACCACATTCAAATTCATCATCTGGATAGCATTAATGCTTATAATTTCAAGTCTTAGATTTACTCGTATATATACTGCCAGTAAAGAGCTGCAGTTATACCCCTGGTATATACGGGTAGTCACGATTCTTGGAACTATAAGGTAAATACCATCATGTCTAGGCCTCAAGCAGTCAGGGATTCCATACAATTGCGGTACTCCCATCTGAAGACCCAATTACCAATTTACGAATTTCAGTTTTTGAATATCAAATTGTATGAATTTTATCACACAATTACAACCTTTTAGTGCTTCTTGATAAATTTTTGACATATTTGGTCTCTCGGTTGATCCTCATTAGCCAAATAGATCTGATACCAACTGGTGAGATCCCTGTCCCCACCGCCCAACAATTTTAGAGGTGCTAGCAGCGGAAGTAGCACTTCTTGCGCGGGGCAGGGTCCCACACTCACAGGGCCTCGCCCCCACGGATATCCGGACAAGAGACTAATCCATCGGTTTTTCCTAAACCGAACCCGGAAAAACTTCCTTTACCCGGAAAGCACGGGCGATTCCACCAGGATAACTTTTCCCTAACGTAGTCAAAAGCCTTAACTAACTGAGCTCATTTGACCGAACCCGTAAGTCCCATAGTCAGATCAGGGAAAAAGACTGTACTTGGATCATAGAGACCAACGCTTTTTTCCTCATTGAGAGACACAACCATTGATTCTTTTCCATAGAACAACTTTTGTCCGAAATTTACTTCATCTATTGAACTAAACAGAAATTGAGTCTCGATTTACGAATCCATCAGTCCAGCCTACAGTCCCATGGGTTAGCCAACTGCCCAACCATTGTAGTGATGGGATCCAATTAGGAATTTGGCTAGGTTTTGTCCCGGGTACCAGGAGGAAAAGAGTTCCCAGGTCCCGTAGCCGGATGTTCATGCAAACATAAAACTAGTCACACCACTTACACACCCAATATGAAATTGCCTTTTTTCTTAGCATCAGCTATCTTTAAAACAATCCTTTAATGAAACCATTATATCACTCATCACAATCCTCCAAAATTGCCTTTTTTCTTAGCATCAGCTATCTTTAAAACAATCCTTTAATGAAACCATTATATCATTGATCACAATCCTCCAAAATATCCGGTTGAATCTTAATTTCCAATCATTCCTTCATCGGAGTATCTATGGCATCATTGGCAACCAGAACGTTCTCACCACCTGTCCACTCATCAGGGGCCTTTTCAATAGTTCCTAGCTCATAGTACCCAGCAATATAATCACTTATAAAAATCAAGATAGAATCTCCGTTGAAGATCAGCGAGATCAACCAACAGATCCATATAAAAGAGCCATGGACTCATCCGTTGAGGACCAGCAAGGTCAATCAACCAGATCCATGCCCGGTTTCAGAAAATAACTCTTACTCCTTGATTCAATATCTTCCACGACGCACGTGTGGGTATCTTCGGTGACCCAGAGCCTGAGCACCGTATGGTCAGCACCCTCTAGGATCCTTCTCAGGTCACCTAGCGCTTCACTCATAGACCGCTTCCTTGGTCCCTCATCCACCATACTACTGGAAGCTCACCATTTAAATCGAACCGAGGCTGGTCAAGACCTCGGCCGACCATGCTACGCGAGACGTCCTCCGTTGACTCTCCGTCAACTGTTGCAAGTTTATCAGTAAGGTCTCCAATGACCTTAATCACAAGACGGTCAAAATGCTTCCCCAGCATTCTTGACATAAAACAGTCATTTACAAGCAGGTCACAAATACAGTTTCTATAATGAACTCTCGTCTTTCCACATTATCCCTCATCAATCCACATTACTTATTCCACATTCCATTCATATGTGTACTCATTCTCATCCAATCACATCATTTTCCATCTCATCACATCACATTCATTCACATCACATATCATTTATTCACATTCCAATTCACATGTCATCACATCTCATCCATTCACTCATATCGACATCTCATCATTTCACATACACATTCGCATTCATTATTCCACATACACATCCACATTCGTACATCCACATCCATACATCCAATTCCACATCCGCATTCATACATATACATCCATATCCACATCCATACATCCACATCCACATTCATACATCCATATCCACATCCACATCCATACATTCATTTCCACATCTACATCCACATCCATATTCATACATCCATATCTACATTCCACATTCATACATCCACATCCACATTCACATCCATACATCCATATCCACATCCATACATCCATATCCACATTCCACATTCATACATACACATCCATATCCATATCCATATCCATATCCACATTCATACATACACATCCACATTCCACATTTATACATCCATATCCAGATTCCACATTCATACATCCATATCCACATTCCACATTCATACATCCACATTCACATCCACATTCATACATCCACACATCCATTTCCACTTCCACATTCATACATCTACATCCACATCCTCATTCATACATCCATATCCACATTCCACATTCACATTCACAAACATCCTCATCCATTTACATTTATCTGATTCATATCACTTCCATCCATCCATTTACATCTATCTGATTCTTATCACATCTCATCACATCTATTTATTGAATGTAAGAGAATTCTAATTTTTTTTATATAAAGATTCTTTACGCATCTAATTAGGCATAAAGACAACTTTAGTAGGAATAACACTTTTATAAAAATCCTTTTATGCATCTATTTAGGCATAAGTTCAATTTTAAGGAAAATAACACTTTTGAATTAAAAATAAACCTTTTATGCATTTTACCATGCATAAATTCCATTTTAATGAGAATAACACTTTCAAAATAAAAATAAATCTTTTATGCATTTTACTATGCATAAATTCCATTTTATCGAGAATAACACTTTTAAAATAAAAATGAATCTTTTATGCTAACTATGCATAAATTTAAGTTCAATGAAAATAATACTTTTGAAATAAAAATAAATCTTTTATGCATCTTTCTATGCATAAAATCAATATTGATAAGAATAACTCTTTTGAATTAAAAATAAAATTCTTTATGCATCTTTCTATGCATAAAATCAAAATTGATGAAAATAACTCTTTTGAATTTAAAAAAAAAATCTTTATGCATCTTTCTATGCATAAAATCAAAATTAATAAGAATAACTCTTGTGGAATAAAAATACTATTCTTTATGCATCTATTTATGCATAAAATTAAAATTGATGAAAATAACTCTTTTAAAATAAAAATAAAATTCTTTATGCATCTATTTATGCATAAAATCAAAATTGATAACTCTTTTGAATTAAAAATAAAATTCTTTATGCATCTATTTACGCATAAAATCAGAATTGATGAGAATAACACTTTTGGATTAAAATAAAAATTTTATGCATCTTTCCATGCATAAATCCAATTTAGTAGGAATTACACTTTGAGAATAAAAGAATTTCTCTTATACATCTAATTTATGCATAAAATCCATTTATGATGAAAATTACACTTTTAATATAAAAAATATCTTTTATGCATAACAAATCATTAATGATGAAAATCACCCTTTTAATATAAAAGAATTTCTTTTATGCATCTATTTATGCATATAAATTATTTATGATACAAATCATACTTTAAATATAAAAAAATCATACTTTAAATATAAAAAAATCATACTTTAAATATAAAAAAATATATCTTACACATATGTTTATGCATACAAATCATTTATGATGAAAATCACTCTTTTAATAGAAAAGAATTTCTTTCATGCATCTATTTATGCATAAAAATCATTTATGGATAAAAATCACACTTTTAATATAAAAAATATCTTTTATGCAAACAAATCATTTATGATGAAAATCACTCTTTTAATATAAAAGAATTTCTTTTATGCATCTATTTATGCATAAAAATTATTTATGATGAAAATCACACTTTTATAATCAAAATAACAATTTCAATATACTTCCTTCTATGCATGGAATTTAATTCTAAAGAAAGTAACACTTTTTAAATAAAATATTTTTAGTATGCATTTTCTTATACCTAGGATGAAAATTAACACTTTAAGAATACATATACGATGGGAATTACTCTTTTTGAATTAAAAAAATTAAAACTTATTTTAATAAGAAGAGATATTTTTCCATCCAGAAATATTTAAAAACTAAATTACCACTCTCTAGAAGATTTTCTCTCTCTAGGCTAAAACTGGTAGAAACAAGATCTTTTATATTTCTGAAGAGGGATTTGACTACAGGGAAAGATACTGGACATCCTGAGAGGCTGGGGAGGAATCTTACATTCTACCCCACTTAAAAAATGCGAGATGTCCTCATCTCACAGGTGGAGTATGATCTCTTTCATCTTCTTCTTCTTCTTTAATCACTTCGAGCGTTACTGCCTTGGAAGTGGACGGCCGATTTCGGAACAACTCTCTTTGACTTCCTTTATTATTTTGAGGTGGAGGTCTTGCAATACCTTGGATTGAAACTGCAGGATAGAGGGTCTACCTCTGGGATTTCCCTGATTTTGGCGGATAGAACCCTGATTACTCTAGACGAAAGGGGCTGGAGTCTGGAATCTTGATCCCTGATTTTCCTGCCCTGAAAACCTTGATCCAAAAGGAGTTGGGCAATCCATGCTGCGATGTCCAAACCCTTGACAATTATAGCATTTCACTCTCTTGTTCAAGGGTAGAACTTCTGAAGTTGAAATCTAGGGGATTGAGTTTCGAGAAAAGGACATTTCTTCCATTCTGGAACTTCCCATATCTTGGGTTTGACCCTGATATCTCTTAGGCAGAGGAAGGTTGGAATCACCTTCTGGGAATAAAACCCTTTTGAAAGGTGATGGTGCTGGCTTTGGCGGGACTTTGACATCAAAGGCCTTGGCGAAATCCTTCGCCATCCGAACTGCTTCGGCCATGGAAACTGGCTTGGCATTCTTCACCAGGATATTCAAAGGTTCATTCAGTCCCCAAATGAACATGGCCATCAGCTATTCTTCATCCAGCGGAGGCGAATATTTGAGGAGGAGGGCGAATGCTTGGTGATATAATTCAATAGTTCTACTCCCCTCGGTTAACTCTAAGAATTCGTTCATCTTTGTTTCTAAAAAGCCGGGAGGATAGAACCTTGTCCTTAGGTAAATTTTGAGATCAGTCCAGGTTTGGGTATTTTGGTCTAGACAGTTTGTCCCGCAGTGGTTTCTCCATGCCACTCTAGCTGACTCCACTATCTTTAGTCTTGCAAGAGCCATTTTGCTCTTCTGATTGTACTCGGTGACATCGAAGTATTCTTTCATTGATTTGATCCACTTCTCCACAGCCTCGCCCAAGTTTTTCCCTTCTCCCTTGAAAGGTCCAGGCCGCGAACTATGAAGAGTTTTACGAACATCTAGGTCGAGCTCTTCTTCATCGAGTTGGGGGTTAACATTTCTACCACGACGACCTCGATCCATGTTCCTATCTCAATACGAAAATTCTTGTTAAGTGTCTTTATTTATGATTTAATCCGATTTTTGATTCAACTGATTTCGGGGTTCTCTAAGTAGGTCAGCTCTCCACAGAATCAAGGGATAAAGATACTCATATAGAACGCATTATCAGTTAATAATTCATTCAAAATATTTCATTCATATCTTTAACACAATAATGGTCCATCAGACTGAATTTTTCCATCTGAACAGTCCTCCATGGGGATTTCAATTTTTTAGATTTTTAATTTATCATCCCTTAGCTTGATCCACTGATTAAAAGTTAACAGTAGTAATCTGCCAACACAATCCACTAATCTCATAGTGATTTCAATTTTTTAGATTTTTAATTTATCATTCCTTAGCTTGATCCACTGATCAAAAGTTAACAGTAGTAATCTGCCAACACAATCCACTAATCTCATAGTGATTTGCTGTAGTCATTAACATCATTCCAGTTATGAACATCATCAGAGGGACTCGTCCCATTCATCCTCATTGTGGTTTTGCTCAGCTTATTACATTTCAACTAAATTTCAGGAATCATCATTTTTCAATCAGAATCCAAATCAACTCATCAGTTCACAACCAGAATTTAAAAATCATATCAACCACATTCAAATTCATCATCTGGATAGCATTAATGCTTATAATTTCAAGTCTTAGATTTACTCGTATATATACTGCCAATAAAGAGCTGCAGTTATACTCTTGGTATATACGGGTACCCAGTCACGGTTCTTGGAACTATAAGGTAAATACCATCATGTCTAGGCCTCAAGCAGTTAGGGATTCCATATAATTGCGGTACTCCCATCTGAAGACCCAATTACCAATTTACGAATTTCAGTTTGAATATCAAATTGTATGAATTTTATCACACAATTACAACCTTTTAGTGCTTCTTGATAAATTTTTGACATATTTGGCTTCTCGGTTGATCCTCATTAGCCAGATAGATCTGATACCAACTGGTGAGATCCCTGTCCCCACCGCGCAACAATTTTAGAGGTGCTAGCAGTGGAAGTAGCACTTCTTGTGCGGGGCAGGGTCCCACACTCATAGGGCCTCGCCCACGGATATCCGGACAAGAGACTAATCCATCGGTTTTTCCTAAACCGAACCCGAAAAAACTTCCTTTACCCGGAAAGCACGGGCGATTTCACCAGGATAACTTTTCCCTAACGTAGTCAAAAGCCTTAACTAACTGAGCTCATCTGACCGAACCCGTAAGTCCCATAGTCAGATCAGGGAAAAAGACTGTACTTGGATCTTAGAGACCAACGCTTTTTTCCTCATTGAGAGGCACAACCGTTGATTCTTTTCCATAGAACAATTTTTGTCCGAAATTTACTTCATCTATCGAACTAAACAGAAATTGAGTCTCGATTTACGAATCCATCAGTCCAGCCTACAGTCCCATGGGTTAGCCAACCGCCCAACCATTGTAGTGATGGGATCCAATTAGGAATTTGGTTAGGTTTTGTCCCGGGTACCAAGAGGAAAAGAGTTCCCAGGTCCCCTAGCCGGATGTTCATGCAAACATAAAACTAGTCACACCACTTACACACCCAATATGAAATTGCCTTTTTTCTTAGCATCAGCTATCTTTAAAACAATCCTTTAATGAAACCATTATATCACTCATCACAATCCTCCAAAATTGCCTTTTTTCTTAGCATCAGCTAATCTTTAAAACAATCCTTTAATGAAACCATTATATCATTGATCACAATCCTCCAAAATATCCGGTTGAATCTTAATTTCAAATCATTCCTTCATCGGAGTATCTATGGCATCATTGGCAACCAGAACGTTCTCACCACCTGTCCACTCATCAGGGGCCTTTTCAATAGTTCCTAGCTCATAGTACCCGGCAATATAATCACTTATAAAAATCAAGATGGAATCTCCGTTGAAGATCAGCGAGATCAACCAACAGATCCATATAAAAGAGCCATGGACTCATCCGTTGAGGACCAGCAAGGTCAATCAACCAGATCCATGCCCGGTTTCAGAAAATAACTCTTACTCCTTGATTCAATATCTTTCATGACGCACGTGTGGGTATCTGCGGTGACCCAGAGCCTGAGCATCGTATGGTCAGCACCCTCTAGGATCCTTCTCAGGTCACCTAGCGCTTCACTCATAGATCGCTTCCTTGGTCCCTCATCCACCGTACTACCGGAAGCTCACCATTTAAATCGAACCGAGGCTGGTCAAGACCTCGGTCGACCATGCTACGCGAGACGTCCTCCGTTGACTCTCCGTCAACTGTTGCAAGTTTATCAGTAAGGTCTCCATGACCTTAATCACAAGACGGTCAAAATGCTTCCCCAGCATTCTTGACATAAAACAGTCATTTACAAACAGGTCAAAAATACAGTTTCTATAATGAACTCTCGTCTTTCCACATTATCCCTCATCAATCCACATTACTTATTCCACATTCCATTCATATGTGTACTCATTATCATCCAATCACATCATTTTCCATCTCATCACATCACATTCATTCACATCACATATCATTTATTCACATCCCAATTCACATGTCATCACATCTCATCCATTCACTCATATCGACATCTCATCATTTCACATACACATTCGCATTCATTATTCCACATACACATCCACATTCATACATCCACATCCATACATCCAATTCCACATCCGCATTCATACATATACATCCATATCCACATCCATACATCCACATCCACATTCATACATCCATATCCACATCCACATCCATACATTCATTTCCACATCTACATCCACATCCACATTCATGCATCCATATCTACATTCCACATTCATACATCCACATCCACATTCACATCCATACATCCATATCCACATTCCACATTCATACATACACATCCATATCCACATCCATAAATCCACATCTATATCCACATTCATACATCCACATCCACATTCCACATTTATACATCCATATCCAGATTCCACATTTATACATCCATATCCACATTCCACATTCATACATCCACATCCACATTCATACATCCACACATCCATTTCCACTTCCACATTCATACATCCACATCCACATCCTCATTCATACATCCATATCCACATTCCACATTCACATTCACAAACATCCTCATCCATTCATCCATTTACATTTATCTGATTCATATCACTTCCATCCATTGATCCTCCACATGGTCTTCACCCTATTTATCCTCAACATGATCATCAAAAGAATCCTCTTTTTCATTTGAATCATCATCAAGCACCCCCATCGCCTTGAGAGTATTAGGTCACTATTCTCATAAGCTGCATACTTAAACATCATCCGCTTGGGTAACCCTCTACTAGATGATGTTCTTGTTTCATCAATTCTAGGGCATGTAGAGGGTTTTTTTTTAACACCTAGACGGTTGGATTTTCTAGGTTATTCACAACATCTACATGCCAAAAATCCACATGGTCAATTATCTCTGCCTGTTCAACTTCATCCACATGCCCAACATCCACATGGTCATAGGAGGCTTTAGGTCAACATCCACATGAGTAGGCTCTAAAATATCCTCAAGTTGCTCACCAATCGTAGGTTGAAACATAAAGTCCACATGAGGAGGCTCTACAATATTATTAAGTTCACAAATCAAGTCTTCCCTAAGTTGCTTACCAAACCAAGCTAAACCTGCAAGTCTTCCTGGACAATGTCTCGAGAAAGCCGTTGAGAATTTTCATTTGTTTTAGCCAAATACCTAGCATCTACATGGTCAGATATCCCATGCTATTCAGCATCATCCACATGATTAGGATCATCGCCATGCACATGCTCATCCCATTAATTTCAAGGCCATTCCCAACATCCACATCGTCAGATATCCCATGTTGTTCAACATCATATATATGCTCCAGTAGCATGTTCCTTTACATCATCCACATATCATGCTCATGGACATGCACATGCTCATTCTCTATCAAGCTCAAGGTCATTCTAAACATCCACATGGTTATACATCCCATGACATTCAATATCATATACATGCTCAATAGCATGTTCCTCCACATCATCCACATGATTAGGCTCATTGGTATGTACATGCTCATTCCCACCAATTTCAAGGTCATGCACAACAGCCACATGTAGTGATAACCCATGATCCACAACATGTTCTTCGCTCCTTTGAATTTCATGTGTCTGTGATGATTGCTCACATTTCTTATCTACACAATGGAAATAGAGTGCAATAGCATGGAAAACGGAAACACATAAAGGCAATAGAGCGCAATAGCATGGAAAACGGAAACACATAAAGGCACAAAAACATTCGAGAAATTACCACTACATGACAATCCATTTTGGCATAACACAACACAACACAATAGCATGGAAAACATAAACACATAAAGGCACAACAACATTCGAGAAATTATAACATTCCACATAAATATAGAGTTTTGGAGATCTAGCAATTTGCACATTTTGGGAGACTTAATTAAACACATAATAGATTGGAAGACTATTTGGCACAATTTGGGAAATCAATAGTTGTTACTATTCAAAAGATAATTATAAGTTGGTAGGTATTTTCACCCAAACAATGGTGAATCCCAAGAATCATGTTTATGAAGAAAGACACGACTTCCATTAATTTGGTGCCTAATCTCAAATCGGCCCAAGCCTTCATAGAAAAAAAAAGGAAATTTTCTTGAGGTTATAATAGGTGACGAGGCTCATCAAAAGTGGCTGACTATTATTTTGCCTACTAGAGTTTCTTGTAAGGCTTGGGCATTGTACCACTTTGTTGGTCCTTGTTTATGAGAAATCTTTCTCTTTTTTGCAGGTGTTAGGCATATGTACATTGACCACTCCTACATCTTCATCTACATTCATGGGAGCATATTAATACTTGGCCTCCAAATCATGGTTCCAATATCATGGAAGGTTTATGGATTCATACCACTAAGCTAGCCTTTCTCGATGAGTATTAATGATACTTACAGGATGCCTCATATCACATACCCTCATCGACCCCCCTCACCAGAAGTATCACCCACTTGCACGCTCATCTAAGAAGATAACGAATCACACGTCACATCAAACAAGAAAAAATACCTCAAAATCATTGTGCAAGGTAAAAAATATGTTGCAGACTTTTTCTTTCCACAATAGCTCACTTTAGTTGCACTCTAGTGCTCATGCTCTTGTAAAAGAATTCATGCCCTTCTGTAGCTATCAACATGGTGACAAGAAAGCTCATACAAAGTGTGACTCATTAAAAACCCTTCTTGACCTCAAACACCTAGACCATTAGCTCATGGATGGAAAGGACTAACATAATTGACTTAGCTCAATTATATTAGAGGAACCTGTAAGGCAATCTATAAGTAGAAGAACAATTGGTCATGCTAGCAAAGAAGAACAAGGTGCACACAACTAGGAAGAAGACGGTGCTAGTTGGAGGAGACAGTAGCAAAAGCCCTCCATCTCCAATTTGAGGGTGTAACAAATGTACATGCATTAGAAGTAGACATTCCCTCAAATTTCAAGAAAGTCGGTAGGGAATACTCCATCTCCATAGAAAAAAGCCAAGTTTGCTAAAAACAGATGAGGTTCTACCTATGGTGTGTTTGTTAGCAAAGAATGCCAACATGAGTAAACCAAATTACAACTTGCTAAAGGTAGTCAAAATGGGGTATATGTTTCTTGCGATCGCAAGAAACATGGTGATTCAAGCCCAAAAAATGGATTCCTTAGGAGGATGACACTCTAATATGGGGTCGACATCTGAAGAAAACTACAACGAGGCGTCAAAAAGGGACCACTTTCCTCTCCCATTTCAAGATGAGATCCTAAATGAGGTAGCAAGTCATGAGAAGTATACGATATGTGATGGCTACTCTGGTTACTTTCAAATTGGGATTGCATTGGAGGATCAATTGAAAACGACCTTCATCACTCCTTGGGGTTGTTATGCTTTCAGAGTCATGCCATTGGTTTGACCGATGCTCCAGCAACATTTCAACGTTTCATGAACATGGTGTTTCAAGCATTCTTTGGAAAATCCATTAGAGTGTTCATAGATGATTTTTGCATCTATAGCTCTAAGTCATTGCATGTGCAGAAGGTGGAAGAAGGCTTGAAGAAACTCTACGACATGGGGGGCCAACTCAATCCCGACAAATGTCATATCGGTGAGGATGAAGTAATCTTGCTTGGTCATAAGGTTTCTTCCAAAGGCATTGCGGTGGATCCTACAAAGGCAAAGGCTCTTATCGATCTACCATCTCCAAAGAGTATCAAGGAGGCCATCTCATTCATTCAAAAGGTGAAGTACATGTCACGCTTCATTCACTCGCTTCATTCACTTAGCCTCAGAGTTACTTCACCTCTTGCAAAAATTGACTCAACAAGTAGAGTTTGCATGGGCTAATGAGCTTGAGGAGTACTTTTGTAACATTAAAGTCATTTTGTCAGAGCTACCAACACTCATGCCTCCTTGTTGGGAGTACACTTTCTTCGTTAGCTCTAGTGTTGGAAAGTAAATAGTGGGTGCAGTTTTGTTACAGCAAGATCCCCACAGTACTAGGATGCAGCCCATCTACTTTGTTAGTAGGGTCATGAATGTCTTGGAGAAAGGCTACATGGAAGCGGAACTCATGATGCTTGCTCTCATCTTTGCGGCGGTGAGAAAATTTAGATCCTACTTGTTACCAAAACCTTTTGTAATTCTCACTGGCTCTGCAGAAAATTTGTTTCCTTGGGTGTCTTCTCAAATGACTCTCAGCACTAGAATCACAAAGTGGGTTATGGAATTGCAAGAATTCCAATACTCTTTCAAGGTAGAAGATAGTGTGCATGCACAATTGGCAGGGATTCTGCATGAAAAGGAGATTAAAGTGCCTGAAGTAAAGACCCTACCATTGCCACCACCCAAAACTATACCTAATGCATTCACCTTGTTCTTTGATGGAGCTTTTAGAAAAGCCACAAGTAAAGCAGGGGGAGGGTTGGTGTTGCTCAACCCAAGTGGAGAGGTGGTTATGATGAAGAAGGTCAACTTGCCAAGTTCTACTAGCAACAATGAAGCAGAGTACGACATACTACTTCCTGGCTTGAAGGTATGCATCAATCAAGGGATACAACGTCTCTTGGTAAAAGGGGATACACTTCTTATTGTAAGGCAAATTTTAGGCATTTGGGCATGCAAGAATCAAATATTAAGGCAAAAGGTTCATGCTATCCGTAGGTTGTTTAATCAATTTGAGGAGGTGCAATTGTATCATATTCCTAGGAAACAAAATGAGGATGCTGATCTACTTGCACAACAAGTTGTTGCATGTGTTAAGAAGGAAATGCAAGTAGTCTTGGCTGCAGTGGCTATTAAGCAACCACGGTACCAAGGAATGGAGACATTGGCTCCCATAATGAGCTACATCTTGGAAGGTGAATTCCCACAAGACTTCACAAGGGCACAAAAGAGGAGGCTCATGAAGAGGGCAAGTTCTTTCTTGTTCTTAGAAGGTGCCCTCTACCAAAAAGGAAAAGATCAAGTGTGCAGAAGAGTACCAACAACCAAGGAGATTCCTGCCATTTTAGAAGGTTTGCATGAAGAAGCATGTGGTGGCCATTTTGCTCAAGAACTAACTGTGAAAAAGATTTTTCTTGCTGGGTATGTTTGGCCAAGCTTACATGTGGATGTCCAACATTGGTGTAGGAGCTATCATAACTACCAAGTCAATGGTAATAAGAGGTTGCTACATGGTCCACGCCAATTAGTCATTGCAAGTGGTCCATTTGAAAAATGGGGCACTGATGCTATGGGTCCACTACCTAGAACTAAAAATGGAAAATTGTACATCTTAGTGGCCATAGACTACATGACTAGGTGGGTGGATGCTCAAAGTGTGGCAAGGGTGAATGAAAAGACTGTAAGCAAATTTGTTTACACTCATATATGTTGCAGATTTGGCACACCCTTGGAGATTGTTTTTGACAATGGTCCAAGTTTTAGAAAAGGTTTGCTCACCGAAGTGAAGAGCTTCATATTTCACATCGTCATAGCACAACCTACTATCCCCAATCAAATGGGTCAGTAGAGAAGGCTAATGGTGTCATTGCAGGAATCGTAAGGAAGATGGTGAAGAACAAGACGAAGCTTTGGGATGAGTTCCTTGATGGAGCACTATGGGCATACCGGACTACCTACCGAGAGGCAACGGGGTTTACGCCCTTCACTTGGTTTATGGTCAAGAAGCATTGCAGCCTATTGAGCTCAACATTCCAACAGTGCGGCTACATGGAAAAGGTGGACTAGGAGATCAAGATGCATGGGTGGATCGACTTCTCACTTTAGTTGAGCTAGAGTGGAAAAGAGAAGCTGCATACGAGTGTTATAGAAGAAAAGCCATGCAAGCAGTAGAGAAGTTCAATGCAACTTTAAAAGATAAGGGCATCAACAAAGAAGGAGATCTTGTGCTAAGGTATGACAATCGACTTTGATAACCGGTTTGATGCCAAGTTTGAAACTAGATGGCAGGGACCATACATTGTCAAGAAGGTTTTAAACTCTAGCTATTATCAGCTCATGGATTTGGATGGCAAAGAACATTCTAAAAAGGTTAATGGCTACAGACTCAATCCATACTTGAGTCACATTCTACCGACAAACTTACAAAAGCAACCACAAAAAGGAGATAAAAGGGCATGTAAGTTCTGTTGTTTGAGTGATGTCTGTGGTGCAAAACACGAGGAACATAAGAAAGATGGACAAGAGAACTACATTACACCACTTGCTTTAGAAGGCCTACTTTATGATGGTACATGAATATACCATCATCTAGGGGGAGGGCTAAATGATAGCCATTTTTTTCGACTATCCACATTACCATAGGGAGCTACCTCGGCCAAGGAAATTCACATATCTTTGTCATAAATACCTTTTCACTGTAAATAGGCATGTGTGCATTAGGGACTTTACCCATATCTTCTATATATTTTTATATTATTAAAAAAAAGTTTTTGCTAGCTACTTATCAAAAATAAATAAAATTATTACGGCCCATTTTGTGTAAATATTTCATTTCATATAAGGGCCTAAATATGGGGGTCTCTATTTTCTCTAATTATATAAATACTTCATTAGGTGTGTGTATTACAAAACCTAAGTATATTTTTATTTATTTATTATTATTATTATTATCTTTTCTTCATAATACTTTTGGACCATCATTGTACATATGCTTCAACTTCACCATGCATAAGTAAATCCTATGCCCTCACATTTCTACCCACACCGAGTAGAAAGCCAAAAAAATAAAAATAAAAAATCTACTACCTAAATCACTTTTTCCCTTAGACTATTTCATCTTTTATTCTCTCACCTACCCTAAAATAATGAGGGTCTCCCTCCCTTTTGACTTCCATAGTATAGTATCTTTGTTTCTCATATATCAATTATTTTTGTATATTTTATTTTAGTATTTTTATTCACAATTAGATCTTTTTGTTTATTTTATTTTCCTATCATAATAACTATATTATCATGATATGTTGACTAGTTAAAGTACTAGCTTGTTTTTTTCTTATTATTATGTAAATCCTTCTATAAAATGGAAAAAATATCCTCCATGAAAGTGTCCACATACACTTGAGTCTCTAAGGTCAGGATATGATGTATTGGGGGCTCACTCTTGGAGCTATCAAGAAATTCCACCGATGGGGACCCACACAAAGATTTTAAAAATTCAAAAAATACATGATTCTACTGAAATTTTTGCGTCCACCTCCACTCCGAATTTGGACTGGTCATCAAGAGACAAAAGTTAGCTCGTGAGCTCAGAAATATGCTCAAAGTTTTTGAGAATTTTTGGAGCTGATGGCGGTGAGATATGAATTTTTTATTGGACCCCAGTCTGCCCACTTTTCGACAAGGTACACCTAGTCTCTTCTCACCTCCCTTACACATTCATCACCTACACACTTACTCATTCCTTTCTCACTCCATCAAACCTGCAAACTTCATGTCCTCTCTCACCCTCTTCACCTTTGCCCTCTCCTTCCATCTCCATTTGCTCTCATATCTATTCTACACCCATACCTCATCTCCATTTCTCTCCCTACTACTCCCATATTACTAAATTATTTTCCCAATCTCAAAAAATACATAAAAATTCAGCATGACTGTATCATATTAACCTCTGCAAATATGGGGTTTTCATCTACAAAAACCCCCATGTTGTTCACCTCAATCAACTTTTGTGGCGTCAAATGCAAGAAGGAGACTGGCGATGGTTAACTTAAAGATCTACACATGGGAGAGTCCAAGCTTCTTTGAGCTTTCAACCACACAAAGGATCTTTCCAAATCTTTACTCCTCTCACTCAGCCCCTCTCACCCATTTGTACATTGTGTACTACTAACCTTTTATAGTGATTACTAACTACTAACCACTAAACGTATGTAAGTAAGCACCCACTCTACTACTTTTTGAGTAGGCATTACTACAAGTTATTTGCTCAAACCTCTACCTCACACTCTCCTCTCACCTTCAATAATTCTCTCACCTTGAGCCCACATCCATGAGACTCAAGGGATAAGAAGAGGCCCACTCTCATTTCAAAATAAAAAATCCATAATCTATGATTTCTCATAATAGAATTGATTAGGCTTAATCTTAATTAGGGCTTCTCAAACCTATAAATAGAGCCCCTCCATTCCTTGTGAAGGGGGATTACACACATTGTACACCACTCCCAACTCTAATGTGTAAGGAGATAGTGAACTTGTGAGCTCTCTCTATACATCAATACCTTTGATTGCATAGAGAAGCTTGAAGCTAGTTATGTCATTGTGAGGGCTTGAGTGATGCCATACTCCCTATCATAATTGTATCTTGCCTTTGTTGCATAAATAAGATTAGTAGTTTGGGTGCAATTGTGTACAAAATCTTGGACTCCTACATCTCCAAAGTTGATTTAGCAAAGCGGTCCGATGTTTGATTTAAGGTAAATTCGATCCTTGTATTTTATGGTGTGATTTTATGCTTGGCGGCTTGAGGACCTGTTTTTCATTTGTTACCTCTCAATCCATGGTAAGAGGGTTGTATGGTGAGAAGGCTCCCGTAACCTTAAGACCATGTATATACCGACAGCAAAATCAAGCTTATATTGTCTCTCTAAGTTCTTCTCCAATTTTGGGGTGGTTGCAAGATCAGGGTGTCCAGTTTTGTCCACTCAGGCACCCTGTAAACAGGAAAAAAACAAGCATTTGTTTACCTTTAGTGGCTAATCTCTCCTAGTAAATGAAGGAATTTTGTTTCAAGTTCTTTTGTTGGAACATCATATTCAAAGTTGGAAATATAGTTGCATAATTTGATTAAGCATTAGATAGTCAAAAGTCCTCATTTTCTTA
Organism: Cibotium barometz; assembly: GCF_041138505.1. Lineage (NCBI taxonomy): Eukaryota > Viridiplantae > Streptophyta > Polypodiopsida > Cyatheales > Cibotiaceae > Cibotium > Cibotium barometz. The sequence goes on from NC_141094.1 coordinate 41,272,101, forward strand.
GGTACAAAGTCAATGTATACACCCTGTCCCAAATTTGAACTGATTCCATAAAATGCTAATATCTTTTACATATAAAATCATATGAGATTCCTACTTTGTACCTTAGATCTTCACATAATATGGAGCTTAACTTGATTTTTTGAGAAAATTTTAAGATATTTGCTTATTTTCTTTAAATATTTCAAGGTCTTTAAAGTGTTATAATATACACCACTTTGTGTACCCTCAATAGCTACCACTTAAAATTCTCAATCTTGTAGATCAAAAGAGTGGGTAGATACTGAGACATTAGTAGAATGTGGTGGTTAGTAAAAATTACAAATCCAATGGTTGGATTTTTAATGATCTCTCTTTCAAAATTCTTCTAGACTATCAGAAGGCCTGCAAATATAAATAATCTAATTAGTAAAATTACATTTTTGATGTGAATCATCTAAAACCTATAGGGACTAGTGTACTTGTAATGGTGCATCTATGGAAAAATAATTTGGATCACTCTAAGTATGGAAAGTTCATTTGTTTATCATTTCATCATATTTTTGATTAATTTTAATTAATTAGACTAATTTATATTAATTTAAGTTATATTGGGTTAATTTAAGGACAAGCGTATTGTCTATTATTTGCTTGATCGCATTTTAAGTACCTTGCCCCCCAAAATTTGCTCTCCAAGCATTGTCCCAGTCCAGCATAAACTAGATAAAACTGGACACCCTGATCTTGCAACAACCCTTTGGTGTGCATCTATTTGTGTTATGCTAGTCTCCTCCACACACAATATCATATGTTATGAGTGTTTTTTGAGGGTGTGTGTGCCTTTTGATTGATGTATATGGTTAGCTTGTATTTATTGGAGCTACAAGGAAAGATCTTTGGTGTCCTAGTTCACACACATAACTAGGTGGTGCCCCTTTTCTTGTTGTTGAGTGTGTGGTTTTGGGGTTCTTATATTTGTGTTGCATTGTGCCCCAAGCCCATTGAGCAATACGGGAGCCTTGAGGAGTGCTTAGAGGCCGCTCTTCTTGTTGCCCATCCCCGGACTGCCCCAATAGTTGCCAATGCCTCTGCATACTTCTTTATCTCTTGAACATAATCATGGATACTCCTTCCTTTGTACTTCACATTATGAATCTGTTGTCTCAACTGACAGACTTACGAGCATTAGTGTCTATATCAAACAGCTTTACCAATGTTATATCCCATGCATCCTTGGGATTCTCAGCATCATGTATATGTATGAGTATAGCATCGGAGATACATATAGACAAGTAATGCAAAACTTTGTATGCTCTCTCTGACAATTGCTTATTATGAGAGCTACAACCTATTGTTGTGTAGGTTGTCGGGGTAGTTTCGGCTCTAGCTCCGCATCTGTAACAAGGTTCCAAAACCCTTTTCCTTTCATCCTGTACTTCCGTGCCTAGAAGTTCTTTCTATCTAACTTCTCACCCACAATCTGTACTGGGTTGTCTGACATATTTGCTCATTGCAAATGCACCTTCCGCACATGTCCAATTCTATAAACAAGCCTTCCTCAGCTTAACCGCACTCTAATAAGTGTTCCAGATACTCCAAAGTACTCAACGAACTTCACTGTTGATGTAGAAAATCAAACTGATTGCATCCAAATTGAACTGGCATACGCAGTCCAAGGTACCCTATTTCGGTGCGCTTTCCAAGGCTTCAAATTGCAATGTAGTGGTTCAATCAAGTGTGGATAACTTGCATTGACACCTAAACAAGCTCAATGTTGCAAATCAACACTAACCAAGGTGCGTACATACCAAATTTATCAAATCCCCTTCTCTATTTTGAGAAAAACTAGTAAAACCAGAAAAGACCAGCAGTAGTAAAAGTGCTCTAATTCCTTTGATTCTTGTCAAAATTGAGAGACCACGCATTCATTACCTTAGCAATGATGTCTCCTAACTCCATGTAAAAGGAATTAGACCAATTATTTAAGTTGAGAGAGTAATTAGCTGATTAATCACCCTCTATTTCACTAATCACTATAGACAGCCTGTTTAATCAGCTCCATAATGCATAATTGCTCCAACCAATCATATAGCAACCTCCTCAAGTATGTGTATCACACAATTGCTAAGCAAATTCTGAATTTAATAAATCAACCAAGTAGAATTTGGCCTCCACTTTTTAAAAAGATGAGAAAACTGCTGTGTTTCTTCGCTACAGAGGCTATGCTGCCTGCTCTCCTGAGGCGATTTGACAAGTTTATAATGGTAATTGAAGGTATAATTAGATGCCCAACACACCTAGGCATGTGCCCAATCCATCAATGTAGTGATTTTTGTAAAAAACTAGCTTTAATTTCATCCACAATGGACATCACTTCTCTGTTTTGTGAGGGCTTCAAACCAGTGAATTTCCACTCACTAATATGCATCAACTTTGCTCCAAATTCAATGTAGGGCTTGCACATGAGTTGCCAATACATTCCAATTTGCTAGATACATGATTCTTTGTCAGATTCGCAACTATTTACCTCATACATTCACCACACTCAAGCTTCAATGGAGAGCTTGCAAAACAAAAATTTTTCTTTGCTTTGGGCAACTCAAATCTGGTGTTGTTTGTGTTTTTGCACCTGCAATCTGCTCAAGGATGTTTAGTAGTCCTTACCCGGTAGGCCAAGCTCTCAAATTTGATGAAAATTGGTGTGCTCTAGGCTTCACAGCTCCAATGGCAAGCTTCACAGCTTTTCTTCATAGCTTCTTCTCCCTCTTCTCTCACTCACTCATAAACCCTAATAGAGAGCACCAGGCTCTGATACCATGATGAAAAACAGGCAGAGGGAGAGGAGACACACACAGGAGAAAACCCTAATGTATTATCAACCCTAACCATAGAGGGAAGCCATCTCCCTTCTCACACAATGCATAAAGCCATAATCCATAATCTACACATCATGTGTTGTGTCCACACACTGTTAACCCTATCTAATGTCCACACACTATGACTAGCTAGATGCGGTCATTTATGTCTCACACATGTTACTACCTAACATGCCAGCACATAGTGCAAGTGGCACAAGCTGACATCAAGCTTGAATCTCAATAGCAACTTCAGCTGATCTAGCCAAGCACCGCATTGCGTGGGCAAAATTTGGTGGAAACATCTTGGAGAACTGCAAAACGTAGAAAGGAGGGCTTCAACGAAAGCTAAACAAATTTCAAGTGGATTATGGGCAATGCGGAGAACTGTCACTCTTAGATGGTGCAACATCTGTACGTACAATGTTGACAATAATGACAAGGCCCTCCTGCAATGGGACTGACAACCCCCCTCTACATGGAGTTGGTAGAGGGGTTGGCAAAAAATTCAATGCCAGGGTAGATGGAGAGAAAGAAAAGCTTACTCAAGTCAAAGGTGAACTACAAAGAAGAGGGACATGTGGTTGCACACTGAAGGATTGTTTTCTACATTTAGCAGACTACATAGCGAGCTCGAGCAACTATGCGCACAATTGGCAGAAATGAAGAGAATGGCAAAACCTGATGAAGCAGAGGCGTTGAAGATGGAGGTGGAAATAAGTGCGGTTCGCAAATTGCTTTCTAGAGTTGGTGTGAATGAAGATGTGGTGCAGCTAAAGAAGGACGTGCAGTCATTGCAGGTAAGCATTGAAGATGTTCTCAAGTATCTGAAGTGCTTTTTAGAGCTTCACAAGCACTTTTCAGAATGCTTAGTGGTTTCCAAGGCCTAATGTTTATATCGCAAAAGCACTTTAAATTACTTTAAAGTACTTTAAAGTGGTGAAGTACTTTAAAGTAGTGAAGTACTTTAAACTGGTGAATTTAAACTGGTGAAGTACTTTAAAGTGGTGAAGTACTTTAAACTGGTGAAGTACTTTAAATCACCACTTTAAAGTACTTTAAAGTGCTTCACTACGTTTAAGTACTTTAAAGTGGTAAGTCCTTTAAAGTACTTTGAAGTAGTAAAGTCCTAACTTGTTGGGCACTTTCTAAGCACTACTCAAGAACTTTTGAGTACTTTCAAGTACTCCATGTAGTCCAAGTGCATTTTGGTACTGCACATGCACTTTTCAAGCACTCTTCAAGTGTTTTTTAATATTCTTCAAGTCATAAGTTGTGTTATGTCGTAAATGATATCCCACTTACATTGCTCTCTTCCCTAACCTGTGTAACTTTGGTTGGTGTTTGGTATGACAGAAAAACATGATCTTATAGAATCTAAAGTTGAGGAATTGTCAATCCACAATGCATTTGTTGGAACAGAAATTCAATTCATACAACGTGAGGGGAGGGCTCTCTTAGTACCCTCAGCCGTGTTGCAAGAAGCGTATCTGCTTACTGTAAGTCTATCTGTGTTGCTGGTGACTGTGCTGCGTGTGCGGATCCCTTTTCAAGTGACCACATGGAGGATTTTTCATTATGGCCTGTAGACACAAGTACTACCCTTTTTGCTTTTCAGTACTATGTATGATAAAATCAACATTCGCTCACATCAAGTGTAGGAAAAGGAAATTCTTGAAATTGCGAAGTGCTGGGCTGCTAGGCGCCCATATTATGTGGTCGCTGAGGGTGAGTTTTTTATTGTTAGTCTTTGCCTCTACAAAGTTACAATGAATTGGTATGTCATGTGACTTATTTGCACACACGTCCTTTAACTTGTGCCACAAGCACGAATGCAAATGAAAATCCTCATGAGGAATCGAAAACCACATCTTCTGCGTTTATCCATGAACTACTAAGTGGAGCTGAGATACTCAAAGTGGATGAAGAGATTGACAAGATTGCAAAAGTTGGTCACAAACAACATCATGAAGATATATGCTAAACACCTCAGTGGCATTAATGTAGAATGATAACATACTGAAAATTGATTTTGTTGTCATGTCAGAAAATGCTCCTAGACATGTGGAAACTACAATTGCAGAGTGAAGGACAAAGATGATGGTCAAGTCGAAGCAACCCTATTTGACATTGCTATGCAACGTAAGTAGACTCGTAAGGGTGCACCTAGATAGGTTGAAGGATCACCGATGAAAACCAAAAAAAGTACATCTATTGACTCTCCTAAACCCCGTGCATGTAAGAAGCTTTAAGCTTCTTGCACAATGTACTCTTGGCTGGAATGAAGCTAGTGCTGTAACACTTTATGCATGAATATGAAACTTTTTTGCCACACATTGTGTATGCCATTTGGAAAACCCTTTTGTTCTCTGTCAGTACCTGCATGCTACATACTATTTATGACTATAAATTTTTTTTCAAGGCATTTGACCAAGTGCCTTTGTTGTTGTTGTTAAAATTCGAGTGATTGGTAGCAAACTTGACCCACCCGTCCAAGAACATGTGCATATCAAAAGGGTGCTACCTAAACCTCAACCTAAGAACCTTGCACGAAATGTAGGAAAGCCAGATCTTCTTGCATTAATCTTGGATTTGAATGGTGTTGTAACAGTCACCCATGACATTCACAAAAGCAAATAGCCTCCTGACTTATCATATGCCGATTTCAATGTTGTGAGGCAAGACTCCAATGTGGTTCACTATGTGAGAAAGGATGATGCATTCTTCATCTTGGCTGTGAGCCAAATAGCAAAGGTGTTCATATGGAGTTGCTGCAAGCTGGCAAACTTGCAAAGAAGGATTGATTTGTGTTTACCAGCAGTTGTAAAGGATAGGTTGGTCGGGTGGGTGGGCCAAGAAATATGTGGGGTTTCTTCCTTTGAGTACAGGCCCAAAACTTGTTTTTTTCAAGACCTTGAGAAGATTTTGGGCTCTATTACCAAAGTTTAGCAACAAGAACACACTGTTGTTGGTAGACAGTACAAGTACTATACAAACCAGGATGGAACATACGTTATCCTACCTACTCTTGAGTCACATTGGATGATAGACAGTACAAGTACTATACAAACCAGAATGGAACATACGTTATCCTACCTACTCTTGAGAAGCAGATAGAGTCACATTGGATTAATTTTTTGGGAAGGGATGTTTTGGATTTTGTGCGCAGGTGGGTGGAGTCAACTAAGCGTCGGGCTCTTGCAGAAGAGGATGTTGTCAATGCAAGATCACAGCCTGATCAGGTCCAAGCAATGTAGCACATAGAAGAATGCTTATGCTTTGGAGTTCACATATTGTCCTATGGAGAGTGGATGCGCAAGGGAGTTGTTAGAGGATGATAATGTGGTAGACCAAGTGCCATGTAAAGTCAGCTCCCCTATATCGACTTATACTTTTGTTGTACATGGATGTAGTTCTCTATAGCACTTATTCACTGAATACTTTTGTTGTCATGGATGTAGTGCTCTACAGCACTTTGTCACTAAACATATGTAAATTTTTTACATGGATGTAGTACTTTTTGTGCAGCATATTGTTGGTTTTCCTTTGTGGTCTCGGTGCAAGTCAAAAAATGGTCTCCTTACATACTGCCCACAATACAAATGATTCCACTGTATCAAATGACAAGTAAACTTAATAGGCACATGCAATTAATTATCTTCTCCCTTACACAAAAAGAAGGTAGATTACATCTATGGAATGTCTTCAAAAGGCATGCTATTGTATATGTCCTCGTATACCTCACTAGTTAATCTGTATACATTTGGCTCACCCTCCACAGGATATAAGGGAAACTTAAGGCATCTAATCAAGTGTGAGTAAAGGATGGCAGGATTTTTATTGTCAAGTAGGATATATAGATCAATATGACCCTCCACTCTATCATAGAAATGTCCTTCAACCACAAAGGAGTCATTTTTGATGCAATTGTGCCATGCATCCCTCTTGGTCGTAGTTGTCAACCGCTTTGGTGCAGAGCACTTCAGAATGTAGAAGTCCTCGCCCTCTTCCTCGGCATTGACTACAAAGTTATACCCTATACATAGGGCATCACTCAGATCATCATGGTGACCAGCATACATAGGCACATCAGCACCACCATCATCGCTTGAAACATCATCTTCATTCTTCATAATGTTCTTTGGGTTGTTGTATCCTCAAGTACTGCCACATTTCCACATATGCTTTGTTTTGGCATCTACTCCACTGATTGTGCACACAAGCATCACAAAAACAAGACAAGTTTCTACATCTCAATGCATGCCTATCTATACTTGAGTAACCATTCACACAAAGCAAAGAGTGTGATCCACTCACATTCATGCAATCCAAATGTATATCTCTTTGTACATCACCAACCTTGATTTCCCAAAATACCCCGTTCACTCCTTTTGTGGATGACATGTGGTTTTCACTATTTCTCATTGCATTGAGAAATTCCACCGCACTTGCTGTATTGTCTAATGTACATCCATCTGGCTTCAACTACTCACTTGTCAGCGCTCTCTTGATTTTACTAGTCCAGCCCCGTCATGCTAACCCTTGCCATGTCCTGATCCAAAATAGTTATGCATCATCTCAAGACCAGTGAGTTCAAAGTACCTTGCAACAAAGTAGAATGGACGCCTTGCTTTAAATTGCGATGCCGCACCATCAGACCACACCCAATGTCGTTGTAGATTGTTGCTCTGTTCTTTCAACCACCTATTATGTAAAAGAAAAAAATGCTGCACAAACAAAGTGTCATGGACCTTGTCATCAGAGATATAGAAATGGGTGGTCTTTTTGATATCGCCCATTGCCGAGTGCACGTAAGAGATGTGAACCAAGATGGTCACCTGGTGGATCTCATTCTGCACTTTGAAATCGTAATTTTCCACAAAGTCCACCATTGAGACCACCACATCATCTGGGAGCTTTTGTAAACAATCTTGAATTGGTCAGCCTGCCATCTATAAATATAGTTATGTTTGATATAAAAGTGGTTAGCTTGTCCTTGAACAAAGAAATGAAACTTTTTCACCCTACTTGCCGAACTACAAGATCCTTTCTTTCTTTTTTATGGCCCTCTTCATCCACTTCTTATGTCTCCACATTAGCAAAGAGCTTGACAGTTACCAAGTATTTGTTAGCATGCTCCTCTGAAGCACACAATGCCATCCTTCTTGTACCACATTGACCACACATTCCTAAAACAAGCATCTCTTTGAATGGAATGGTGAATTCTCTAGTCTTGTACACAGTAGAGACTCCCAAAGAGTTGTCAGGCTATGAAATGTGGATTTTGTTGCTGCACATGTAATACCACTTATTTCAGGAACACAGATTTTACAATTGTAGCTGCAAGCCAATCCATGATGTCCAAACCTCCCTTGCCGCATTTGATTGAAGGCATCTTTAAGATACACAACCTACATATGATACTCATAGTAGCAAGTATTTAGGTCCTTCAATTTGCGCACAAAATAAGGCTTGAGACCCTCAAAGCATCTAAGGGAAATCTTCACGTTAGGATGGTTGTGTTGAAATCTTATGTAGAATTCCACCTATGCCAATAGACCATGTAAATTTATAGTTAAAACAAAGAGATCACTTTACAAGAGTTGTTTGTAATTGTAATTACAACTTACATCTAAGAGCACTCTGGATATTACCTGAGAGTACCCCAGAGTGTGCTTGGGAGTACCTAGGAGTACTTGGAAATGCTTTAGAAAGAACCTAAGAGTACTTCCAGAAAGTGCTTGAGAGTGCCTGAGCCCACTTGAAATCACTCTAGAAAGTGCTTGTTGAGACCTTTTGAAAGTACTCCAAAAAGTACCTAAGAGTACTCCAAAAAGTACCTACTAAGAGTCCAAAAAGTGCTTGGGAGTTTTTGAGAGTACTTGGAAGTACTTTAGAAAGTACCTAAGAGTACTTGAAAGTACTTTAGAAAGTCCCTAATAGTACTCCAGAAAGTGCTTGTTTGGGAGCTCTTGAGAGTACATGGATATAGTTCAGAAAGTACCTAAGAGTGCTTGGAAGTTCTTTGGAAAGTATCTAAGAGTACTTATGAGTACGTTAGAGTAGTTTGGAGTACTTTAGAAAATACCTAAGGGTACTTCACAAAGTGCTTGGGAGTTCCTGAAACCGCTAGAAAGAATTCCAGGATGCACTTTACAGCACTCCAAAAAGTGCTTATTGGGAGTGGCTTAGACCACTCCAAAGTAGTCCAAAAGTGCTTATTGGGAGTGGCTTAGACCACTCCAAAGTAGTCCAAAAGTGCTTATGAGTACTCTAGATAGTGGTTGGGAGTGCTTGAGAGTACGCAGAAGGACTTTAGACACTGATTAAGGGTACTTAGGGGTCTAAGAGCACTCTAGAAAGTTCTTGGAAGTGCGTGAGAGTACTTGTAAAGACTCCAAAAATCACTACTAAGTGTACTTGAGACCTCCCACACATACTTAAAAGAACTACAAAAAGTACTTAAGTACTTAAATGGGAGAAGTAAGTGGATAAGAAAGTTGTATGAGCTTGCAAAGGAAAACACAATGACACCTTCGCAAAGTGTTTGAGAGGATTTCAGAGGTAACTAAGAGCACATTCAAGGATAGATTTCTTACCTAAGGCAAGTCAAGTAGATGCATTGGATGCATCACAAAAGCCTTTCTACCAATCCTCTTTTGACATATATCTTTTTTGTTTGGAGAGACACGGGTCTCTATTGCCCAGAAGTCAAATACAAGGTCTGTAATCTCTAGTGTGATGCTGGTAGTACAATGCACCTATCGTTGGCATGTAAACAGGGGGAAGATTCCATTGTCATCCTCACACTCCAAGCATGAATTGGCAGAAATGATGTTCCTCCTATGTATACCCAATGCCTTGGCAACTGTTCTGCTACTCAAGATCTTTTCATCCTCCGCATCATTGTCATTGATACAGACCATCATAGTTGCCCTTTTGAAAAACAACTCATTACTTAAGTGAGCCACCTTCACTTCAGACAAGGTTTTTCGAATGTTGGAGAAAATTGCTCTCTCCAGTTCCATTGATGGTGGTAGTAGCCCACGGAATGTTGGATGTAGGAGGAGTTGCCCAAGAATCTCTATTTTTATTTTGTCTGTCAATCCTTGTGTTTCTTTGCGCCAGCACTTGTTGGCCATAGCTCTACAAATCTTCTTTCTTTGGATTTCATCAACCTGGTCATTTTCTCTCGTCCTTTCCACATCCTTTTCCCTGCTTCTCTGTTCTCTCTTCTTTTTGCAGTCTAATAATCTCTCATACTTGTGGTATGAGTTCTTGTGGAATTTGCATTGCAATGCTCACACGTAGACCCACAGTGGAATTGGTGAAACTTGTAGTAAACAACCATGCATTAATGGCATGAAGAAGCAATCATGATGCAAATGCAAAGTGAAGGCTATTGACATCTTATGAGCTTAGTATCCATCTCAGTTTGTAGCTCCAATGTGTTTACATCTCTACACCTCAGTATCCTAGAACTGACGTCTCTCCATTCTGTTGAAAACTCTTGACTTTGTTCAAATGGATGTAACCGCAGCAGCTCAAAGACTCTTAGTACTAGGAACCAACTGAATATTTAGAGCTTGGGATACGATAGATGATGATGCCTCGTTCAGAGCCACGCCGACAACAATGAATGGAATCTAGGCATCTGGTTGTTCTACATGGGATACAGATGCATAAGGAAGGAAGGTGACTGTTTATCTTGACTCTGCATGGGAGAGAGAGAGAGAGAGAGAGAGAGAGAGAGAGATACGCATAACGATGGAAGTTGTCCTCTGTGTGTGTGTGTGTGTGTGAGAAAGAGAGAGAGAGAGAGAGAGAGAGAAAGAGAGAGAGAGAGAGAGAGGGAGGGAGGGAGAGTGAAAGATGGTCATTACCAAGGAGGTCGTGGGCAGGTAGTTGCAATTATTTGTAGATAATAGTTTTTCCTTTTCTTTATTTCCATTGTTTCCCCCCAAATTCACTACGTGAAAAGGAATGTCCAAGACACCCCTTTTTGGTACCACCAATATAAGCTTTAACCCATAACCAATCATCATAAATCCTAACTGGACCACCAATATAAGCTTTAACCCATAACCAATCATCATAAATCCTAACTGGACCACAACAACAAGCATGTCATTGGGTTTTACATCCCCTGTCACATCAATCCCTCCGAGATTTGGTCCCTTGCCTAGCACTACTGTGGATGGGAAGCCAGGTCCTCCACACTCCACCAAGAGCTTCCCACCATCACCTTCGACATCTTGGACTGCTCCGACCGCCAGTGCCCTCTGACGGCCCCGCCCCTGCCATCATTGCCGTCGGTGTGCTCCGACCCCCGGTGCCCGATGGCTCTGACCACCGGTGCTCTCCGATCCCTCCGATTGTCGGTCCCCTTTGACATCTCAGATGTGCATGGCCAACTCCGCGATGGCAATCATGGAGGCAAAACCCCTCTCCCTTTCCCAAGGCAGAGAGAGATCCTCTTGAGCACCACCCGAGGAGGAGGACACCCAAGGAGGAGATAAGGGGAGCACTCTCTTAGCAGCAGCAGGACACTCACACAGTCTCGGACACACTCTCACAAACAAGGACAGTCTCTCTTGTATCACATTCATTATAGCACATTCTCTGTGAGAGCAGAGTCTTTCTTGTACCATTCCTTTTAGTATCTTGATATACAATGTTACACTCTTGTGGCGTGGGTCTATCTCTCTATGTGAGAGAGGTGAGTGAGTGGCGAGTGGTGTGTGGTATGTGGTGTGAGTGAGGTGAGTGAGTGGTCAGTGGTGTGAGTGAGGTGAGTGAGTGGTCAGTGGTGGGTGGTGTGAGTGAGAGGCATGTAGGGATACTGTGGTGCTAGGTGGTGGTTGGAGAGCACGGTAGACAATGTAGAGCATAGGTCTTGCATGTCTAGCCAGTGAGGTCGACTCACTGGGTCTATCTCTCTATGTGAGAGAGGTGAGTGAGTGGCGAGTGGTGTGTGGTATGTGGTGTGAGTGAGGTGAGTGAGTGCTCAGTGGTGTGTGGTATGTGGTGTGAGTGAGGTGAGTGAGTGGTCAGTGGTGGGTGGTGTGAGTGAGAGGCATGTAGGGATACTGTGGTGCTAGGTGGTGGTTGGAGAGCACGGTAGACAATGTAGAGCATAGGTCTTGCATGTCTAGCCAGTGAGGTCGACTCATCCTTGGCGGGTATACTTCCTTGAGAGGATCCACGCTCCTTTCTCCCCAACCTTAGTGTTTGTGTCGATAGTCCTCGAGTTCCCTAGAGAGGATCGGTGTGGAGTCATCCATAACTAAGACAAAATTTGGCGATCACGACGGGACTCTCCTAGAGGTCAACGGTAGTCTCAAAATTTTTTCTTTTTCTTTTTTGGTGATTTTTGATCGTGGTGGTGAGAGGAGTGTTGTGCATGCCCCCGAAGACTAGAGCTTCTAGAGGTTATTCACCCCTTCATTCTCCTCTTCGAACTAGTTGTCGTAGGGTTCTTCCTCATTCCCTTACTCTTCCCTCAGCATCTTCCTCTTCTAACCCTATGGCAACTCCACGGCCAGAGCCATTGGCTACTGTCCTTAACTGCGTGCAAGTTAAGCTACCAACCTTCAAAGGTACCATCACTGAAGATGTGGAAGACCATGTGTGATGGTTCCTCACTATGTGTGACTCAAGAGGTCTCAACTGTAACATACCCATCTTTATTAATAAATAAATGTCCATGTAATAGATGAATTTATGAGTTTTTACGGTATAAAAATTAATTATTTTATTAAATGAACCATTTCTACTTAGAATCTTCAAACTCCGAGCCCAAATTTGGAATCTGCGCACGATTCTACCCTAATATAGGATTTTACATCATCCAAAACGGACATCGGATCAAGCTTATACGCGAATTTTGGTTATTTTTAGTTAAAAAATAACGACCTTTAAACCTTAATAAATGCATGACTGGGTGTCCGATTAACAAACAATCTGCACCCCAACGACCAGGGGAACATCCCGGATAAAAAAAAATCGCCCCTCCGGACAGTTCGACACGCAAATCGAGGCGACATCCCAAATTTGGGGACCTTGTCCCAAAAAAGAACCATACACACTCACCAGGGTGCCCGTACAATGACCACGCAAGAACCAAAGGTCGACCACCCACGGTGTGGTCCACACACCAATACATGGACACCCATGCTACCTCTAACCAAATAAGGTACATGTGTACCACTCCTTTCCCTGTTAACCGCCACTGTACCTTTCCCCCAGGCCCATGCAGGCCACTGATCCACATCCTTTGATGGTACACCATCCTTTTTTATCGTACTTTACGCAGTGCCCGCACCCTTACCCCACAGCTATATAAACCCTAGGGGTGCTCCATGGCCAGTACGCATTCCTGCGTGTAGCCTATACTCTGCAAAAGGCCGTCACCGTCTATACCGCCCTTCTATCCCTGGCACAGTGTACTTGCTGCAGTACAGTCGTCCCTTGCTATCGCCCCTCTCAACACCCCCTCATCTGCCAACTTTTAGCAAGCCCACCCTTGTTAGGAGAGGCAGTGTCCTTAACTCTTCCCTCACCCCGTGTGAAGAGACTTACAACAGCACCCCTCTTCCCTTAGCAAAATCGTGAATCTCTTACTGCTCTGCCCGACCCACTTGGGAAAGGGAAACAAGCACACTTAGAGAGCGCAGTATGACAGAGAGTTGTATGTTGTGTCCGGAAAGGATGAGGTGCTGTTTTGAGAAAGAATCTATTGATTCTCCACTCTTATGGATGTCCACTTGTTAGGAAGCTCAATGTTTGCATCAAAAAGCTCACTTTTTGGAATGTAAATGGGGTTGCTTTGACTCTCGAACTCACCATCGTCATTGATTGTTTTATTCTCTTCTTTGAGGAGAACTTGATCAATCGAAAAGTACCTACAAGAAGCATTGTATCCATAAAGAAAATTTCATCAATGTCTTCACATTGAGTAATTTGTGGCATCTTCATCACTTTCCAAATTGTTACTACCCATCTCTTGCTCATTCCATTTCTAGCTTTTGGAATGATCCAATGGGTTGAAGGATAGTATTTGTCTCGGTGCAAACCATCCACAGTAAAGTGGATTGTAGTGTGACACCAAGCCTATTTGCAATGTAATTATCCATGTAAACATATGCAAGATCGAAGATATTGTGAATAGAGATAAGAAAACTTTTTTCTTCAAATTACACACAGAGGGCATACATCTCACGTCCCCTTGAGGTTTCATCGCAGTAGTAGCATCATACACATTATGGGAAAAAAACTTGAGATGTGGTTTCTACAAATCCTTCATATAAGTATGCAACCAAACTTTCTTGAGATTCTTGCACATCATAATTCCACACCAGGAGGCTTTGCAACATCCCAAGCCATATATTTTTTAATTAACTTGATGACACTAAAATCAACAACAAAGCCATGATTCTAACAAAAAGGGGACCATGGTAAACCTTTTTAAGCTTTTGTCAAAACCCCCTCATGTGACATATCATTGAAAAGAGTTTAAAAAACAAGTTCTAAATACACACTCTTACAATTTTTGAGTTTTTATGCTTAAGACACACCAAAAAGTAGATTAAAAAGAAAATTTCCAAAGTCGGGATTTTTCCAAATTCTCCAATATGGTCTTTACATATATATACATACATACATACATACATACATACATACATATATATATATATATATATACATATATATATATATATGTATACATACATACATATATATATATATATATGTATGTATGTATATATATATGTATGTATATATATATATATATATACATATATATATATATATACATATATATATGTATATGTATATAAATATATATATATATATATATACATACATATATATATACATACATATATATATACATACATATATATATATATATACATACATATATATATACATACATATATATATATATACATACATATATATACATATACATACATATATATATATATATACACACACACACACATACACACACACATACATATATGTATACATATGTGTGTGTGTGTGTGTGTGTGTGTGTGTAAGTAGATATCATATTTATGTGTGTGTGTGTGTGTGTATGTATGTATGTACGTATGTACGTATGTATGTGTGTGTATACATATACTTATATATATGTGTATGTGTGCGTGTGTGTAAAACATATGCATATGTATACATGTATACATATGTGTGTGTGTGTGTGTATACTTATACATACATATGTACATACATATATACATACATATGTATAAATGTATGTATATATGCATACAAATATACATACAAATATGCATACAAATATACATACATACATATACGTATATATGTATGTATGTATGTATGCATATATGTATGCATATACTTAAACATATATACATACATACATACATACATACATATATATGTGTGTGTGTGTGTGTGTGTATGCATACATATCCCTAGGAGACTATTAGAACTTGACTCTGAGAGACTAATGTTGAGATATCGAGCTCAACTAGTGCTACGACGGACATTGATGGCCCACCTGGGTGTAACTTTCACACTTATGTCACTGCATGGTTGGTGATATTATGGTTGATATGCAACGAGTGAGGATGATAGGCTGGGTGACAACCCCTTTGGAGTACTAGAGTTATGGCATAGTTATAGTGCCAGCACATATAGTTGGGTTCACACTATTGTATGTTACTGTAGGAGAGTACTTTTCTTTTATGTATGTACTCTTATCTTTTAGTTATATGGTTATAGAGAAGAGAAGAAGATAGAAGAAAATTCAGCCATCCATCTCTCTCTTGTGTCTTGCTGTGTGTGTGTGTGTGTGTTTGCTTGCAAGGAACTCAAGCTCTCCCTCTCCCCCACATTCTCTTTATGGTATCAAAGCTCTAGTTATGTGAGAGCTAAGGAGGCAAGCAAGAGGCAAGAACAAGAAATCAAGGAAGCGGCACACGGGTAAGAGCATCATCATCTCTTCCCCTTCTTGGTTTTAGGTACAACACCCCCCTCGGTTGCTTCACGAGCTACACGTCTCCGGTTAAGGAGCTATCTTCATAGGCTTGGAGGCACCTATGTGGTACGGAGTACTTTGGACTGAACTTTTGCGGCTTGAATTGCGTTTCACGCATGTTTCGGTCTCCATTTCGTCACTGCAAGGTATTTTTCGCAGTTTCGAGAAGTTTTGGTAGAGAATTATCGTTAGTGGAATTCTGGTTTTTATTACAGTGCAGCAGTGCATTTTGGGAGTGCAGACAGTGCTTGCATATGTATTGTTGATATTGGGTGTATGTACATGTACTCTAGTTCTTGGGGGGTGCACTACTAAGAAACCCTATGTATCATGTGTGTTCATAGGGTATTTTAAAAACCCCTTACTTATGAATTTTTCATGAATAAAATGACCCCTTTTTCTCTATGGACTAACAATTTTATTTTTCCAAATCGATTGAAAAACCCATTCTATAAATTTATTTCTATAAAGTTACCTTAAATTTTTTAATTAAAAAACCTTGTTCATTTGAACTTACGTGCTATACTTACATATGTTTGGGTGAACCCCCTAAGCTCTAGGCAAATCTGGTGACATATAGATTGAGCTGAAGTATCGCTGTTGTAGTCACAAAGAAGATAGTGTTGTGTTACAGGTTGCATACAAAAATTGTTTGTTTGTAACTTTTTGATTGTTGTAGGTACAAATGTTTGACGGACTTAATCAGATTGTTTTAGTGAGAAGCTGGACAAGAACAACTTCCATTTGTCCTTTTGCATAGACAAAAAATAATTACTATAGATAGCTATCTAGCATATCCCCACTAGTTACCACTGATGCAAGGACACTATTGAATAACAAGCACATCTAAGTGAGGTGAAGTTAAGTAGCTTTACCATTATCATCTACACTATTGTGAGAAGAAGTGAGAAGAAGACCTTGTATCCTAAAAACCTGCATCATCATAGACAGCCATCTCCCTGGAAGATGGTACATTCATGTACCATCTTAACTTGATGATGTTCCACTTGCATCCACAAACAAGCATGGAAGAAAATCATCCAAATTACTAGCACAATTTGAATCCCAATTTTTCGGCCACAATATTTGGAAAGGACTTTAACCTCCAACCATTTACTTTTCTCTTATATGTAGGGTACCATCCAAGTTCTCTAGTTGATAATAACCTGCGAGAAAAGTAATGTGAAATCTGAAAGGGCCTTCCCATTTGTGCTGAAATTTGTTGTTGTACATGAGCACCAATGTTTCCACTTTGATTTCTTTTTTTGCCATCATTTTTGTTTTCCTTTGAAGCTGTAAATCCTTTCTAACTCATGGCATCTTGTCTTTTGAGTTTCATCCTATCTGGCATTTCCTCTCTTGGTATAGCAGATATCTTTTTTAAATACCACATACTCAACACATCAAGCTCAATAGGATGTAGGGACTCAAGCATAGAGCCCGTTCGCGATGGAGAGGACATTTGGGTCCATGGGAATCCCGAAACGGAGGAGGTGCGACCAGCTCATGAGGTTTTCTTGGAGAGGGTGGGTAGGAAGGTCGAAGGTGATTTGGGGGTGGGTGATTTGTGCTTAGAGTAGGATTACTACTTATTTGAGTGAAAAAACTTGAGATTTGGGTGATTAGAGAGCCTAATGAAGAGGCTTTTTGCTTAAACCTGGACCATTTTTGTTAATTTTTAGCTTAATCTTGTTTCTTTTGCTTAATTCCTTTGCATAGGTAGGTTAGCATTGTTAAATAGAACCCTAACCTATCAAAAAACCCAAAAATCATAAACTATCTAATTTTCACTAATGTATTTTTTAAAAAAACCGAAAAACCATAAACTATCTAATTTTTACTAATTATCACTAATCTACTAGTTAGTGTGATTAGTGGACTTAAAGAGAGCAAAAAACCAAAAACTTGAGCCTAATTACTTGTAATTAAACTAATTGGAGTGGAATTAGTATTCTAAACACTTGCCTTGACCAAGGATTTCATTCACGTGATCACGTTAACCGAAGTGGTAATAACACTAGTTAATAACACTCTCACACACTTGTTAATATCATAGATATTCACACAACCGGTATAAACTTGCTATCCCGGTTTTCCCGGCGGGCTACTAGCTCGGCCCGGCGGGCCACTGTTTAGCCCGGCGGGTTACTTATCTAGCCCGGCGGGCCTTTTTTTGCGCCAAAAACTTGGCTGTTTTGGGAGGGACCTATATAAAGGGTTTCCCCTCACTTCCAAATGTGCTTTACCAAAGCACTTGGGTGGCTCACCTCAGGCTAAAAGACACAAGAGGTGAGTATAAATATTCTGGATTTTTGTTTGAAGCTTGTTAATAATATTTTGTATTTTATAAGATTTTGATTGTAAATGGTTTATCGTATTTGTTACGTGGACTAGCAATGTCTCCTCTTGGGTGGTCTACTCGAGTGCCAATTGGTCTGGGTAGGAGCTTCCCTAGAGGAGGGTATAGGTGGTGAGATGTTCGGGACATCATCTCTATCTAGGGATGGATTGCCTCAAATGCATCTCACCAAACGTTTGGTTTCTTTAGGTCGACTAGCAATACCTCCTCTTGGGTGGTCTACTCGAGTGCCATTTGGTCTGGGTAGAAGCTTCTCTAGAGGAGGATATAGGTGGTGAGATGTTCGGGACATCATCTCTATTTAGGGATGGATTGTCTCAAATGCATCTCACCAAACGTTTGATTTCTTTAGGTCGACTAGCAATACCTCCTCTTGGGTGGTCTACTCGAGTGCCATTTGGTTTGGGTAGGAGCTTCTCTAGAGGAGGATATAGGTGGTGAGATGTTCGGGACATCATCTCTATTTAGGGATGGATTGCCTCAAATGCATCTCACCAAACGTTCGGTTGCATTGGCAAGAAGTGGGTTTTAGACTTTATAATTGCATATTTTAGTTTTACTCAGGCTGTTTTGGATCTCAAATCTTGCATGATTGTTGTTTAGGTGTTACAATGGTTGCTTCTAATTGCGGCACATCAACCCAACGAAGCAACAGACCATTAGAAACTAGTGGAGTTTCCTTGCAACGAGATATGACAGCACAAACTTTGAATGTTGCGTCTCAAAGTGGCAAGAGGAGGAGCGGAGGAAAATCACCAGGACCTGAATGGCAATTTGCTTCCAATCTTTCTAGATTTGTCGAATGGAAGTGTAATTTTTGTGGCTTGGTAAAATCTGGGGGTGCTCCCAGAACAAGGGAGAATTTGCTTGGCACTAGCACAAAAAATCCCGGAGGTAAATGCAAGGGTGCAGGAGCTGATGATGCTGCAAAGCGCCTTAGAGCTTTGATAAGTAAACAAGCATCACAAAACAAGAGGCCCAATCTCTGTGCAAGAAATCACCAATCGCCGAATTTGGCAGCATCAAGTGGAGGGATCTCCAACCAAGGAGTGACTCCAACACATACTACTTGCCAAAATGACACCCAAGGTCCAGATGTCTCAATACCGATGGATGCATCTCCTGAGTTTCAGGTGGGTATGTCTCGTACCAAACAAACTAATCTAGTTGACAGCTTTCGTGCCACTGCTTTAGAGGATGCTCAACTTGCTTTAGCGAAAGCGATCTTCTCTACTGGTTCTTCATTGTCTATGGTCACGAAAGATTCATGGAAGATGGCTTGGAAGAAGATTGGAGAATATGGACCTGGGTTTTGTCCACCAACTTATCACCACATGCGAAATCAATTACTTGACAAGTGCTATGACAACACACAGGAAAGCGTTCAAAGACTCATAATTGACACCACAAATCAGTCTGGATGCACAATTGTCAGTGATGGTTGGTCGAATGCCCAAAGACGTCCATTGATAAATGTAATGTTGGTATGTTCTCGTGGGGAATGCTTTATCAAAGCTGTTGATAGCTCCGGGGAAATTAAATCTGGTCAATTTATCGCCGATATCATTGGTGATGCTATCGACCAAGTTGGGTCTGAAAATGTGCTTCAAGTGATTATGGATAATGCAGCTAATTGTCGAGCAGCAGGTCGTATGTTGGAATCTCGATTTTCCAATATCTATACATTTGGTTGTAACACTCATAGCCTTAACTTGGTGTTACAAGATTGGTACAAAAATGCTGATACAGAGTGGTTCAAGGAGATTATCGATAGTGCAAGTAAGATTGTCAAATTTGTGCTCAAACGGCAACGTGTTTTAGATATGTATCGTCAACGCATGGAAACTATGCTAAAGTTGCCTTGTGAAACCAGATTTTGCACTAATTTTTATATGCTTCAATCTCTCCTAAGAAATAGGAATGCAGTCATGGAAACCTTTGTGTGTGCTGGCTTCTCTGAGTGGGAGGTTGACCAGTCCGAAAAGGTTAAAGAAAAGGTGAGGTACATGCGATCTTTGATATCGGATCGTAGTTTATGGGAGGAAGCAGCAGATTGTTATCATGTTATGATGCCAGTTATGCTTGCTTTGCGCCAGTTGGATTCTAGATTGCCAAATATCGGGAAGGTTTGGATGGCGTGGTGGTCCATTCAAGAAAGCCTCGCAAACCCAGAGGAGCCCACTAAAACTGTTGTCAAGCATTGGAGTCCTCCATTCACCAGAGCAAGGAGAAATATCTTGGCCAAGTATGTAAGCGCTCGGTGGGTAGGAGCACATAGTCCATTGCATAGTGTTGCATATTGTCTTGACCCAGAATACTGGCATATGGACGTGAATGCCCTAGATGAGGAGGTAATCGATGATTTCTATGATGTTGTGGAGCGATTTTATGAAGGTCCAGATGAGCAAGCAACAGCGGTAATTGAGCTAACCAAGTATAAATTGAAAGAAGGTAGATTTGCCTTGGAGTTTGTGCAAAAGCTTGCTAAGGAACAGCCTGCTTGGAAATGGTGGATGTTGAATGGGGGAAGTGTTCCAACTTTGCGACGCTTAGCTGTGAGAGTGCTTGCGCAATGTGCTTCAAATTCTAGTTCTGAACGTAATTGGAGCAGTTACAAGTATGTGCATTCTATTAGCAGAAATCGTTTATTGAGTGATAGAGCTGAGAAGTTGGTGTATATGTATTGTAATGATAAATTGGTGAAGTCAATTGAGTCAGATGATTACAACGAAGAGATGCCTAAGTGGACATATGACATTACTCAGGATGAGTATGATGCAGAAGAGAATGGAGATGTAGAGCCTAATGTCCCACATACGAGCGATAACTTGTGCTTTATTGAAGAGATAGAAGAAAACTTGCAACCCGATTTTGGTGTTAGTAAAGCCACCCGCAGACGCTCCTCACGTTTGATGTAATCATGTTAGTTTTGACACACTCCAATGTAATCCGTCTTGCAACAACTGGATATCAAACATGTTGGTGAACATTTTAGAGAGAATGGTTTTTAGTCATGTCATGTTAAACTTAGAAT
The DNA here is from genome assembly GCF_041138505.1 of Cibotium barometz. NCBI lineage: Eukaryota > Viridiplantae > Streptophyta > Polypodiopsida > Cyatheales > Cibotiaceae > Cibotium > Cibotium barometz. Next base: position 41,293,355 of record NC_141094.1, read on the forward strand.
ACGAAATCATGTTAGTTTTGACACACTCCAAGGTAATCCGTCTTGCAACAACTGGATATCAAACATGTTGGTGATCAATTTAGAGAGTATGGTTTTTAGTCATGTCATGTTAAACTTAGAATACGAAATCATGTTAGTTTTGAGACACTCCAAAGTAATCCGTCTTGCAACAACTGGATATCAAACATGTTAGTGTCAATTTAGAGAGTATGGTTTTTAGTCATGTCATGTTAAACTTAGAATACGAAATCATGTTAGTTTTGACACACTCCAAAGTAATCCGTCTTGCAACAACTGGATATCAAACATGTTAGTGTCAATTTAGAGAGTATGGTTTTTAGTCATGTCATGTTAAACTTAGAATACGAAATCATGTTAGTTTTGACACACTCCAATGTAATCTGTCTTACAACAACTGGATATCAAACATGTTGGTGATCAATTTAGAGAGTATGGTTTTTAGTCATGTCATGTTAAACTTAGAATATGAAATCATGTTAGTTTTGAGACACTCCAAAGTAATCCGTCTTGCAACAACTGGATATCAAACATGTTGGTGAACATTTTAGAGAGAATGGTTTTTAGTCATGTCATGTTAAACTTAGAATACGAAATCATGTTAGTTTTGACACACTCCAAGGTAATCCGTCTTGCAACAACTGGATATCAAACATGTTGGTGATCAATTTAGAGAGTATGGTTTTTAGTCATGTCATGTTAAACTTAGAATACGAAATCATGTTAGTTTTGACACACTCCAATGTCATCCGTCTTGCAACAACTGGATATCAAACATGTTGGTGATCAATTTAGAGAGTATGGTTTTTAGTCATGTCATGTTAAACTTAGAATACGAAATCATGTTAGTTTTGAGACACTCCAAAGTAATCCGTCTTGCAACAACTGGATATCAAACATGTTAGTGTCAATTTAGAGAGTATGGTTTTTAGTCATGTCATGTTAAACTTAGAATACGAAATCATGTTAGTTTTGACACACTCCAAAGTAATCTGTGTGCATGTGTTTGTGTGTGTGCGAGAGAGAGAGAGAGAGAGAGAGAGAGAGAGAGAGAGAGAGCATTGGAAATCTTTTGAACAAAGTTGCCGAATCTTGTTAAATTCCAGGGTTGCATTTAAGAGAGAGATAAGTTTAAATGCGGCTCTAACTCGCCCATGTGTCGTGCATTGGTCAACCGATCATAGTCGGCACCCAATTTAAAACATATATACAAATTTTTGTGAAATTCTTTGCCGCACAAAGCACACGTAGTACTGTTGACCATGTGTTGCAAAAGATAGGTCAAGTGGTACATGTGCCCACATGGGACAGTGTAGTGGCCAGACCATGAGTGAAAGAAACTATAACAAATAGGGCATGGTCCGCCACTTTCGTGCCCATGTAGAGGTGGTTGCTCCAAACTATTCGGGTGTTCAAATGCCGTCATAGGAGAGTTTGCATGGCCTTGCTCCTCCATTTGCGTTATGCGTCTCTTCAAGAGCTTGTTCTCTCTTAGTATATCTCTAGCGCTTGAACTTTCAGGTGCTTGCCCGCGCTCTGGTGCTGCTTCCATCTGTTGAGGGCCTTGGGTGCCTCTAATTTGGTTGATTTGAGTTTGAAGCTCATCAACCGTGTGATGAACTTCCATTGAGGCTCCGAGAATGGCCAGTTGCAACTCATCTCAAGGCATAGTGATTGACTCACTCCGAATGTCTTCCACATGTAGATGAGGAGGTCGAGAGCTAAAGTCTACAACTGAATTCTGCACAAATTGTGCATATAGCATTTTAGCAAACCAGAGGGGACAGTCACCGTGATGCATGGGTTGGGCCATGACATCCACAAAAATGCGCTCCGCATGCTCGATAATTAAAGGAACACTACATTGTGTCAGCTTCAAGCGCCCTTTTTTTATGGCATCATTGGAGACGTCAGGCCAGATGCTCTTGACCATCTCTTTGGACACATTCTTGTTTACTTGGGCATACTGTAATCCATGGGCCGGTGCCCATTTGGAGGTGCGTCCGGCAATACGTGCCACATCATTCACAGTGCCATTGCCCAAGATTTGCTTTAAGCGTTCAAATGCCTTCTTTGCGGCTTCATTATTATCAGCCATCTGAGAAAAAGTATGTATACACTTTAAGTTTATAGAATCAATGTTAATTTAGGAATAGCTTTAAAGTTATTTTCAGATGTTAGGTATAAGTTTATAAAATCAATGTTTATTTACTGCAAACTTGTTATTTTCAAATACTCAGAGAGAGAGAGAGAGAGAGAGAGAGAGAGAGAGAGAGAGAGAGAGAGAGAGAGAGAGAGAGAGAGAATTGGGATCAAAATAATATTTAACAATTGGGACCAAAATAGTGTCAGTCGATTAAAGGCAGGTCATGGAATAGATAGCCAACCAAAACATATCATTTACAAGAGGCTTTATAATAAGTGTGGTGTCATCTCAGATAGTGGACGTAAGCATGCAGCAGGTGACACTTCCAAATTCTTCAATTGCTCCTCAAAATCTGCCATGGTCTTCCTATCTTCCTTTGATGGCGTCATATAGGCAGCCGTCCATTCCTTAATCAAATTTGTGTGGATGGCAGTTTTACCCACCCACGGCACTTTGGTCATTTCTGCAAACTCAGCACAAAATAATGTAAACTTTTCAATCACCCAAGCCAAGCAGAAGACATCTGATGCCTTGCTCCATGGACAAGGGGACCTTACATCTGCGAGCTCAGGGGCTCTCCAGGGGCGTTGATCGTGCTCTGCTTTGTTGGCGATATTTGTGGGTTTGAACTCAATCCCATCCCTCAATGCAAGACCCCAGTCAATGATGCCTACCCGTGGCACCCCTTCTTTGGTGAAATCTATCATTATATTCCAGGGGTGGTAATCATTGTGGATGATCCCTTCAGCATGTGCAAAGGCCATGGTATTCACAAGGGCACAGATAAGCTCGGGAGCATGAAAAATCAAAGACTTGTATCGCTCCATTTCATGAGGAGCCACTTGTTTTTTCTTGTATCTGTTGCCTTTGCCTGCAGCAAGCATGGAACTGAGGGTCCCCTTAGGAGGCGGAACACACTCCATTATATCTCCAAGACTTCCCCCATTAAAGAGGGGGAAGAGCAGTATCCATGGCTCCTTCCTTGTGTGCCCAATGGCGCGCACTATGCCCCTGTGGGTTAGGTCGATTGAAGCCTCCTGAGCAAAAGACTTCAATTGAGCCCTTCGGCTACCAAGGAATTGCTTTGCACAATAAGAAATGCCTTCTGGAAACCAGGAGACACCTTGAATATGGCATTTATGGACAACGCCGTACGATCCAGAGCCCATCTTCTTTTCTGTGATGATGGCCTCTGCAGGCAACCCAATTGTCATGCTGCAGTTAGTATTATGCTTTGTGCGCTGCAAGTGGGTGCCTTTAGAGACCTCACGTGCACCAGATGATAAATCTTCTTGTTCATCAGCAGGCCGGTCCAGCTCTTTGCGAGCTCTCTTGCTCAGGATAGCTTGGGTGTCTATGGCCTTTGCACGCTTGGACCTCTCTTTCTCTACCTTCCATTTTGTGTGGAAGTGCTCCAGCTTGGATTCATTTGTTTCCACTGGTCTGTCGTCACCTAGGTCAACAGCGCATCTAGGCATGTTGCCCACAATGCTAGTAACAAAATGCTTGATGGCTGCTCCATCAGCACCCACATGGATATTTTTCACTGCGCGGACAACCTCACCTAATATTTGCTCAAATCGATTCCTATCAGACACAATACCCTCGATGTGATTAGGTGACAAGCAACTAATGAGGGTAACGAGTTTGATACGAATTGATTTCTTGATTTCAGGAGTAAGTGCAAGCGTCGCCATCAATCTGCACAATATAATTGACAAATAGTTGCAACATTTATAACCACAAAAAATGCTATTTGTAAGCTAACTAAGAGATTTCTACATCCAACACACTTATGACTCATGTCATGCAAACTAAATAATCACATTCATCGTCAAAAACAAACACAAAACACAAGTTTACGACTTAACTTGACGTCAGCAGACCTAGTCAGTATACCGACCATCTGCAGATATCGCATTAAGATGAAAACTATGGCACAAGTTAAATGCTTTGACACATCATCAGCAGACCTAGTCAGTATACCGACCATCTGCAGATGACTATCAAACCAAATAACAAAAACAAACTTCACCACATAGCTTGGTGTCAGCAGACCTAGTCAGTAAACCGACCATCTGCAGATACCGTACTAAGTAGCAAAGCATCACACATGTCAAATGCTACGAGCGCACATCAGCAGACCTAGCCAGTAAACCGGCCATCTACAGCGGGCTCTCAAAGCATTTAACAAAAACAAAGCCGCATTGTAACTTGGTAACTGCAAACCTAGTCAGTAAACCGACCATTTGTAGATACCGTGCCACAACGAAGTTAAATATTAAGAGTGCACATCAGCAGACCTAGCCAATCGCTCGGCCATCTGCAGCGGGCCTCTTAACATTTAACGACACATGCACATGCATCACAAACAACGTTAAACTTAAGCGTATGCAAAAAATTAAATGACACCAACACTTTCAACTTAAAAATTACCTCAAATTGATCACACTAGCACCACTGACACCAAGTACAAGGAAGATTCTGTGAACAGTGACCCCCTGGACCACCCTTTTATACCACAATATAGCCCGCCGGGCCGGGAGGCGGGCCCGGCGGGCTTCTGCGCGCCCGGCGGGCCCGGCAGTCCAGACTTGTAGCCCGGCGGGCCATTTGTGGGTTACCAAGTCATCCCACCCTCTAGGATTTGAGAACTGTGAATTTTGTGAACATTGAGATTTGTGAACAATAGCTGTGATCACAAGAAAAAAGGCTGTGATCACGTGAATATGAAATCCCTGGCCTTGACCCAAATCTATGTTTAGTCCACTCTAATTAGGCCTTAATTAGCGAGAATTTGCACTAATTTGGTCTCTTCTGTCTAATTTTCCCTCTTTTGAGTGTATTAATTAGAGACCTAATTAGTGAGATTGTTTAGGGGTAATCACATCTTTGGATTAGCCTAAACATTGCTAATCCACATATCAAATCCCCATGCTTAAACGCCTCACCAATTAGGAGTAATATGAGGGTAAAGAAGAGGGTCATGGAGTGATTAACAATGGTATTAAGTAGATTAATCATTAGCTAAGTTAGAGTGCCTCAAAATCAGTAAAAATTCACTAATTTAGAGGTAGCCTGTAACTTTAGCCCTTTCCCACCTACCTAGCATTAATGAGGAGGGAAAGGAGAAGATCCTATAGGGGGTGTGGTTTCAAAAAGGTATGAATTTAGGCCTCCTCCTTCGCAGCCTTGCATTTGGCTTCTTTTGTTTCCTACTCTTCAGGGGTGGGGCCCTCACTAGATTGGGGGGGAATGGCCTTTTTGCCTATGGGGCCCGGGTGATGGCACTTTGGCGGTGGTGAATTGAGAGAGGATTGGGTGGGAGGCAGAGACATGGGGACTACATCGAGTCCGTTGAGCTACACTGACTTGGTATAGCTTGCCCTAGGGGTTAGAATTGTTGAAATATATAAGTGAATAGGGTGTGTGCGGGAACAAGCCCTTGGGCAGGAGGCTATAAAAGAGAATCTGTAAATGTGAGAGAAGTTGTGAAAAGGTTAGAAGTATCTACTGGGAGAGAATCTTTAAAGGGTAGCATGAGGAGATTTAGGAGGTGTTGAGATATTCTGGGGAGAGGTGGAGAGAATCAAGCAAAAGAGGTGGAGTGAATCAAGGAGAAATCAGTGGGATTAGATGCTTGAATGTAAACTCTATAAATTGAGGCATTGGCCTAATGAGAATTTGCTAGTTTTTTATTATCCATGCCTCCATTAAGCTATTAGTTAATTGCTCACTAATCACGTCTTAATTATCATCTAATCTCTTTGTCAATGATGTTAATTCTAGCATTTGATCCACCATAGCTCATCACATTGTTGCAAATTTAACATGGTATCAGAGCCTAGCCTAGAATCCATCAATTTGTGAGCCCATTATCTTGCTAATCACTTGGCTAATTAGGATTAGTAGATAATTAAGATTTTTTTAACCTCTTTTCAACTAGCTCTCTGCACCCCCAGCTAGTGGAGGGGCTTGATCTCCCTCCAGGAGCAACATTAGGGCAAGTGCTTCTAGGCAATCATAGCCAGCCTCCCCAGCCCATTCAAAGAAAATCGCAAACCGCCAAGCGTAGCTGTCAATTTTTGCTAAATCGCTGAAGCCACATTTTTGAAGGAGAAATGAGATCTTTGCTGCTCCAGATCAAATTGCTCTAATTCCTCTTGGCCCTAGGGGTTTTCAAGGGTGCTCTATAAGATGGTGAAGACAGATTTTGATTTGATCAAGTCTACAGTAAGATCCAAGCTCTTCATCAAATCTGTAGATGACTTTGGTAAAATAGAGATTAAGCATTCAATGTTTTGGTCAAATCTTGTGTTTCTTGGCTTAATCCTCTACTAGACTAATTGCTATTGATAGCCTTGAAAGGATTTGAGCTCATTTGAACTCTAAGGCCTCAGATCTGGACTCCCCGCATAGTCTATTTTCTGCACACAAAATAGAGGATTAATTTGCTAATCAATGATTAATCTCAGTACTAATCACTATATTTTGGTACAATTGAGGGTTCAAATTAACCATTAGGTATTTGATACATATCCCTATAACTTCCGATTGCAATTCAGAGATGGTTTGATACTTCAACCATTCCGTACAGATTTGTTACCCTTAGTTTAATGTAATTTCTGCTGATTTTATGCTGATAAATCTATTGTAATCATCACGTAAACACCAGATTGAGTTGTAAAAGGGTAGACACTGCCCTTGAATCTTGAAATTGCATCAAGAGGTAAGACCCCCTTCACATCATCATGAGTATGGCACAAGAGATAGCCAAATTTAATGGGGAGCAGTTTTACACATGGCAAACAAAAACCATGTATCTGCTCATCACAGGAAAAATCCGTGGGGGCTAGTTAAGGGAAGAGATGAATGCCCAGAGGTGAGAGGGGAAAATGAGTGGAAGAGTAGGAATGAAAAAGCATTGGGACATTGCACTCAGTTTAAATGATGAAATCATTCATCACATCACAGGGATACAATGGGCAAAAGATGCATGGGATGAACTCAATAAATTATTTGGCACACAACCTAAAAATTCAAAGATAAATCTGTTAATGCATTTCTACAAATTGGATATGAAGGAAAGTGAACCTTTAATTACACACTTGAACAGATATAAAAGCATTAAGCAACAACTCGCAGCTATTGGCAAAAAGGTTGAAGATGATGAGGCACTAGTAGTGCTTCTGAAGAGTGTGGACAAAGGTGAATATGAAAACATTGTAGCAACATTAAAGAATGTACCTAAATTGAAGCTACACGAGATAGAAGGAGCTCTACTAGAGCAAGAGACCAGAGGCAAAGAGAAGAAATGGCTGGACTTAACAGCAGGAGAAGAAAAAGCATTTTTCACGCGAGGAGGATTCTCTCGAGGACGAGGACGAGGAAGAGGTAGAGTTTGAGGAAGGACCTTCACTTGCCACAACTGTGGAAAGCCAGGACACATGGCAAGAGACTGTATAGGAAACCCAATGGAGAAGGAGCGACATCAACAAACTTCATGGAGGCTCCCAAGGAAGTGGAGTCAGATCATCTTTTCTGAGAGAGAGAGAGAGAGAGTGTGTGAAACCCCACAACCCAGTGTAACCTGCCCCAATAGAGTAAAACCACCTTTGAGCCACCGATGATGTAGGCCATGTGGTAAATGTATGTGTGAGCACTTTAGTCAAGGTCACGGGCACTTGTAGTAGCCTTGAACACATAGAGAGAGTGTGTGTGTCAAGGACTATGAATTTAGGGACTTGAGGCACTGGTCGCGGACTATCAAGTAAGAGGGAAACTTGGTATAGGGTCCAGGTGTGCTAGGAGTATTCACTTGAGGGGAGGTGTTAAAATATACAAGTGAATAGGGTGTGTGCGGGAACAAGCCTTTGGAAAGAGGCTATAAAAGAGAATCTGTAAATGTGAGAGAACCTGTGAAAAGGTGAGAAGTATCTACTGGGAGACAATAAAGGGTAGCATGAGGAGATTTAGGAGGTGTGGAGATATTTTGGGAGAGGTGGAGAGAATCATGCGCAAAAGAGGTGGAGTGAATCAAGGAGAAATCAGTGGGATTAGGTGCTTGGATGTAAACTCTATAAATTAAGGCATTGGCCTAATGAGAATTTGCTGGTTTTTGATTATCCATGCCTACATTAAGCTATCAGTTAATTTCTCACTAATCACATCTTAATTGCTCTCTAATTACTTCTTAATTATCATCTAATCTCTTTGTTAATGATGTTGATTCTAGCATTTGATCCACCATGGGTCATCACATTGCTGCAAATTTAACAAGAATAAAGTACATGTAACTCCTTATGCAAATATTCCACCCAGTTGACAGGCGTTCCTTAGTGGACTCTGGCCAATGTTGATAGACTACATTTGCTAAAGCAATTTGTCCACTGTGTGGTCCATAAAAAAGAAAGTGCCCTTTATGGCATCACAAGCTCCTTCTGAGTGATATTGCTCCACTCCACTCCGTCTTTGGTGGTGATTCCCTTGAAAGTACCCTTAGTCAACTATGGGAAATTTGTGAGCCACACGTACGGTTGGTCCAATTTGGGGAGATGGAGGGTTCCCGGATTCGGTCGATGCTGAGATGTATTGTCTACACCTGTCCTTCATTGTCGAGCACTTGATCTATGCCCTGGTTTGCATAATAAGTCTTGGTAAAGTACAGGTAGTTATATAGGTCAGGTCCCCATAACTCCATAGTGGGGGCAGGCCGTCGAGCCCAAGCTACTCGAGGCGGGTTGCAAACGGTGGATCAGCATCATGGCCATGTAGCATGGTCTGGTGAAATACAATAGCTTATGCTCCACTTTATGATTATTCTTTATAAAGGACTGAACTGTGTGATCATGGCTGAGTTGCTTCATAAGCTGTTCCCCCAGATGTGACAATTGGGCTGAGTGGCGGTTGTACTCCTCAAAGCATCCCCCCGCGTTGGACGCTTCTTCTTGAGGGTAGGGTGCTTGAGGACCTCGAGGGAGGAGTCAAAGGTGTCGGTCATGGTGAGGGAGGATGGACAGAAAGGGAAATGTTGAGAAAACATTTGGAAAGATTTCGGGTAGACTGAAAGCAGAAAGTGAGAAAATGAGAGGGGTGAGGGGCCATATATATAGTTTTTAGAAGGACACGACCATGGAATTCTGAGGAAATGGGCATACACTTTTGAATGGTACGGGCATAGCATTTGGATCTTTGTTTAGTATAAATGTGGCATCTGTTTGGAATGGGCATAGCAGTTGGAGCTGAACATGGAACGGTGGCAAGTGAATGAGAATCGTATGACCATGGCACTTCAAGTGGAGGTTGGTATGGCCATGGCATTTAGAATTATGAATGGTACAACTGTGGTAAGGGTGGAGGGGAATGGTACGGCCATGACAATTAGAGGGGAATGGTATGACCGTGGTAGAGGGGAATTTTGAATGGTACACTTGTGGCAGTTGAGGTTATGAATGGTACGGCTAGAAAATTTAGTACGACTGTGGCAATTAGAATTGTTTGGGGCACCCTATACACAGGTTTTGTACCCATGGGCTGTGTTGCCAACACCCCACTATGGGTTTTGTACTGATAGCATGTCCGATTTGCCAAATGGAGGAGACTGTTCCAATTGGGTGCTAACCACATATTGGTTAACACACTCCTACGACAACTATGTCTACACACTTATGTAATGGGTGCCAGGTGCTACATATTGTAAATCTTGTCATTTGATGAGGGAAATGCCCTAAAGACGCTCCCAAGTATTAAGCTTTGATGGAGAGACAAGAGGATCTTGGTTAGTCAGCCAAACCATAGAGAAAAGCCTTGTAACTATGTTTTGGGCACCCCGGGTCACTTACTCTCGGGTGGCCTAGTGGGAAAAGGCTTGGAAATCTACTACTTGTCTACGCCATCTTTGATTCGAATCTGACAGTGCCTCCATAGCCCGGTGCTAGGTAAGCTCTTTGGCATGCGGTGTTTTGATTTTTTAATGTATTTTGATGTTTTGAATGGTTTCTGTTGAGGCTTTTGTTGTGATTCATGTATAGCTTTGTGTTTAGAGTTTTTGGTTTTTTGATAGATTAGGGTTCTATTTAACAATGCTAACCTACCTATGCAAAGGAATTAAGCAAAATAAAACCATAAACTATCTCTTAGTTTTCACTAATTATCACTAATCTATTGGTTAGTGTGATTAGTGGACTTAAAGAGAGCAAAAAACTAAAAACTTGCACCTAATTTCTTGCAATTAAACTAATTGGAGTGACATTAGTGTTCTAAACACTTGCCTTGACCCAAATCTATGTTTAGTCCACTCCAATTAGGCCTTAACTAGCTAGAATTCACACTAATTTGGTCTCTTTTATCTAATTTTTCCTCTTTTGAGTGGATTAATTAGAGGCCTAATTAGTGAGATTATTTAGGGATAATCACATCTTTGGATTAGCCTAAACATTGCTAATCCACCTATCAAATCCCCATGCTTCTCACCAATAAGGAGTAATTTGAGGGCAAAGAAGAGGGTTAAAGAGTGATTAATAGTGGGATTAAGAAGATTAATCATCATTAGTTAAGTTAGAGTGTCTCTAAATTAATAAAAATCGAGTAATTTAGAGGTAGCATCTAACTTTAGCCCTTTCCCACCTACCTAGCATTAATGAGGGAGTCTTAGTTGTCTCCCATTTACTTCCCTCCAACTTTAGCCCTTTTCCACCTACCTAGCATAATGAGGGGGTCTTAGTTGTCTCCCATTTACTTCCCTCCAACTTTAGCCCTTTTCCACCTACCTAGCATAATGAGGGGGTCTTAGTTGTCTCCCATTTACTTCCCTCCAAATTTGAAATTCAAATTTTAACTTTCCACAACTGTTCACACCTAAGGCCATGGGCATACGCTTCTAAGCGTACGACCATATGAAATGTCAAAAAAATTATTAATTTTTGTTTACCACGGGCGTACCATCCTAAGCGTATGCTCGTACCCAACCTTAGCCACACAAGCATACCATCCTAAGCGTACGACCGTACCATTCTTGATTTTTTTAAAAAAATAAATAAATTGCCACGAGCTTACTGTCCTTAGCATACGCCCATACCAACCTTAGCCATGGGTGTACCATCCTAAGCGTATGGCGGTACCATTCTCAGAATTTAAAAAAAAAATTTACCACGGGTACCGTCCTAAGTGTACACCCGTACCAACCTTATCCACACGTGTACTATCCTAACCGTGCGGCCATACCAACCTAAGCGTACGAACGTACCATTCTTGAATTTTTTTAATAAATAAACTTAAAATTTTTATAATTTCCAAATCTTTAGAGGTGCTTGTGGTCTACCTCCTCGAGTCACTAGGGTCGTTTTTACACACATAGAATGCCTCAAAAGACCACTTTTAACTTTAAGGGTGCACTTACGTGCAAGGTAAAAGTGAGCTAAAACTCCTTTTTCAAGCCCGCGTGCATCGTTGAAGCTTTTCTAAGCTTCCCTGCATACCATGAACACCTTTCGGTCATGGTGCATGCCCCTAATGCCCCCATTCCATTTGGCGGCACCCGGGTCCCCATTGCACATTCCCATGTGGTCGCTACGCCACACACGTTTGGCCGTGAGAGTGAAACGATTTCTCAAGAGCCCTCATCTAGTGGGCCCCCTCCATACATGCACCCCGGTGTGGATAGACACCCCATGCACCCTCATGTACCTTCTTCTCTATCCACCACGGATCTATTCTCACCCCCACCCTTGCAACACCTCCCCTTGCGCCACAACTTGACATTTTGAGCTTAGCACAAGCTCTAGGAAGGGGAGTATCACAGCACTTGCATCCGCAAATATTCCATACAAAACCTATGTGGGCAAAAATTTTCAAACTTCTACCGAAATTCCATGAATTTAGAGACCCCGTATACCACATCGAGGTCTTTAACCAAATCTGTTAGGCATTTGAAATTTTCAATGATACAAAGTCCATCTCCTTAGACTCAAACTTGTAAGAAAGGCCATGCAATGGTTCCAATCCTTGGACCCTCGGCACAAACACACTTTCAAAGCAGTGAGAAAGGCCTTCATTCACTACTATGCACCCTACGGGCCCAAATGGAGCCCCATCATCCAGCTATTCCAATTGGAACAAAAACCCGAGGAAACATTATGCGATTACATCACACACATTAAGGACCTTGATTCGCATTGCGAAGAGAGGAAAAAATTGAGTGTCAACTTAATGGATCATTTGCTGTTGGGGTTGCACAATCCAAGACTACACGACTACATGTTGGTCAAGGACCCCTCTACCTTTGATCAGGCCTACAAATCGGAAATCTTTCTTGATGACAATATGCGAGAAAGTTATTCCATGCAATTGGCCACCACGCCAATGCCAAACCAAAGCTCATTTGTAACATTACCTTCCTCTCCTCTCGGGCCCCAAGCTTTACTGGTGGCACCACCCCAAACTAACTACTCTGAGATAGCGCCACCCACGACCTTCCTCTGATACCAATCTTTCCATTCCAACCATTGTATCTCCAGGCAAACCCTATTGCTCATGGAAAGAACCCAAACCAAGTCCATTGCTAAACTTGTGGAGCCCATGTGCTTTGCCATCCCCACCCCTAACACCTTATCTCCCTTTATAGATGCCTCACATGGATCCTAAACCACTTGTGCACACTATAGGTACACCCATAGTGAAACCACCTCTTTTGTGTTTCCTCTACCATGGACCCCATAGAGTGGTTGAATGCCCTCAAAAGAAACACCTACCAGGGACACCACAATGCCATGGCTGTGTAATTGATCATTACTTCAAAGATTTCCCTTTGCAATTAGTTGCTCACTCCACAGCCGAAGTCATGGCATCCCTCAATGCGTTGAGTATTCACCATGGGAAGATTTCGACTGTCCCATTGAATGTTATCCGACGGTTGCAGAGGCCAAGCTAAAGAAGGCCACATTCCAAAAGAAACAATGCACTCTAAGCACGTTGGCCACGGAGAAGATTGGGTTAGCATCTACACTGGCTCAACAAAGACCACATCATCCTCCTCCGGGTGTAATGATTGTGATGAACTACCACTCCCCTATGCAGCCCAGTAAAAATGCACCAAACGAGAAAAACATCTGCCACATATGCCAATGCCATTCTTAAGAAGAAAAGTCTTCAAGATGCCCCAGCACTGGTAGAGCAATACGAGGCTCAACTAGAGCCGCCACCCATTTTTGTAACCTTTGACCTAGTGCCTGAGTGCACGCCGTCTCCCCCCCATTGAACCTGAACTTCCACACCAGGTAAGACAGGAGCCCCTACAAATGCTCAAGGCTGAGGAAGATCCATTCGCCAACATGATGTTGACAAAACAATGATTTTTCCCCTCATGCGCCATCCTCCAAGGCCTATTCCACAAACGGCCAAGCCAAAATCTTAAGGTCACAACGACAACTCGATGCGAACAATGACACAGAGCCTGACATCAACTTACAAGGTCCGCACACCAAATTTGCTGAAGTGTTTTATCCTCCTATAGTAACCACATCTCAACCTCGACACCTGTCAAATAAGTTACAAATTGAACTTCCATATAATATTGCTGGTCCACGCTATGATCAAGGCCCCAATCCTCAACAAGCTCTTACTCATCAACGTAACCTAGCCAGTCTCTCTGCCTTCCTTTCCTTCCAAATCCAAATTCTCATTGGAACCTTGTTAAAAGGTAGTCCAAATTTATAGAATGACCTTCGAGATTGGATGGAATGCAAACTACAGATCTTCTATGGAGGAAGCTCCCTCAGATTCCTCGGATGAATCTGGGCCCCATCATCCTGACCTACACCATTACCATAACCTAGAACCCAAAGGCGCACCCACAATTCACGTAAATCCGTTGGGCCACTAGTTTGAAGGTGATGAAACCAATGTTGCTTTGCCCATTTCCTATAACGAAAATGTGGTCAAAGGAATCCTAGATGGAGGTGCTGGAGTAAGCATCCTCACACAAACGTGTTGGGAAAACTAGGGCCAACCACACCTTGATCCCACCACATTGGTGATAAAGCTTGCAGACCGGAAATCTGCAAAACCCTTGGGCATAGTGCATGACTTCAAGGAGGTGAACGTCTGTGACATGGCATTCCACCTCACGTTTGTGGTCATGGACTTTTGTAATGTTGTCTATAACAATATCTTGGGTAGACCCTTCATGCGACAAACACAACTGTGACTCGGACATGCACCATGTCTACCTCCGAAAAGGGTCTCAAACACTTAAGGTCAATTTATATACTTGGCACTCAGCAATGATCTCTTGGTTTGCGATGCTTGTCATTGTGCTTACACACTTACAAGCCAAGGCATGACAAACAGTTAAAAAGAATGTAAACGACATACCTCAACATGGGTAGAAGAACATGCTTTAAAACAGAACCTAAAAGAAGGAGAAAAACCTTCTAAAACCAAGAAAAACAAAGGACGAAAAACTATCGAAACCAAGGTCGAGTCAAAAGACAGGAAAAAGGAGTCTGTGAGAGCAGACATAAACCCGAATAGGGTCATAAACACACTGTCACTATGGGTGATACCCATTCTGTATGCTCTATTTTATAAATGAGTTAGACATCTATGAGTCTATTGATTTCTTCCCGGACCATCTTGGAACGGTCTCGCTCCATCAACCATCAAAATGGTGTGCTTGACTACTTTGGGAGGTCCACCCTTCATATCCGTGTACTTCAAGGAAAAGCAATCCTGGAATTCTGTGATGAGTAGAGCGATGAGCTCAGTCTCTTCCTCGATAGAGACGTCATCTCCGAACCTTAGGTCTTTGCTTGGGCGTGCTAGGTTAATTTCCTTCATCTTGGCTAGACCATCATATGAGGTTCGTGGTTTTCCATTATAGGACCTTTGGGTCGAGTCATATTGCTGTTTGAGCACTTGTTTGGTCTCTTCTTCCGTAGCGCTTTCTTCTTTTGTAAGTTTTTTGTCTTACTTTTCCACCATCGCTAACTTCTTATTGTGTGCTTTGCGCACGAAGCGAAAAAACCGTTTGGGTTTGGGTTTGGGATCAATGGGTTCCATTGGTTTTGGGGTGGTTGTGTGGACAAGAAGGGAGTTATTTGTGAACTCCTTTTGCCCTATTTGGTTAAAGTGGTCATGTGCTTCAACCACCCCTACATATTTTAGCTAGTGGGTGTCTGAATCGGTAGGGAAAACATAGTGTTCTTGCCCAAGAAATCCATCAGGCTTGTGAGTTTTATATGAGCATGTTTGTTGTGATGGTTCCGCTGTATTGGCCTGTTCAGGTTCTAGGCAGACATGTACTGCTAAGCATGTAGTGAGATGTGATCTCCTACCCATTGGTTGTAACAAACTTGGTTTAGGTGCATCTTGGAAGTATTTCTAGGGGTAGCAAGGATATGCAACCAATTCTCATTTTGGATCTGGAAGAGGTGCACATTCCTTGCTATCCTTTTCATCATCTATTGTTTTATGGCACAGATGCACTACAGTGGATCTGGTAGTTATTATTGAGTCCTCTGAGAACGGTCTGCTGCTCATGGGATGTACCTTTCACATGTGTGGGTTGATCTTAACTATTTGATCTTTCCTTCGAATGTAGATATGGTCGGTATCGCAATCGTGGATCGTCTTGGTTTCCCTCATGAAAGGTTGCCCAAGGATGCATTCATATGAAACTGACTGATGTCCAAAGGTCATCACCCACAAAGGTGTGGCGGAAGGTGGTTCCAAGGATCTTCATTTTTAAATCCTTCAATAGACCAATGGGTCTAGCGGTGGCTCCATTATTAAGTAACATTTCGGTGCCCTCCATCACATAGTGGCTTAGAATTTGGGAGGGTGGACTGGTTGGCTCCAGATATTTGTAGGTGGGACCTTCAAGAATTTCCCCTTCTGTTCAAAATTTTTTGTCAGGGTTAGCTGACAAACAAGCATGACTTGTGGTGGCAATGGGGTTAAGGTGGGAGAACTGGGGGTGGTAAGGGCACTTCGAGTACCCTCAAAATTCCTCTTTGGGCCACTTCTTGGTCTAGTTGAGGTAGGTTGTGAAGTGGAGGTGCTGGCAAGGCCATTGGTTGCCTTGGGTTTGCAGGTAGGGCTTGAGGTAGAGCGTGGGGTTGAGCAGCCCTTTGTTGATAATAATTTGTGATTTCATGATTGCCCCATCTTTGGCAATGTGCAGTAGAGGGTGGAACGGCAGATGTGGACACTCCATGATGCTGGTATGGTTAGCTCGATAAATTGGGTACCATACTAACTCCCTCTTTGGATAGAGATGGTGTTGCCGGCCTTGGCTGTTTCTCCAATGTTGGGTCATTTGCTGCATTAATGCAGCAACCAATTGCTTGACCTGTTGTCCTGAGGTGGACTCCTTGCTCTTTCCATCAGATCTTGCACTGGTGGTCTTGGCTTCTGATGTACCCTCATGGAGTTCTTGAGAACGTTTTTCCTTTAAGTTGTCCTCCACGTCCATAGCACTCCTGCACCATTGCTCAAAGGAGGTATGGGCCATGGCATACAAGGAATTGTGTAGGGGTACATCATCTAGACCTTCCAAAAATCTCCCTGTTAACCTTTCATTAGAGAACTTGTCTCTGGCACTACAATGGGAGTGGAGATATCTAACTCTGTTGATGTTATCTGGGATTGTTTCACTATCCTTTTGTCTAACATTGTGTAGCTTCTCAACACAACTCCATATGGTTCCTTGACAAGAATATCCAACCTTGAAGGCCTCTTTCAAGGCTTTGAAGGTGGCCTTGTCCTTAGTTTTGAAGGACCTAAACCATTGGGACTGGCTTTACCGTCTAAGGTGAGGCCAAAGACATTCACCTTAATTTGATCATCCACATGGCCAAAGGATTCACAGATCTTGTTGAACATCTGTAAGTGCAGGATGGGGTCTAAGGTCCCATTAAACTTAGTGGTTAGCTTCGAGATGTTTGCAGGTTTGTTCCACTCTAGTCTTGTCCTGGTATTGATTAAGCTGGTGCTGAAGGCATGATGCCAGTAGCCACCACCTCCTTGAGAGATATCTAGAGAATAAATAAAAATGATTCAACAAGGCTTCTGGGCAACCTTCATCCAGCAAGCAAGCTGTGGCAAAATAATTGAACTGAGAGCTCCTGGGCACTTCATCCAGCAAGCTATTTCTCAGATCTCCTGGGCACTTCATCCAGCAAGCCATTTCTGAGAGATCCTGGGCACTTTCTCCAGCAAGCTATTTCTCAGATCTCCTGGGCACTTCATCCAGCAAGCCATTTCTGAGAGATCCTGGGCACTTTCTCCAGCAAGCTATCACTAACTGTATTACTACTATCATCCCCGGGCAAAGCCTCCTGCACGAAGGTTACTCTGACGCCAACAAAAGCACAAAAACCAATCTGAACAATAATCACTGGCCACTTCGTCCGAGAAAAACTTCCAGCACGAAGTCCAGGCATACAAAGATACAAAATGAAACCTGGCCATGGCTAGTACATAAAAAATCACTTTCTCCAGCAAGCTATCACTAACTGTATTACTACTGTCATCCCCCGGGCAAAGCCTCCTGCAGGAAGGTTACTCTGATGCCAACAAAAGCACAAAAACCAATCTGAACAATAATCGGCCACTTCATCCGGGAAAAACTTCCAGCACGAAGTCCAAGCATACAAAGATACAAAATGAAACCTGGACATGGCGAGTACATAAAAGATCCACTTCTCATTAACAAAAAAGATCCGCTTCTCCCAAGCATCAGTAGCATGTTCCATGGTAGCCTCCAAGAGAACTTGTGCTTCAGGGTCAAGACTGCTCATAAAAACTGCCACTGCCACTGCCACTACCACTGCCACAGAGATGGCCATACCAAGGGCTCTGCAGCCAAAGGGGAAAGCTGCACATGCACATGTTGTGTTATGGTATTGTAGAGCGATAACGAAGAAGGGGCATGCCCTTGAGAGTTTCTCTGCAACCTAGCTGCACCCCATGCCAAGAGCTCTTTAACACATTCAGATGATCCTCCATGTGCTGCAAAATGCAATGGCATGCTTCCAAAACCACAGTCGCTTACACCAGATCTTGTGGTTGGTGCACACACGAAAGACCCCTTACTTAAAAGCAACCAGACTACTGTAAAATGGTTGGACTAAGCTGCCAATTGTAGAGGTGTAGCTCCACATGTTTGTCCCACTGTGGGCATCTGGGTAGCATAAAAAACTCGTGGGACACAATCAAGGTGGCCACTCTTTGCTGCATAATGGAGGCATGTCCTCCCATTGGGAGGATCAAACACAAGGATATCAGCTCCCCAGGCCACAAGCCGCTCAATGCAAAATACCCTTCCATTTTTATAAGCAAGCATGAGAGGCATCTGTATATGATGATTCATTGCATTCAACGACACACCCTTATCCAACAGCAAGCATGAGAGGCATCTGTATATGATGATTCATTGCATTCAACGACACACCCTTATCCAACAGCAACAAAAATACCTCAAATTGGCCATGTGAGGCAGCATAATGCAAAGGTGAGAGGTGGTTGCGAGAGAGGGTACCGGAGGGGGCTCGGGTGAGAGGGAGCTCTGATGAGAGGGAGAGAAGGGGGCGGTGAGTGGGGGGAGTGAAGAGAGGGGAGTGGTCGGTGGGGTGAGGGAGATAAGGGGGGGGTGACAGTGAGGGGGAGTAGTAAAGAGAGGGAATGGTCGGTGGGGTGAGGGAGATAAGGGGAGGGGGGGTGGGGTGACGGTAGAAACAAGAACACATGCTTGCTCATATCAATATGTCCAAAGAAATTTTGCAATGAAGTATTCCTCGTTGGACGCCGTGAAGCCACATATTCATACCACAAACTATCCACGAATGAAACCTTCTCCAGAGCATCTACAGGTAGGGTTTTTTCCATTCACCTACAAAATCAACATGCTTTAAGCATCTTTGAGCTGCAAATCCAAAAGCTATATTTCAGAATTAAAAAATTTACCGACATGGCAAATAGGTTAAGCACACGAGTAGACGCTTCCACATGCATGATTGACTTGGCTAGTTGCACATCCACCTCGGCAATGAATCCCCAACGTGTAGAGTGTAAGTGAATAGTCTCTCCATGTTGAAGTCTACATAACCAAAAAATCAATCCTTGCGTAGATTAAAACCATGCATATGTTAAGATAATTCAATATTCAAGCCATAGAGTTAAATAAAGTATACCTTTCATAGACCGCACTTAGATCTTTTACCTTGCCCAAGACATTGTGCGTCTTAATCTCACTAGTGGATATTGTTATTATTACATTTGAAGGCTTACTCTCACTCGGAGAGCTAATATCAACATAAGATGCATTTACATTGCAAGCCATCCCCTTCAAGTTCAAACAAACAAGAGTTGACATAAGGAGCCAAGGTATGTAAAATAAAGCCTACTCTTAAATTGTGTACAAAGAGACATCTTCCACCCCTTACCTTCTTCCGTTTCTTACTTTTTTTAGAGAGCACTACATGAGCCTCCTTGTTGACAATTTTCTCCTAAAGTGAGGAAACAAGAAACAATGCATATTTATGTATATTAGTGTAAGGAAAACAAGAAATAAAGTAGTACAAAGGTTGAAGAGTAGTATTTTCATACCATTGTAAGGGAGGCTTTTCCCTCGAATTCCACATTTCTCATCGACACTTCCTCATCGATATTTTTGTTTCCATGTGAGGAGCCTTCACTATCATGGATTTGAACATTTTTCTTTGATCGAGTCTTTTGAATTGGAAGATTACAAAGTTTCATGGTAAATACAATTTAAGGTTAGTACCATGTTTACAAAGAAGCCCTCTCACTAACTAGTACATCAGAAGCCCTCTGACCAACTAGTACATCCATCTCTTACCTTCAAAGGAGAAAAAACAACACACTTTTGTCTCTTCTTCACTTGAGATGGAGCCACATGCTCATGGTTCGCCTCATTAATGATTTCCTTCAAGAGAGTGGCATGTTATGAAAGTAAAGAAAACAAACAACAAACAAGTTAAAAAAATCAAAAAATCATTTCTTGCATACCAAAGGAAGAGACTCTTTTCGATTTTCATCCTTGTCGCTTGTCAATATGTCCTCATCGAGGTTTTCCATCCGTTGAGAAGCCACTTCACCATCATCATTGTCACAATCATCACTTTCTTTTTTGCGTCGCTACAAGATGCAAAATGAGAGCTTAATAATATTCATGATATATATATATTTCACAATTAAGGTTAATAGGACAAGAGAAAATCTTACATGTTTGGAATGTCCCTCTTTAATGCGCCGTTCAATCCCTTGAATGCGTTTCTCCTTGTTCGCCATGTATTGTTCCATGCCCTTGGCAACAAATCCCTCGATAAATGCTTCCTTTTGCATGTTATAGGCTCTCTTAGACAAGTTGGATGGAGCTTTCTTTTCCCAAGCATCTTCGGCCAAAAGTCTTTGTTTCTTTTCATTGTTTTTCATGTTGATTTGAAATTTACGTTGTGCATCTAGAAACCTTGTCTTTGATTGCTTTGCAGCACTCTTTGAAGCTCCTTGCATTCCACCACCCAAGGGGCATCCTGTCTTTTGAAGTGGGATATCCACCTCTAAGCCATGGTCGACTTTCAAGTGGCGAATCATATGAATTCTCTTGCAATAGTTCGTGTTCCATCTAGGACACGTATCTGAGACTCGACAATGCCGAGCAAGTTTCCCAGATGGAAAGAATAATCTCCTCATAAGGAGGGTTTGCAAGTGCCATCTAATAGCAATGAGTACCAAAGAACCATCAATATAAAGAAGTGACATACACAAATTGGTACCACATACTTTTAGCAAAAAGGAAGACTACAAGAACTAGTGCACAAGGGTTAAACTAGGTTGAAGCTTTAAGTGTGTCATGTATGCATGATTACATATTACTAAAATACATGCATGGCAACAAGACATTAATCATGGCAATAAGTGAACCCAAGCATGGCTATAAAGCATGCATGCAATAAGCACCATGGATAAAATAAGGCTGATTTTCAAACTGGGTCTGTGTAGTAAACTAGGGATAAACTAGGTCTGTGTACTAAACTAGGCAAAAGCTTTAAGAGTGTCATGCATGCATGAACACATATTACTACATGCATTAAGCATAGCAACAAGCACCCTAGCAAGCATGACAATTATTTGTAAAGCATGACAATTATTTGTATTCCCTGGCAAAAGCTTTAAGTGTGTCATGCATGCATGAACACATATTACTGCATGCATTAAGCATAGCAACAAGAACCTTGCTTAGCAAGCATGACAAGTATTTGTATTCCCTGGAACACAACAAATGATGATACTCTCAACTATGTCTCCAAACAAATTAAAAAAAAGGTCAAGGAAGACTGCTAGAAGAAGGCACTGTGGGATTTTGGCGTTTGAAGAATCGTTGATGGACGGCTGACGGAGGACGTGCAGGTCACCGCCGGTGGGAGGACGTGCAGGTCACGTTGTATCACCGCCGGTGGACGGACTTCTGTGACGGAGGACGTGCAGCCGACGTGCAGGTCACGGAGATCACCGCCGGTGGTCCAACGTCGTCGTTCCTCAGACGGATGTTCCACCAAATCCCTCAGACGGGAGCACCGCCAAATCCTCCGTCTCCAAATCGTACGTCCGCCAAATCCCTCACCAGCTAGGTTTTAGCGGTGTTATCCGACGGCCACGTTTCGCCCGCTCATCCCAGACGTACGATCCTCGATTCCCAGTTTAGCTTCGCTTGTCCTAGTTTACTTTTGCGTGCACGTGATCCGACGGCTGAGATCGATTCCCAGTTGCGCTTCGCTTGTCCTAGTTTACTTTTGCGCGCATGTGATCCGACGGCTGAGATCCGCGCGCTCATCTCAGCCGTCGATCCCACTTGAGGCGCCTGATATAGCGACGAGGGGGGAAGAGAGAAGTTTTGGGTTTTTTTTTGTTTTTTAAAAAATAAAAAATAAAAGAGGCGGCATATACGCCATGGCCCCAGTATTGGAGCCTGGAAGTAACCTTCGCTTTGCCTCAAAATGCTTGAGCCCACAAGAGTATTGATGCCTGGAAGCAACCTTCGTTACTCCTCAAAATGCTTGGGTATGCTATTGGGCATCATATGTTGAGGTGAACAATGGCTGACAATCTTTGAGAACCAATCATAAGCAAGCATAAGTACCTCCAACAACAAACTCAATCCCAATAGCGATCTGTTTGAGGGGGGTTCAGGGGGCTGCAGGGGAGTGGGGGGCCGTGAGGTGACAGAGGGGGAGACCGGTGGGGTGGCGAAAGAGCGATAGGGGGGGGTTTGCCAGTAGAGCCTGCCATCACCTTCCTGATTTGTTTTAATCTTTAATTTTCCTGCGCAACTGATGAAGGTGGTGCTGGTAGCCAAAACATACGTTCTCTCACCGTCTTACGCTCTAGAGCCCTTGCACACGAGTTAGCTGGTTTCTGCAAAATCCAAGCGGTTTCCCCTGCCTCTTCTGCTTTATCTTTTGGCTAATTTGGGCTCTATAAAGCGATGAAAGAGGCAAAAATCAGGATAACCCACCACGCGGAGAACAACCCATTACGTGGAATCACGCAAAGAGGCCAAAGGAAGACAAGCCAACAACACCGTGTGCCGAGAGAAAGGGGGGGTGGGGGTTGCGCACGAGTGAGGAGGAGGGGGGCGACGGGTTAGAGGGGGAGTGGGCGGTCGGCGCACAAGAGAAGGGGGAGAGAGAGAGAGAGAGAGAGAGAGAGAGAGACGTTGTTTTTTTGTTTTAATTCGTGGGGGTGGCGCAGGGGTGCAGATCGCAAGGAGAGAGAGGGTGGCTGGGGGGGTCGCGAAGGAGAGGAGGAACGAGGGGCTCGGCGCACGGGGAGCTGTGGGGGAGTGGGGCGGTGAGGGGGAAAGAGAGGGAGAGAGAGAGAGGGGCCTGGGGTTGCCAGCGAGAGGCGGGCGAGAAGTGAGTGGGTGAGGGTGAGGGTGACGGTGAGGGGGTCGATGGGTGAGCGCCGCGAGGAAGAGAGAAGGTGGGGTCGGGGTCGGTGAGGGGGGCGAGGGTTCGCCAAGGATGCACCTCGTGGGGGTTGAACCAGGGGTTGCTGCGCACGAGAGAGAGAGAGAGAGAGAGAGAGAGAGAGCTGGTAGGTGAGCCATGGTGGTGGGTGAGCGATGGTAGTGAGAGAGGGGTGACGGTGAGTGAGAAGGGGAGAGACGGGTGACTTGGTCGGTGGGGTGAGGAGAGAGGGCGGCTGGGGGTAGTCGGTGGGGTGAGGAGGGGGTGGTCGGTGGGTGAGGGATGCGGTTTTTTTTTGGGTTTTTTTTCTCTTGTAATGGAAAAAAATAATAAGGGGGTATTGGCTTTTTTTGTATTTGGAAAAAAAATCGAAGAGGGGGCTTTTTTTTGGGATTTTGGAAAAAAAACTAAGGGGGATCTTTTTTTGGGGTTGACCGGTGAGAAGGGAGGTTGGGCTGTACGAAGGGGTGGGGAGCGAGAGCAAGGGAAGGGGTCAGGTGCTAAAGAGCGGGAGATGAGAGAGGGTGAGGTGTGAGAGAGAAACTTAAAAAAAACGTGTAATGGAAAAAATAACTTAGAGGGGATTTTTTTATTTATTTTTGCTTTTGAGAAGTGGAGACCCCCGATACCTGGCACTTCACGAACACCAGAGTGAGTTGAGGCAGGTGTTCCGCTCGAACCACCACCCTTGGCCGGCCATATCTTTAAAAACCTGTTCTATGAAAGGCAAGGGAAACCCATCGTTATGATTAAGGGGTCTGAAGTTTACACAAATCTTGATCTTGTTGGTCTTCTTTTTTGGAATCACCACTATAGGTGACAACCACTCGGAGTGCTCAATGGGAACGACAATACCTGCCTCTTCCATCTTGTCCAGCTCTTTCTTCCTTACTTTGGAATATTTTGGATGCACGCGGTGGATGCCCTTCCTAACTAGCTAACTGCCTTTTTTTAGTGGAATGTTGTGAGTGCGAATGGCTGGGTCTATCCCTGGAAGATCCTTGTAAGTCCATGCAAACGCCTCTTGGTGTTCTTTGAAAAAGTGAGTGATTCTCTGAAGAGTGGAAGGGTCCTCTGAGATCCAAGCTGCCACTAAGATGGGGCATGGCTCCTCTGCTGTGCCCAGGTTTAGCTCTCTCAACTCCTCGTGATAAGTGGTGGGTGGAAGAGGAGCGGTGCTAAGTGCTGTTTGATGGAGAGATAAGGGGTCATGGGCTGGGGTGATGTCCAGGGAGAAATCACCAATTCGTTCCTCTGTCCAACCAGCAGGTATCTTTTCTATTGGCAAGGCTTTCTCCCTAGTCTTGAGGTGCTCTATCCGCCTCTCCTTGCGGCATCTAGGAGGGGTTATAGATGCCTCTGATGACTCCTCTTGAGAGACCTTCTTGCGAGGTTTTCAAGAAAACTCAGGTTCCCCTAGACCTATAACCTTTATCTCATCCTGTTGAGACACTATTGTAGAGGAGGAGGTCAGGGTGAGCAAAGATTCTATCCAATCCCATACTGCTGCTTCTTTTGAGAGCTCTTCTTCTGGGGACACCTCTTGAATAGGGTCTGGGTCCAACTCCACTATGTCTACCATATTGCACTGGAACCTCTCACAGGAATTTAACCAATTCCATAGAGGTTCTGCCGCCTCTCCTTCTAAGCCAAATGGATCCCAGGCCTCATCCTCTCGTAATCCTTGCCATTCCTCTGCTCTTCCTTGTCATTGAGTCCTTCCTCTCGATGGGAATCATGTCATGTAGGGCAGTGCCCTGTGCACTCTTATCGGGGCCTTTTTCCAAGGGCAAGGTCACTGGCCTCATCCTCTCGTAATCCTTGCCATTCCTCTGCTCTTCCTTGTCATTGAGTCCTTCCTCTCGAATGGGAATCATGTCATGTAGGGCAATGCCATGTGCACTCTTATCGGGGCCTTTTTCCAAGGGCAAGGTCACTGTCCCCTCCAAGTTAGGGCTATGCAAGTTGTCCCGATCCTAATCATGGATCACTTGAGCTGCCCTCAACCAAGGCCTTCCAATGAGCAAGCTATAGGCCCCTTGAGCTGGTGGGAGGTCTAACACCACAAAAGTCATTTCGCATACTAATCCTTCAAAACTGATCGGAACTTGCTTGACTAGTCCCACAGGCATCACTTCTCTCTGGTCTACCACTCGGATGGCAAAGGGAGCTGGCTTAGTAATTCGGAGACCCAAGGCTCTCCTAGTAGCTTCAGGCATGATGTTAAACACCAGAACCACCATCCACAATGGCCCATGTAATCTGAGTTCCTCCCACGGAGACTGTCACCCTTGGGCTTCGATGATCGGCCACTCTTGGGGGACAGTGAGGCATACCCTTGCTTACTGCCTCCTAGGCCATCGCCCACTACTACTAGATGTGGCTTCACCCCTAGTTGCCTTCGGATACAACCAATGCTAGACCAAGCCTATCAGTTGCTCTCCTATTTTGTGGCTCAAACCACATAATTCAGGAAGGGTGATTTCCACCTTTGCTCCTCCCAACTTTTCCTCCCAACTTAAATTACTAACCTTAGGTTGGGTAGACTCCTCATCCGCCTTTGAAGGTGTGGTGGTTGGGGGAATGACCAAGGTAGGCGCCGCTTCCTTCTCCATGGGTGGTGTTTGAGTGAACTCCTCCACAGCCTCCTTATAAGCTTGTTCCACCATGGATGGGTAAATTGCACCATCAAGAGGAGGAGTTAGTGTCTTTGGGGTTCCTTGGGACCGGGTGACAGCCGCCTGTTACAATGCAAGCATGAGTGGGCTATGGTGGATCAAATGCTAGAATCAACATCATTAACAAAGAGATTAGACGATAGATGTGATTAGTGAGCAATCAACTGATAGCTTAATGTAGGCATGGATAATCAAAAACCAGCAAATTCTCATTAGGCCGATGCCTCAATTTATAGAGTTTACATCCTAGCATCTAATCCCACTGATTTCTCCTTGATTCACTCCACCTCTTTTGCTTGATTCTCTCCACCTCTTCCCAGAATATCTCCACACCTCCTAAATCTCCTCATGCTACCCTTTAATCTCTCCCAGTAGATACTTCTCACCTTTTCACAGGTTCTCTCACATTTACAAATTCTCTTTTACAGCCTCTTGCCCAAGGGCTTGTTCCTGCACACACCCTATTCACTTGTATATTTTAACACCTCCCCTCAAGTGAATACTCCTAGCACACTTGGACCCTATACCAAATTTCCCTCTTACTTGATAGTCCGAGACCAGTGCCTCAAGTCCCTAAACTCATAGTCCTTGACACACACTCTCTCTCTCTCTATGTGTCCAAGGCTACTACAAGTGCCTGTGACCTTGACTAAAGTGCTCACACATACATCTACCACATGACCTACATCATCGGTGGCTCAGAGGTGGTTTTACTCTGTTGGGGCAGGTTACATTGGGTAGTGGTTTACTCTCTCTCTCTCTCACACAGAAAAGATGATATAACTCCACTTCCTTAGGAGCCTCCATGAAGTTTGCTGATGTCGTTCCTTCTCCACTGGGTTTGCTATAGCAGTTTCTTGCCATGTGTCCTGGCTTTCCACAATTGTGGCAAGTGAAGGTCCTTCCTTCTACTCTGCCTCTTCCTCGTCCTCGTCTTCGTCCTCGAGAGAATCCTCCTCAGGTGAAGAATTCTTTTTCTTCTCCTGCTGTTGAGTCCAGCCATTTCTTCTCTTTGCCTCTGGTCTCTTGCTCTAGTAGAGCTCCTTCTATCTCGTGTAGCTTCAATTCAGGTACATTCTTTAATGTTGCTACAATGTTTTCATATTCACCTTTGTCTACACTCTTCAGAAGCACTGCTAGTGTTGCCTCATCATCTTCTACCTTTTTGCCAATTGCTGCCAGTTGTTGCTGCTTAATGCTTTTATATCTGTTCAAGTGTGTGATTAAAGGTTCACTTTCCTTCATATCCAATTTGTAGAATTGCATTAACAGATTTATCTTTGAATTTTTAGCTTGTGTGCCAAATAATTTATTGAGTTCATCCCATGCATCTTTTGCCCATTGTATCCCTATAATGTGATGAATGATTTCATCATTTAAACTGAGTGCGATAGGTCCCAATGCTTTTTCATTCTTGCTCTTCCACTCAGTTTCCTCTCTCACCTCTGGGCATTCATCTCTTCCCTCAACTAGCCCCCACAGATTTTTCCTCATGAGCAGATACATGGTTTTTGTCCTGCCATGTGTAAATTTGGCTATCTCTTGTGTCGTTCTCATGATGATGTGAAGGGGTCTTACCTCTTGATCCAATTTCAAGATTCAAGGGCAGTGTCTACCCTTTTACAACTCAATCTAGTGTTTAGGTGATGATTACAACAGATTTATCAGCATAAAATCACCAGAAATTACATTAAACCAAGGGTAACAAATCTATACGGAATGGTTGGAGTATCAAACCATCTCTAAATTACAATCTGAAGTTATAGAGATCTGTATCAAATACCCAATGGTTAATTTGAACCCTCAATTGCACCAAAATACAGTGATTAGTACTAATTAATCACTAATTAGCAAATTAATCCTCTATTTTGTGTGCAGAAAACAGAGTATGCGAGGAGTCTAGATCTGAGGCCTTAGAGTTCAAATGAGCTTAAATCCTTTCAAGGCTATCAATAGCAATTAGTCTAATAGAGGATTAAGCCAAGAAACACAAGATTTGACCAAACACTGAATGCTTAATCTCTGTTTTACCAAAGTCATGTGCAAATTTGATGAAGAGCTTGGATCTCACTATAGACTTGATCAAATCAAAATTTGTCTTTAGCCGCTTGTAGAGCACCCTTGAAAACCCCTAGGGCCAAGAGGAATTAGATCCATTTCATCTACTATAGAAGAAATCTCAGTTTTGCTTCAGAAAAGTGGTGCCTGCAAGGGAAGAAGCATTGGGCCTAATGTTGAGGATGGAGGGAGATCAAGCCCCTCCACCAGCTGGGGGTGCAGAGAATAGTTGAAAAAGGCTTTAAAAATGTGATTAGCTATTAATCATGATTAGCAAGATAATCTGTTGCTTAAAAACTATATGAGTCCTAAGCTATGGCTCTAATACCATGTTAAAATGCAAGCATGAGTGGCTATTGTGGATCATGTGCTAGAATCAACATCATTAACAAAGAGATTAGACGATAATTAAGATGTGATTAGTGAGTAATTAACTGATAGCTTAATATAGGCATGGATAATCAAAAACCAACAAATTCTCATTAGGCCAATGCCTCAATTTATAGAGTTTACATCCAAGCATCTAATCCCACTGATTTCTCCTTGATTCACTCCACCTCTTTTGCTTGATTCTCTCCACCTCTTCCCCGAATATCTCCACACCTCCTAAATCTCCTCATGCTACCCTTTATTCTCTCCCAGTAGATACTTCTCACCTTTTCACAGGTTCTATCACATTTACAGATTCTCTTTTACAGCCTCTTGCCAAGGGCTTGCTCCTGCACCACACACCCTATTCACTTGTATATTTCAACCCCGCCACTATTGGAGTGCCAGCAGACACCACTGCCACTATTGGAGTGTCAACCTTGGGAGGTGACACCACTGCCACTATTGGAGTGTCAACCTTGGGAGATGGCACCACCACTTCCACCATGTTAACTAGTGGGGCTCTAGGACAATCCTTGGTGTAGTGGTCTCGGCTCTCTGGGCAATGGAGGCATGGGGGTGAGCCCTCTGGTACAGTGCATTGAGCTTGCATGTGGCCGCTCCCCCCACAACGATAGCATATAAGAGGTCGGGTAGTGTTGTTGGGAGGACGACGATTGGCGAACCTTTGGTTAGGCCGATCCCCATATGTGTTGTTAGCGGCCGGAGGTACTGGAGGGGTTGTCGCATAGACCACTGGGGGTGGGTTTTGATGATAGACTTGGGGTGTTTGTGGGACAGGTACTGCTGATAGGTTGGGAGAGTGCTTACTTGATATGGGATTTGCATAGGCAGGGGGTTGTATGTTAGGGTTGCTCCGGGATGAGGGGTATTGGTGTATGCTATAGTGGCTACTTGAGCTCCCTGTGCTGAGATGATGTGGTCTGGGGCAGTGAAGGGGTTTGTACAAAAGTAGCCATGGGGGAGGGAAGGGTATGTGGGGCAGCTACGTAGGAGAGGGACCAGTGGGGACATGGTTAATATAATCTTGGGATTGGGGGGTAGCGACTCCAGCTGATTGAGGATTTAAGAAGGGTGTTGTGTTTGGTTGGTGAGCTAATTGAGGGTTCAAGAAGGGTGTTGGGTTTGGTAACTTGGTGGTTAGGGGCCTGGGAGAAAGTTGAAGCACTACTGGTTGGGGTCACCATGTAGTGTTCAGTGAAGGGATTAAGTGGGGAGGCACCTTGCTTAAGTTGTTGTTGCATAAGGCGAAGTCCCTTGAGGTAGTAACACTCCTTGTCCTCATGGCCCGCCTTTGAGAAAAATGAGCAATATTTCTTGGTGGGACAATAATTTGGAAGATGGCCTTGCGAGCTACATACCAGGCACCATGGACTCGTCTTGGGATCTTTGACCTTGAGCTGCTCGACTCCTTCTTGAGCGCTGCCATGGCAGCATCCTCTTGTTGTGACCTTTTGAAATCTTGCAGCTCCTTGAGCTTGGCTAGCTCATCCATGGAAGCGGATGTAGAAGCTACCGTCAGGACTAAAGGAACAGTTGGAGGAGCCGAAGACATGCCGGGGATAAGTGGAAACCAAGAGGTATTGCGCTCCACCATGAGGTGAGCATTCTCCAGTTGTAGAGCTCTGTCTTGGAAGTCTTGCAGGGTGCCTTGGGGTGGAAAGGTCTCTCTCATCTTCATCGCCGTTTGAGTAGGGAGTGCTCGAAGCACCCACTATTGCAGCATGTAGTTTCTAGGATCTTGGGGTAGCCAAGCCACCAGAACTTTAGCCCTTGTGAGACAAGTTGGAGGGCCACGGACTCCCCCACCTTCATGGAGATTTGGTTGAGCTCTTGAGTAATGAGGTCAAAGTAGTTCCCCATCCGAAAGGTAGCCAAGAATTGTAGCTTGAGGGTTGCCCAATCTGGGAAGTGGTTGACGGGAAATTGACTGTACCACCGTTCGGCACTTTCTTCTAGTGTTGTCGGGAACAAGACCAAGCATGCATCATCTTGGTTGATGTAAGGTTCCCCCCTTCCAAAATAGGGGAAACACTTAAGATAGTCCACTAAGTCTTAACTTGGAGAAAATTTCCTACTCATCGATACCTTGACCATGAGATATTCAAGGATACGATTCATAGGTAAGACCTAGTCCTATCTCACAGGGGGAGCATGATCTTCTAAAAATCAAATCACCCATAGGGTAATTGATCATAATTTGGGCAACTACTAGTCTTGATTCCTAGAGAATGCTTTTTTCCTCATCCATGCAAGGCACAGCTGTTGGCCTAGTCTTCTAGAATAGAATTGCCCGAGAACCTATTTATCTAGTGAAGGGCTTTCACTGAATCTGTTGGAAAGCTACCAGACTAATCGGGTCCACCCGCCCGTAGGATGGTGCCGTCGGGGTATTCCATCCTCCCACTTTCCACCCTACTCACGCGTCAATTTTGTTTTCTAATTAATCCTGCCACACTGTTTGACATAAACATGTTCCTTAATTAAGGCCCTTTTCACAAGGTTTGTTAAAACAACCTTTTTCCACAGTACAAAATGCCAAAGCCAAGATTTATAAAAAAAACGTCTATACATGAATCAATTCCATACAAGCCAAACCGGCTCTCTTATTCTTTTCCTTTATACTGTGCTGATGATCTAGAGTTCGGCCTTCCAGCCTCTACATGTTGGGCAAAATCCTACGGGACCATACACCTCGTCGTCGACAGCTGGCGAGACTCAAGTCGGTCTGTCGTCCTCTCAGGATCTGTCGCTCGATTCTCCCACCCCTCAAAGGATGTCTATGCACTAAGGTGGGCTTATTCACTGCACTAGCCTGGACCCTCAAAACTAGACAGCATCACAATCTCTCGCCTCAATCGGTGAACCTTATTCTCCCAATGGTATATGAGGGATACCTTGGGCCAATCCAGAGCTTTGCTAACGACGTGCCTAGCTACACAAGTACGGAACGGAGTTAGCGTCGAAGCCAGGAAAAACTTGCACTCTTTCTCTTAAAGATAATAATTTCAATACAAATCATTGAAGACAGCATCACTTCAAATCATAGCTTTATATAATTTTTTCAAAGGAAAAGATACACATCTTCTTTCTTCATTTATTGACATTAATATTAAAGAAACAATCTTTTTTAAAAGATAACCAAGCTAACTTGGCCACCATTTCCTTGAGGAGCTTGTAATGGGAGGGTTGGAGCCGTATTAGGAGCATTTTCTCCAATCTCATTGTTGCGTGGTCCTCTCGAGATAATATTTTGGCATTTTCGAGATGGGGCCATCTTGGACGTCTCCTTGTAGTGCTCACTGTCATGGTTGTAATGCTTCAGTCAGATCTCGATTCTGAGATCATTTGCTCACTATATGAGCAACAACACATGAACCCTCTCTAAAGTAGAAAACCTCTTGCTAAAGTCCGCGCAAAAATGGGGGGGGTGGGGGGGGATTGTGAGATGTCCTTAAGGAAAAGGCAAAAACGTTTTGCTGAGGGAAGAGGGGTGCTGTTGTAAGTCTCTTCACACCGGGGGGGAACAGTTAAGGACATTGCCTCCCAACAAGGGTGGGCTTGTTGAAAGTTGGCAGATGAGGGGGTGTTGAGAGGGGCGACTGTACTGCAGCAAGTACACTGTGCAGGGATAGAAGGGCGGTACAGACGGTGACACCACCTTTTGCAGAGTATAGGCTATGCGCAGGAATGCGTACTGGCCATGGAGCACCCCAGGGGTTTATATAGCTGTGGGGTATGGGTGTTGGCGCTGCGCAAAGTACGGTTGAAAGGACGGTGTACCATCAAAGGATGTGGATCAGTGGCCTGCATGGGCCTGGGGGAAAGGTACGGTGGCGGTTAACAGGGAAAGGAGTGGTACGCATGTACCTTATTCAGTAAGAAGGCAGCACGGGTGTCCACGTAGCGGTGTGTGTGGACCACACAGTGGGTGGTCAACCTTTGGTTCTTGCGTGGCCATTGTACAAGCACCTACCTTGGTGAGTGTGTACGATCCTTTTTTGGGGCGGGGTCCCCAAATTTGGGATGTTGGCCTCGATTTGCATGCCGGACCGCCTGGGGAGAGAAATGTTTTTTTGTCCGAGATGTTCTCTTGGTCATTGGGGTGTAGACCGTTCGTCATCAATCGGACGCCCGGTCATGCATTTATTAAGGTTTAAAAGTCGCTGTTTTTAACAAAAAATAACCAAAATTCGTGTATAATATTGATCCGATGTCCGTTTTGGATGTTGTAAAATCCTATATTATGGTAAAATCATGCGCAAATTCCAAATTTGGGCTTGGAATTTGAAGATTCTAAGTAGAAATTGCTCATTTAATAAAATCATTGATTTTTATACCATTAAAACTCATAAATTCATCTATTACATGGATATTTCTTTATTAATGAAGATGGGTATGCTACATCCTTCCCCCCTTAAAGAAATCGAGATGTCCTCATCTCGTCTCATGAATTAGGGATAATCCTTTAAGAGTGTAGCTTCATCTTTCCAAGTTGCATCCTCTTTCGGATAATCTTTCCACTGTACTAGATGTTCTATAAGAGTTCTATTTCGGAGTTGCCTTTCTCTAGAATCTATGATCCTACTGGGCTGTAAGGACTCCTTGAGTAGGGATTACAACTTGTTCATCATCAAGAATATGATCGAGACTAGGTACATAAGGTTTTAACAAACTTACATGAAATACATTGTGGACTTTGATATGGGCTGGGAGCTGGAGTTTATAGGCACTTTTACCTAGACACTTTGATAACTATATAGGGACCACAATACCTAGGGCTAAGCTTCTTATATTTCCCTAGTGATAGAGAACTTCATTTGGGTCACACTCGTAGAAGAACTTTTTCCCCTTCCTTAAAGATCCTTTCAGACCTCTTGGTGTCAGCATAATGCTTTTGCCGATCTTGAGAAACTTTAATATCCTTTTGGATTGCCTTGGTCTGTTCCTCCATCTCTTCAAGCATTTTCCTGCATGCCTCAACTCTTATGGTCGGATCAGAGAAATTTAGAGGAGATAAGCATTCTTTCCCATAGAGTGCTTTAAATGGTGACATTCCTATTGTTTGATGATAAGATGTATTGTAGGCAAATTCTACCAGAGGAAGGTATTGAATCCATCTTCTTGGTTCCCGTCCACAATATGCTCTGAGAATTTCTTCAATTACTTGATTGACTCTCTCAGTCTGGCCATCAGTCTCTGGATGATAAGCTGTGCTAAAGCAAAGTTGAGTGCCTAAGGCTAATTTGGCAAGGCTCTAAAGTGGCCATAAGTTTGCTCATTACCCAACTCAAAATCAAGGTTTCCTATAGACTACTTCTTTCCCACCACTGGCTAACTCTACAATCATTCTTATAGCTGTTTTTTGACCCAAGTTTAATTTTTGCAAACACCTAGGAGAAAGAAATGAATGGGTACTGCCACAATCAATTATAAGCTAGAATGGCTTACCGTGATGAGTGGCTGGGGTTTGGATTATTACACCAAATTGTTTATTTAGACCTTGGTGTTCTACTGCCGCATGGACGGTGGCCCGCTCTTGTTCAGCCATTTCCAAGGTCGATTCTTCACTTATAATACAAGCGGTCCTAGCAACTGCTCCTCCGCGGCCTCTGCAACATCCACCGCCTCTTGCACCTTGGTGGATATGTTGGAATTAGGGTTGCAGGAAAGCACACAAAGCTTGGAGAGAAGAAGCAAGAATGCACACAACACAAAGTGTATTAGATTGTGTCAATGTACAAAAGATTAGTTAGCCCTAGAATGATGGGCGTATATACAAGCCAGGGGAAAAAACCTCCTAAAGAGGAAAAAAGTGCCCCGACGGTCCTAAGTGTGTTCACACACATCACTGCCTATATATATGGCAACAAATCCCCCCTGGGAGTGATGGTGTGAAACGAGAGTTGGTACTCATGTATAGGGAAGTGCCATGCCCAAAGTAGATCAGTCCACAAAGGGGAGAAAGCCCAAAGCTTTGCGGAAAGCTTCAAACTTCTCACGAGGAAGCGCCTTTGTGAAAAGATCGACGAGGTTGTCTTGTGTTAGCACATAGGCCAAGCTGATCTCTCCTGCTGAGAGTCTCTCCCTGACATAGTGATACTGCACCTCAATGTGCTTTGTGAGAGCATGAAAAACTGGGTTTCTCGCAACTGCCAATGCACTCTGACTGTCAGTGTAGATAGAGGTGGCAGACTCCTGTCCAACACCCAAGTCAGCCACCACCATAAGCCGTCTGAGCCACACACACTCGACCGTAGCTGTGAAAGCTGCCCTGTACTCAGCTTCACAACTAGAAGTGGCCACATTAGATTGCATCTTGCTCAACCAAGATATGCATGAGCTACCGAGCATGAAACAAAAACCACTTGTGGACACTCTTGTGTCATAGCAACCAGCCCAATCTGAGTCCAAAAAAGCATGTAAATCTGGTGGCAATGATCCCCCCTTGGGATAAAACAAGCCAAGATGTATGGTGCCACTCAAGTAGCAAAAAATGCATTTAACTGCCTTCCAATGCTGAGATCCTGGGCTATACATAAACGTGCTCACCTGTGAGACTGCAAACTGAATGTCCGGCCTCGTAATGCATATATAAATGAGGCAACCAATAGCTGTCTGATAGAGTGTGACATCAAAGTGATCTCCAGCATCATAAAGACTCAACTTCAAAAACCTGTCTCCATTGGAGTAGCAATAGGCTTGCGGTCTTCAAGGCCAAATCTCCGCAACAATGTCTCAATATACTTTGTCTGACACAAAGCAATACCTCCATCACACTGCTTAAATTGTATCCCCAAATAATGATGCAAATGCTCCAAATCTGACATCTCAAAAGAGGCATTCAAATCAGCCTTAAAATTAGCAATATGACTCTCATTTGGTCCTGTGAGCAGCATGTCATCGACATACAGAGCAATGATTAGATGTACATTATCCACGCGTTTAACATACAAAGTGCTTTCTGTTGGACTATTCTGAAAACCATGTGCAGTCAAATATACCTATATCTTTTCATACCAAGCTTGTGGAGCTTGCTTTAAACCATACAAAGCCTTTTTTAACCTACACACTTTGTTTTCCTGCCCTCTTTGAACAAAACCACGAGACTGCGATACATACACCTCCTCATGCAAATCTCCATTCAAGAATGCAGTCTTTATGTCCAACTGATGTACATTCCAACCAGTGTGAGGTGCCAATGCACAAATGCTACGAATGGCAGTCATACGCCAAGTGGGAGCAAAGGTCTCATCAAAATCAATGCCCTTTTCTTGAGCATAACCCTTTGCAACAAGTCTAGCCTTATAGCGATCAACACTACCATCTGGCTTTCGTTTCAACTAAAAAACCCACTTACATCCAATGACCTTTTTACCAATAGGCAAATAGCATCATATTCACTTTGCATTGCAGCCAACCAATTTTTTGATTTTTGTGCCTCATCAAATGAAAGAGGTTCTTCCTCTTCACACATAGTAGACACAGCCAAAGCATAACAATCTGATGCATATAAGAGGCATGCTGAAAGCCTGAACGAGTACGACTAGACATAGGTGCATCAATTTTACTATCATGCAAGGTTTGCACCAGCCATTTAGGCATACCTCTAGCCTGCTTATTTTCAGCCCTATCTTCATAAATTACATCCTGTAAATCTGCATCAGAAATAGGCTGATCTATGATGTCGTTTGAAATCTACATAGGCTGAATATTTGCCTCATTAGGACTTACATTTGAATTCCCACCTGTAAATAGAGGCAACAACGTATCAAATACATGAGCTCACACCTGTCTCTTTGGTACATGATAACAAAGCCTGCACAGCATCTTCCACAAAAACAACATCTCGACTGATCAAGATACGCTTTGACTGCGGATGATACAATCTGTAACCCTTGCTCTCAGCACTGTAACCAACAAAAATGCATTTGACAGCCTTATCATCCAATTTTCTACGTTGTTGCACAAGCACTAAAGCACAGGCCAAGCAACCAAAGACACGCAAGTGACCAATAGAAGGCTTCCTGCTATGCCAAGATTCGTATGGAGTAATAGGCTTGTAATGCCTTAGCGAGACACCTGTTGAGTACATATGCAGCACACATGACAGCCTTAAGCTAAAACGCATGTGGCAAAGCTTGGCTCTTTGTAAGATTCCTCCCCCAGCCCCTCATGATGTCCAGTATCTTCCCCTGTAATCAATTTCCTCTTCAGAAATATAAAAGATCTTGTTTCTATCAGTTTTGGCCTAGAGAGAGAAAATCTTCTAGAGAGTGGTTATTCAGATTTTAAATATTTTTGGATAGAAAAATACCTCATCTTATTAAAATAAGTTTCCTTGAAGCAGAAGTTCAAAAAGATTTTCAGAAGGTGCATTAGAAATTAAGTATAATCTGTTCAAGAGACATTATCCTGGGGGTGAAGATTTTTTCAAAATTTTAAATTAAGGTTCCTATGGACCAATAAGATTCATCCAAATGTAGGGAGGAGATAAATGAAGAAATAAAAGAAAAATCTCCCAAAAATGAGTAAATACTCACATAAGATGAAGAGTTGACTAAGGACAAGGTTAATAGTTAAAAAAGAGAGATATTTAGAAGTAATGATGTATTTTTGACACCTCTGCATGGGGGAGTTTCCCTCATGAAGAGGGCACCTATTTCACATGCTTGAATGAGTTTTAAACTCCCAAATAATGAGATATTTTTATCTCTCCTCTCTCCTGTTTCAACTAGATCCAAAAAGTGAGCAAAACTGACCTAAAAATGGTCAAAAATTGACCAAATTGATCTCGAGAATTCTAGAATCAGTTTGTTTGATTAGAGGCTCACTTTTTCCTATAAATAGAAGCCCTCCCCTTTGTTGAAACTTAATAGTGTTTTTGCACTGTTATCCTGCCTCTCCCAAGTGCCAAAAACAATGAATTTTACTCATAATTCATTGGTTTTTGACCTTCCCTCTTCCAAAAGATTGGTAGCCACTCTTGTTTCCAAACAAGAGTAGAACCCTCAAACCATCAAGCCAAAGGAAAGCTCTTAAATTATCAATGTAAGTTGGAGATTCTTCTCTTTTCTATTCTTTTATGGTTTTTATGTTTTTTTATGGTTTTTTATGATTTTTGTCTTCTCTAAATGATGTTATGCCTCATTGCAAAAGGCATTCCCCTCTGTTCTCTAGTAAATCCAACCATTCTTTATCCTAGGTGAATGATTAATAATGTTCTCTTAAATAAATAGAAAAATATTACTTTAGAATAATTTAAATGCTCTTGATGCATTTCTAATTAATTTTAGAGACTTAAAATTGAAAAATGGTCAGCTATACAAAGGAGGTTATGGCAAAATTTTTAAAAAAATTTGGAAATAAGTATTATCTTTCATTATTCTAAAAGAGTAATCCTTATGATTTCTATACTCTAAAGTGTCATTTTCATGCATAGAAGATGCATTTTTGATTATTTGTATAAAAAAAAATTAGTTTTATTATAAAATAATTACTTTCATTATATTTGATTTTTATGCATAAAAGTATGCATAAAAGATTATTTGTTATTATAAAAGTGTTACTTTTATCACATTTGATTTTCATGCATAAAAGTATGCATAAAAGATTATTTTTTATTATAAAAGTGTTACTTTTATCATATTTGATTTTCATGCATAAAAGTATGCATAAAGGTTTATTTTTTATTATAAAAGTGTTACTTTTATCATATTTGATTTTCATGCATAAAAGTATAAATAAAGGTTTATTTTTTATTATAAAAGTGTTACTTTTATAATATTTAATTTTCATGCATAAAAGTATACATAAAGGTTTATTTTTTTATTATAAAAGTGTTACTTTTATCATATTTGATTTTTATGCATAAAAGATTATTTTTTATTATAAAAGTGTTACTTTTATCATATTTGATTTTTATGCATAAAAGTATGCATAAAAGATTATTTTTTATTATAAAAGTGTTACTTTTATCATATTTGATTTTCATGCATAAAAGTATGCATAAAGGTTTATTTTTTATTATAAAAGTGTTACTTTTTTCATATTTGATTTTTATGCATAAAAGTATGCATAAAAGATTATTTTTTATTATAAAAGTGTTACTTTTATCATATTTGATTTTCATGCATAAAAGTATGCACAAAAGATTTTTTTTTATTATAAAAGTGTTACTTTTATCATAAATGATTTTATGCTTAAATTAGATGCATAAAAGAAATTCTTTTATATTAAAAGAGTGATTTTCATCATAAATGATTGTATGCATAAAAAATATTTTTTTATATTAAAAGTGTGGTTTTCATCATAAATGATTTTATGCATAAGAAAAAAATTCTTTTATTCTAAAAGTGTAATTCCTACTAAATTGATTTTATGCATAGAAAGATGCATAAAGAAATCTATTTTTTTTTAGTTCAAAAGAGTTATTTTCATCAATTTTGATTTTATGCATGAGAAGATATCTAAAAGATTGAATTATAATTCAAAAGTGTCATTCTCATTTAAATGAATCTATGCATAGGAAGATGCATAAAATATTGATTTTTATTTCGAAAGTGTTATTCTCCTTAAAATGAAATTTATGCATAAATAGATGCGTAAAGAAAATTTTTATCAAAAATAAGAATTCTCTTGTATTCTATAAATAGATATGAGGATGTGAAATGAATCAAATAGATGAAAATGAACGAGGAATAGATGGAGATGTATGTTTGAGAAAGAATGGACGTAGTTATATGAATGTGAAAGAAATGATGTAGATGTATGCATGTGAAGGATGTATGTGAAAGGAAAGATGTATGTGAAAATGGATGTATGGATGTAGATATGGAATGTGGAAGTGGATGTATGTGGATGTGGATATGGATGTATGTGAATGTGAATGCGGATGTGTGAATGTGGATATGGAATGTGGAAGTGGATGTATGTGGAAGTGGATGTATGTGGATGTGGATATGGATGTATGTGAATGTGAATGCGGATGTGTGAATGTGGATATGGATGTAGATATGGAATGTGGATAGGGATGTATGAATGTGTAATGTGGATATGGATGTATGGATGTGAATGTGAATGAATGTATGAATGTGAATGTGGATGTGGATGTATGAATGTGGAATGTGGATATAGATGTATGAATGTGGAATGTGGATATGGATGTATGGATGTGAATGTGAATGAATGTATGAATGTGAATGTGGATGTAGATCTATGAATGTGGATATAGATGTATGAATGTGGAATGTGGATATGGATGTATAGATGTGAATGTGAATGTGGATGTGGATGTATGAATGTGGATGTGGATGTGGATGTATGAATGTGGATGTGAAAATGGATGTAGATGTGAATGTAGATGTACGAATGTGGATGTGTATGTGGAATAATGAATGCAAATATGAATGTGAATGTGTATGTGGAATAATGAATGCAAATATGAATGTGAATGGATATGAAGTCGATATGAGCGAATGGATGAGATGAGATGTCAAGTGAATCAGAATGTAGATGTACGAATGTGGATGTGTATGTGGAATAATGAATGCAAATATGAATGTGAATGGATATGAAGTCAATATGAGCGAATGGATGAGATGAGATGTCAAGTGAATCAGAATGTGAATGAATAATATAAGATCTGAACAAATGAGATGTAATGAGAAATGGAAGTGATGGGACGTAATGTAAATTAAGAAAGATAGGAATGGATGTTATGCGAAGTGAATGAATCTGATGTGATGGGATGGAAAATGATGTATCTGGTCAAGAATGGATACACATATGATTTGGATTTGGATTAAGTAATATGGATTGATGTGGAACAATCTGGAAAGATGTGAGTTCATTATTGAAACTGTATTTGTGAACTGTTTGCAAATGACCGTTTTATGTCAAAGATGGTGGGGAAGCATTTTGACTGTCTTGAGTATGTGGTCGTGGAGACTTACCTGATAAAGTTGCAACAGCTGATGGAGAGTCAACGGAGGACGTCTCGCGTAGCAAGGTCGGCCGAGGTCTTGACCAACCTCGGTTCGATTTAAATGGTGAGCTTCCAGTACGGTGGATGAGGGACCAAGGAAGCGGCCTATGAATGAAGCGCTAGGTGACCTGCGAAGGATCCTAGAGGGTGCTGACCATACGGTGTTCGAGCTCTGGGTCGCCAAAGATACCCACACGTGCGTCATGGAAGATATTGGAACAAGGAGTAAGAGTTGTTTTCTGAAACCGGGCATGGATCTAGTTGATTGACCTTGTTGGTCCTCAACGGATGAGTCCATGGCTCTTTTATATGGATCTGTTGGTTGATCTTGCTGAACTTCAACAGAGATTCCATCTTGAAATTTTTTTTTAGTGATTATATTGCCGGGTACTATGAGCTAGGAACTATTGAAAAGGCCCCTAAGTGGACAGGTGGTGAGCGTTCTGGTTGCCAAAGATGCCATAGATACTCCGATGAAGGAATGATTGGAAATTAAGATTCAACGGGATATTTTGGAGGATTGTAATCAGTGACACGATGGTTTCATTAAAGGATTGTTTTAAAGATAGCTAATGTTGAGAAAAAGGCAATTTCATATTGGGTGTGTAAGTGGTGTGACTAGTTTATGTTTGCATGAACATCCGGCTAGGGGGCCTGGGAGCTCTTTTCCCTGGTACTCGGGACAAAACCTAACCAAAATCTAAATTGGATCCCATCACTACAGTGGTTGGCGGTTGGCTAACCCATGGGACTGGATGGGGTTAGGCTAGACCGATGGATCCGTGAATCGAAACTCAATTGTCTAGTTCGATAGATGAAGTAAATCCCGGACAAAAATTGTCCTATGGAAAAAGAATCAATGGTTGTGCCTCTCGATGAGAAAAAAAGCGTTGGTCCCTATGATCCAAGTGCAATCTATCCCTTGATCTGACTACGGGTTTGGTCAGATCACTTCAGTTAGTTAAGGGTTTTGACTACGTTAGGGAAAAGTTATCCTGGTGGAATCGCCCGTGCTTTCCGGGCAAGAGAAGTTTTTCGAGTTCTGTTGGCAGAATCGAGGAATTAGTCACCTGTCTGGATATCCGTGGGCGAGGCCCCGAGTGTGGGACCCTGCCTCGCGCAAGATTTGCTACTTCCATTGCTAGCACCCCGAATCCGTTGCGCGGTGGGGAGAGGGATCTTACACTCTTGACCATACATGGTGCCATCTCCATAAGTGACCTGTTTTTTCTCTCAGCAACACCATTTTGCTGAGGGGTATACGGTACTATACATTGGTGTTTTATCCCATGACTAGCCAGAAATGCATCAAACTCTTTAGACATGTACTCCCCCCCTTGATCAGAATGGAGGGTGCCCACAGTACAATTGGATACATTTTCAACCATAAGCAAAAATTGTTTTAAAGCATAAAAACACTTCGGACTTTGCCTTCAGTGGATATACCCATGCATGCCTTGAGTAATCATCAATGAAAGTCACAAAGTACAAGTGTTTACCAAATGACGGAGTTTGAATAGGCCCACATATATCACTATGTACAAGTTACAATTTACGAGTGGCCCGCACAGAACCATCCTTTGGAAACGCAAGAGGGGGCAATGAAGCAACCATATCAAATTTCTACAAACGTAGCAAACTAGCAAAGTTCAGATGACCAAAATGAGTATGCCATAGTTTTGCATCTGAAACTGCCTTTTCATGAGAAACTGCATTTACTGAATCTTCCACACACTTGTCATAAGAATTGAGCCTATACAGCCCACGAAACAAGGTGCCAGATGCAATAATCGTATCACCAGAAGTCAAATCATGAACAATACATCTGTCATCCACAAATTTGACTACAAGTCCAAGTCTAGCAAGCGCACCTGAAACCATTGACAGGTTTCTCTACTCTAGTACCAAAAACATCAGCCACAATAAATGTGCCTTGATCCAAATCTTGCACAATCTGATAAGGTCCTTTATACCTCAAAGTTAGCTTTCCTCGATGTGGTCCTAGCTTGGAATTGTACAACATCACCAAGTCTCCAACTTGAAATACCTTAAACTTCGCATTCATGCTTACCCATGCTTGCCTTCTTCTCTAAATCACCTCAGTAATGTAAGCACTGACCAATCTATCTTCTTCCAGCAGCTACATCAGATATTTACTCCTGTGCTGAACTGACAATTTAGGAGACATCTTCTCTGCACTAACTCTCAGACTTGGTACCACAAACTCCATAGGTACCACATCTTCAAGTCCATAAACTAATTTAAATGGTGTCATACCTTGTGACTTTGAAAGTTGTTCTGAAAGACCATAATGCAGAGTCCAACTTCTCATCCCAGTCCTTGTGGTTCCCCTGCACAATCTTCTTCAAAATTTTGACCAAGGTTTTATTAGTGCTTTCAGCCTGTCCATTAGCCTGGGGATGATATGCTGTAGACTT
This sequence comes from Cibotium barometz, assembly GCF_041138505.1. Classification (NCBI taxonomy): domain Eukaryota; kingdom Viridiplantae; phylum Streptophyta; class Polypodiopsida; order Cyatheales; family Cibotiaceae; genus Cibotium; species Cibotium barometz. The sequence continues at coordinate 41,336,056 of NC_141094.1, forward strand.
CTTATGCATGATCATGTGAGTCTTGGTTAGCTCAGAGATCACCTCATTCAAAAAATGAGCTCCCCTTTCACTCACCAACTCCACAGGGCATCCAAACCTAGTCATAATGTTGTGGTACAAAAACTTGGCCACACTTTGAGCTTTGTTGTCCTTAAGTGCTATAACTTCTACCCACTTAGTACAGTAATCAGTTGCCACTAGAATGTACTTACATCCCCTGCTGGTAGTTGGCTTCACAGGCCCTACAAAATCCAATCCCCACTTCTGAAATGGCTCTAATGGTAGAATAGGATGATCAGACATTCTATCCCTAGAATCAGGCTATCCAAGTTTTTGCAAATAACACAACTTTTTGCATGCTCATGTGCATCCTTCAACACAGTAGGCCACCATAATCCTGCTTACCTGTAATGTCTCCTGAAAAATGTCCTCCTGTTGCACCTGAATGAGCTTCTTGAAGTACAGCCTTCTATTCAAAATCAGGAACACACCTTCTAATCACCTGATCAATCCCCTTCTTATATAGTGCTCCTACATCCACTAAAAAAGGTATACTTTTAAGAGTAAATTTTCTTCTTTGATCAGCTGAAAAACCTATTGGCATAGTCCCATCTATCAAAAATATCAACATCTGATCATACCATGACTTAGATATTGCATTTTGCACCTCAAACAGCTCTGCATCAGGTAAATCATCATTGATACCTGTTGGCTCTTCTCCAGTTTCTAATCTATCAGGTAATCAGCTATAGCATACTCCTTGCCTGGTGTGTGGACAATGACAAAATCAAATTCCTGTAACAACAGCATCCATCTGGCTAACCTTCCAGTTAACAATGGCTTCTTAATCAGATATAGCAATGCTTGATGGTCAACATGAAAAATCACCCTGTTACTCAATAAATAATGTCTAAATTTGTTCAAAGCATACACCATCCCAAGAGCTTCTCTCTCAGTCTCACTGTATAACTCCTTTTAGTAGCTGCTCTCAAGACTCTACTAGCATAATATACAGGCCTAAACCACCCTCCTCTGACTTTTTCCTGCATAAGAATAGCTCCTATAGCCATATCCGATGCATCAACAAACACATGAAAAGGTAAAGTCCAATCTGGAGGTTGTAATACTCGAGCCACTGATAACATTTTCTTTAACATCTGAAATGACTTCTCTTGAGGTTCAGCCCAAACAAATGACACATTCTTCTTTGTTAAATGAGTAAGAGGCATACAAACATTACCAAATATCTAATGTACCTGGCATGCCATTTTACCTATCCAACAAATCTACTCACTTCCTTCACATTCTCTGGAACTTTAGTTGCCTTGATAACTTCAATTTTCTTTTCATCAAATAGACATCCCCTCTTTGGACACAACGTGTCCCAATAAAATTCCACTCCTGACAGTTGAAAAACACTCTTACAGGGGTTGAGGGACATCCTGAACTTTCTACATCTTTCAAAACACAACTTCAGATGTTGCAAATGCAAATCCTTCTTTCCAAAAATTGAAAAATCATCCACAAATACCCTAAAATCCTATAAGTAAGGTTCAAATGTTTTGTAGGCTGTGTAGTTAAAGGATGGTGGTCCATTCTTGAGCCCAAAACTCATGAATGTATAGACAAAAGCTCCCCATTCTGTAATAAAGGTTGTTTTATGCTGATCCTCCTCAGCAACCTTAATCTGATTGTACCTAGAAAAACCATCTAAAAAGCTATACAACTCTTGCCCTGCTACTGCATCCAATATTGCATCACAAAATGGCATTGGGAATGGATCAGTAATGGTGGCTGCATTTAGCTTCCTATAGTCAACACACACTCTTAAGTTGCCATTTTTCTTAGGCACCACAATGATAGGAGATAACCATGTCACCTCATTGACAGGTTCGATAAATCCTACAACCAACTTATCAATCTCCACCTTAACCGGTTGAGCAAAGTTTGGATTCATCCTGTACCTCTACTGCACACAATCGGAACTACATCCTCTTTAGGATTGATGTGATGCTGGTGCAGATCTAGATCAATACGTTTTACATCAGCATAATCCCATGCAAATACATCCTTATACTCCAGCAATAGCTGAAATAGATCATTCAAGAACTGTCCTTCCACATGAATGCTCACCTTTACCATCTTTGGATCCTCATTTGTGCCCAAATTGAGCTCCTTCAACTCATCCTGTTTCACCCTGTTGGAACCTCCAAATCTCTCGTTGTATATCTTTTTTACCATATACCTTGCTTTCCTCTCTTCTTGAGCTAGGGCTTCTTTTGAGCTAGAGGCTTCATTCTGATCTACCATCTGTATCAGTTCAGATCCTTCTATTACCTATCCAGGAACTAGATCAGAGCTTGTTTCCACTGACTCATCTTCCTTATGCAAGATCCCTTCAACATCAACTTCAAAGACATGCACAATTGATGGGTTGGCCTTCAAAAATGCTTCCTCCTCGTCATCTTCAACTTCCTTTGCCAAATTAATGGTTTGGGCATACAATGGAAGGAATGTTCCTCTTGCCCAGCATAGGTATAGTTACCACATGTTTACCTTTTTTCAGAACAACCTTATTTTCACCCCAATCCTGCTTAACTTTAGCCAGTCTGAATCAAGGTCTTCCCAATAACATCTCATAAGAAGCATCTCCCTCTGCTTCACCCCAATCCTGCTTAACTTTAGCCAGTCTGAATCAAGGTCTTCCCAATAACATCTCATAAGAAGCATCTCCCTGCTCCATTTTCAAAACCACAAAGCTCACCAGAAAATTCATACCTACAATCTGAATGGACTGCTGCCTCAAAATCCCTAAAGGTTGAACCCTTCTTCGATCTGCCATCTTAACATGAAAAGGTGTTGGGTCTAACTTTCCCAATTGCATTTTCTGATAGACTAACTCAGCTAATATGTTAACTCCAGACCCTCCATCAAGCAACACTTCTTAAATAAGCTGCCCTGAAAAGCTACCTTTATGAGACAAGAACTATAAAATCAACATCTGCTCGATCAATCTTATGCACTGCTACCTCTCAGCAGCTGTTTGGTTCATTTGAACTTCATATTCCTTACCTAGCAGCTTATTCAACAACCTCTCCTTGAATGCTGGTACAATACATAACATTTGATCTAAGAACAACTGCAATGGAGAGTTAATCAATACCTCAAACCAATCCTTTTGATCTCATTTTCACTTTAGGCTTGACTTCCACATGCTCCTTCTTCTTACCAATCTGATTGTCTGTATTCATTTCATCCAAAATCTAATTTCTCTGTTCATGATTGACCTATTTTTGTACCTCATCCCTAATTCCTTTCTGCTCTTTCCAATCAATTGGTCCTTTACCTTTGGACCTGGTAACAGCCATCACATCAACATCCTGATTTTCATAACATTGGTTGCAATCACATGCCCACTCATCATAGTGTTCCTTGATAAGCTGCTCCTGATTTGGTTCATGCACCTCTACCAGTTCTTGTTGCTGAGTTGTGTCAATTGTTATCACATTTGCTTGAGCCTGTGGTGGCTGATTCTGTTTGCTGCTGCTGCTGAGGCCTTGCTTGCTGGTCATCCTGATTGTACTATACCACTGCATCCCTCTTTCTTCTCTATGTTTCAACCATAATGCACAATTCTGGCCTACCTAATGATCTGGTGCACCACAATACACACATGGCCTTACTCCAGGTGGTCTTCTCTGGTTATTTTCCTGATTCCTCCAAGGTGGTCTTGGAGGTCGTAGAGGTCTTTGGAATGGTGGTCTTCCTCTAAATGGAGCTACTTGATTATCTTCCACATTATTTTTTCCTCTACCTCCATTGGGAGTTGGCCTGGCCCTATTATTAGGGTTATACTAGCACTGAGCAGTGCTATGGCCTTCTCTTTCACAAATCTGATTACATCCTTTTATATTGCTTAACTCGCAGCCATATGGTGGTACAGAGATGCCCTCGTGATCTGAGCAACGACTGATTTATAGAAGTAATGACCGATTAACTGGTGTGCTAAAGTGTGCCGGCTCTCATAATCTCATTGCAATAATCAAGATCCATACATCCATATTTATAGCCTTGGGAAGGGCTCCAATCCATACATCCATATTTATAGCCTTGGGAAGGGTTCCAATCCATGCTTTTTGTGCACCCTGGTTGCCAACCATGTGTTCATTGATGCTCACACTACATGTGCAACCTTGTGCTTTCCATGTGTCACCTTTTGACCATCGACTTCACTTTTTACAGGTGACCATATAAATCAACCCTTGATATTAGACCCTTAGTCTATTCCTTTTCTAATGTGTGCATGCTTCTTCTCTTGTTCATGTGACTCACTCCCCACCTTTTCCTTGTGCTCTTTTTGGCACCACATATCTCAACATCCCCCCCTTGGTGCCAAATCTTTAGCCTACTCGAGGTGGTTGGATGTGAGGTTTACAAATTTCATTTTTCCTCCTTAATTATAACTTGGCTGGGTGACTCAGAGACTCTTGTTTTGCTTTGACACTCTCTAGCTTAGAGGTTACTTGGAGGTAGTTTGTTTTCCACTCCCCCTGGGTGCATCTTTGTTGGCTACTCTCAGGTGGTCGAGTGTTACAACATTTCAAATGATTTTTGGCCTACTCAACGGGGCTGTTTAGAGCAACTTGACTTTGCTTTTGTGTGTTGCTTTCTGCCTTGGCCACTATGCTTGATGATTTTCACTTCACTAATCGAGTTTCTATACAGAGACTAAACAGAATAGCTTCTTATCTCTTAATAAACTCCAAGGCAATCACTCTCTCAAGACTTCGCTAATCATGTGCTATTAACTAGTCCTTCAGCCATCCCTAATTACCTCCTAAACGAGGCTCTAATACCATTTTAAAAATGTGGATCTAAGGAGGCTCAAAGTAAGTGATCAAAGACATGATTAAGGAGAATAATAAGGTGATTAAAAGGTAAACAAGATGTTAACAAAATAGTATGCTCACAAAATGTCACATAATCTCATTGTAATAATCAAGATCCATACACCCATATTTATAGCCTTGGGAAGGGCTCCAATCCATGCTTTTTTGCACCCTAGTGCCACCCATGTGTTCATAACTACATGTGCAACATTGTGCTTTCCATGTGTCACACCTTTTGACCATTGACTTCACATTTTACAAGTGACCATATAAATCAACCTTTGATATTAGACTCTTAGTCTATTCCTTTTTCTAATGTGCATGCTTCTTCTCTTGTTCATGTGACTCACTCCCTACCTCTTCCTTGTGCTCTTTGGCACCACATATCTCAATAGCTATCACCCAAGCAGCTCATGAGTGTCCGTAGTATTAGTTGAGCTCAATATCTCAACAATAAGCACACAAGGGAGATGGATTACTTAATTGTTTTCTATTCGCTTCTCTTATCTACAATTATTTGCGCTTCTCTTATCTACAACCATAAATTAAAGAGATAAGAGTACATACTATAAGGGAAAGTACTCTCTTCCTATAATTATCAAAGGTTGGCCCATAGTGTGAGCTCGACTACGTGAGCTGGCACTATACCTATGCTATAGCTCTAGTACACTAGAGTGGCTATCACACAGCCTATAAACCACTAGTGGCATATCACCCATAATCTCACCAACCCAACTAGTGGTGTAAGTGTGGAATCTATCACCCAGGCAGTCATCACCGTCCCCATAGCACTAGTTTGAGAAGAATTTGGGAGAGAGGATGACCTTGAGATCTGAATTCTTTTCTATTCTCTTATCTTTTCTATAAGCTCTAGTGTTTGAACCATGGCTCAACCTCTAGGGCGAATGTATAAGGTGAAAGCTGCATATCAGATCCTTGAACATCATCCCATCTTTTTTAATATCGTATGTAATCCTTAATTGCTTTTACCATCTCTAAGTGATATTTAATGTAACCAAATATTGGAACAACACATGGAACTCCTATGAGTAGTATTGTGTGTTACCATAACTATGCTTCTCCAATAATTCAATACCAAAAACCATTCCAATTAAGCTTCTCAAGCTTGAGAGGGGTTGAGAAGAGAGAAACATTGAGAAATTATAGAAAAGATCAAAATTCACCACTTACCTTACAAATTGCTTGATTCTTTGTTCACGGTAGAGGCCCCCAACCAATCAATTGGTTTAGTATGTTGAAGGAGCCACCAATGGAGATTGAAGAAAGAGGGAAGCTCCAATTTCTTACAAATTGGAGAGAATTTTAGAGAATAGTAAATATTAGCATTATTTCAGCATAGTTCTAGAATAGTAAAATTCTCCTCCTTTTTTTCAAAGGATTCATGTTCTATTTATAGGAGAGGGAGGCTCTAACCAAAGCTAACTGATTTCTAGAATTTTCTAATTTCAGTTTGGTTGAATTTGGACTAGATTTGGACCTAGTTTGGTTCCTTTTTGATTCGGTTTGGTTCCCTTTTGATTTGGTTTGGTTCAAGAGAGAGGAGAGATAAAAATATCACATTATTTTTGAGTTTAAAACTCATTCAAGCATGTGAAATATGCACCTCCTTTAATGGACTCCCCTTCCTTACATATGTGTCAAAATGGAATGATTATACCCAAAATATCTCATATTTTTAATATTGCTCATAGTTTTTTACTAATAAACCTTGTACATTTTCAACTCTTCATCTTATGTGAGCATTTACTCATTTTTGGATACTCAATTTATCTCATTTTTTTGATATTACTCATAGTTTTTTACTAATAAACCTTGTATATATTCAACTCTTCATCTTATGTGAGCATTTACTCATTTTTGGATACTCAATTTATCTCATTTTTTTGATATTACTCATAGTTTTTTACTAATAAACCTTGTACATATTTAACTCTTCATCTTATGTGAGCATTTACTCATTTTTGGGTATCTTCTTTTACAAATAGGATTTATCTCCTTCCTACACATGGATTGATGCTATTGGCCCATAGGAACCTTAATTGGACCTTAATCCAAAAAATTCTGAAAATCGAGACCCTTAGGCTAAGATCCTTCATATCCATTTTCAATTAATTCTAATTGCACATTGGAAAGTTCTTTTTGAATTTCTGTTTCAGGGGAACTTATTTTAATAAGATGAGTTATTTTTTTATCCAAAAATATTCATAATTTGAATATTCTCTCTCTAGAATATTTTCTCTCTCTATGCCAAAACAGGCAAAGATAAGATCTCTTATATTTCAAAAAAGGGAATTGATTATAGGAGAATATGTTGGACATTTTGAGAGGCTGGGGAGGAATCTTACATTCACTCCCACTTGAAAAACGCGAGATGTCCTCATCTCGCAAACTTGGGATAATTTCGCAAGATGCATGAATATGATGGCCATCTCGAAATGACCTTGAGGCCCTAGGGTCATGCAAGAATGGCCCGAGGGCCATTCTTTCACATGTTGGGTATGAAAAGAATGGCCCTATGGCCATTCTTGGATGCCAAGATATCCATCCCAAAATTACCTCGAGGCCTTGGGGTCATGCAAGAATGGCCCTAGCGCCATTCTTCCACCTGTTGTGCATGAAAAGAGGCCATCCTTGGATGCTCCATGGCCAATCCAAAATGACCTTAAGGCCTTGGGATCATGCAAGAATGGCCTTTGGGATCATTCTTCCACCTATTGAGCATGAAAAAAATGGCCCCATGACCATTCTTGTATGCCTAATGGCCATCCCAAAAATGACCTTGAGGCCTTGGGGTCATGCAAGAATGGCCCTAGGGCCATTCTTGCAGGAATGGCCCTAGGACATTCTGGGATCCACCCACCCATGGCCCCTTGGGGTCATGCAAGAACGGCCCTTGGGCCCTTCTTGGATGCCCCCATGGCCACTATTTCATGCACTGTGATGCATTTTAAAGTAAAATGGTAGATATTTTAGGCCTCGGGGTCATGTAGGAATGGTCCTCACACCTGTTGCACATGAAAAGAATGGCTCTAGTGCCATTCTTGGATGCTCCATGGACATCCAAAATGACCCATGGCCATCCCAAAAATTACCTTGAGGCCTTGGGTTCATGCACGAATGAAAAAGAATGGCCCTAGGGCCATTCTTGGATGCCCCCATGGCTAACCCTGACCTTGAGGCCTTGGGGTCATGTTAGGACCATTCTTCCACTTGCTGTTGTGTATGTAAATAATGGCCATTTGGCCATTTTTGGATGTCCCCATGGCCACTATTTCACACTCTTAGATGCATTTCAAAGAAAAACAGTGGATATTTGAGGCCTTGTGCATGAAAAGAAAGGCCCTTGGGCCAGTCGTGGATGCCCCAATGGCCATTGAGGCCTTGGGTTCATTCGTGGATGCCCCAATGGCCATTCCAAAATGACCTTGAGGCCTTAGGGTCATGAACAAATGGCCCTAGGGCCATTCTTAAACCTGTTGTGTGGATGAAACGAATGCCTCTATTGCGATTCTTGGATGCCCCCATGGCCATCCCAAAATGACTTTGACGCCTTGGGGCATTACAAGAATGGCCCTAGGACCATTCTTCTACATGGTGTGTATGAAAAGAATTGCCCTATGGCCATTCTTGGATGCCCCCATATCCATCCCAAAACAATCTTCAAGCCTTAGAGTCATGCAAGCATGGCCATAGGGCCATTCTTCCACCTGTTATGCATGAAAAGAGGCCATCCTTGGCCATGGCCATTCCAAAATGACCTTGAGGCCTTGGGGTCATGCAAGAATGGCCTTTGGGGTCATTCTTCCCCTAATTGTGCATGAAACAAATGGCCCCATAGCCATCCCAAAAATGACCTTGAGGCCTTGGGGTCGTGTAAGAATGGCCCTAGGGCCATTCTCCCTCATGTTCTATATGAAAATGAATGGCCCTAGGACCCTTCTTGGATGCGCCCATGGCCCCTTTGGGTCATGCAAGAATGGCCCTAGGACCCTTCTTGGATGCGCCCATGGCCCCTTCGGGTCATGCAAGAATGGCCCTTGGACCATGCTTGGATGCCCCAATGGCCACTATTTCATACAGTGTGATGCATTTTAAAGTAAAACAATGGATATATGAGGCCTTAGGGTCCTTACATTTGTCGTGCATGAAACAAATGGTCCTAGGGTCATTCTTGGATTCCCCATGGCCATCCCAAAAATGACCTTAAGGCCTTGGGGTCATGCAAGAATGGCCCCAGGGGGCCATTCTTCCTCATGTTGTGCATGGAAAAGAATGGCCCTAGCACCATTCTTGGATGCCCCCATGGCCACTATTTCATGCACTGTGTTGCATTTTAAAGTAAAACGGTGGATATTTGAGGCCTTGGGGTCATGTAGGAATGTTCCTTACACATGTTGTGCATCAAACGAATGGCCCTAGGTCCATTCCTGGATGACCATGGCCATCCCAAACTGACCTTGAGGCCTTGGGGTCATGCAAGAATGGCCTTTTGGCCATTCTTCCACCTGATGCACATAAGAAGAATGGCCTAGGGCCATTCTTGTATGCCCCATGACCATTCCAAAATTACCTTGAGGCCTTTGGGTCATGGGAATAACGGCCTTGCATTAAAAGAATGGTCCTATGGCCATTCTTGGATGCCCCATTGGCCACTCTTTCAGGCATTGTGATGCAGTTTAAAGTAAAATAGTGCATATTTGAGGCCTTGGGGTCATGCAAGAATTGTCCTTGCACCTGTTGTGCATGAAAAAAAATGGCCCTAGGGCCATTCTTGGATGCCCCATGTCCATCTCAAAATGACCCATCTCAAAATGACCTTGAGGCCTTGGGGTCATGCAAGAATGGCCCTTGGGCCATTGTTCCAGCTATTCTTCCAGATGTTGTGCATGAAATGAATGGCCCTAGGACCATTCTTGGATGCCCCATGTCCATCCCAAAATGACCTTGAGCCCCTGGGGTCATGCAAGAATGGCCCTTGGACCATTGTTCCAGCCATTCTTCCACATGTTGTGCATGAAAAGAATGGCCCTAGGGCCATTCTTGGATGCCCCATGTCCATCCCATCGCCATTCCAAAATCACCTTGAGGCCTTGGGGGCATGCAAGAATGGCCCTAGGGCCATTCTTTGACCTGTTTGTGCATGAAAAGAATGGCCCTATGGCCATTCTTGGATGCCCCATGTCCATCCGAAAATGATCTTGAGACCTTGGGGTCATGCAAGAATGGCACCATGGCCATTCCAAAATGACCTTGAGGCCTTGGGGTCATGCAGGAATGGCCCTATGGCTATTCTTCCACATGTTGTGCATGAAAAGAATTGCCCTATGGCCATTCTTGGGTGCCCTTGGATGCCCTAGGGCCATTCATACTGTGCATGAGAAGAATGGCCCTATGGCCATTCTTGGCGTCCTAGGGGCATTCCCAAATCTGAAATTTGAATTTCAAACTAGAATTGTTTTGTCGAATTCCCGAATCAAATTTCAAATTTGAATTTCAAATTCAAATTATAATCTTTCCGCCTTTCTCTTTCGTGCATAATGTTTTTCCTCTCTCCCCATATCAATTTTGAAATTTGGATTTGAAACCACCCTCATCCTTAATTTTTCCACCCATCTACGTCCAACCCTTCTATGCTACGTGTTCGCTTAATCGACATTTGGAGCGCTACCGTCTCTACACTCGAATCGCACCCACATTAGGTATGCAAATTGTTTTCTTGTGTTATTAGAGTCTTTTAAGTCAATTACGTAATTTTCTCGTGTTATTAGAGCGGTTTAAGTTGATTAGGTAATTTAATTAATATTACAATTAAGATTAATAAATTAATCTTATTTAAGATTCATCTTAATTAATATAGGTTCAATTAATTATGCTTGAATGCATATTTAGACATAATAAATTAAATTAATTTTAATTAGGAGTCTTAGTTAAATTTTTAAATATAATTAAATTTGCTTAATTAAAAAACATAGAGAGAGAGAGAGAGAGAGAGAGAGAGAGAGAGAGAGAGGCAACACACAGAGAGAGACATAAAAAAAAATCCCTTACCTCCTCCTCCTCCTTCTCCTTCATGTGGAAGCCAATGCTAGAATGGGTGAGCTTGATCTGGGCATGGTCAAGGCAAGCTGGAGCAGGCAAGGCGAGCTGGAGCACAGGCAACAGGTGGCAACAATGGCGAGCTAGAGCGGTGAGAGGGCGACCAGTGCCAGAGGGAGATAGGTGGCCGAGATGAAGAAGTAGGGGGAGGAAGTGGAAGAAGAAAGAAGATAGGGTTTTTTTTTAATTATTTTTAAAATTTATATTTATAATATACATAGTATGTAATATGATATTATATAAAAAGCCACTTATTTGGCCTCAATTTGACAAGCATAGAAATTACTTTTAGATTAGAGAATTACTTCATGAGAAGCTTCATTTGAATATAGAATAGGTCATAGGAATGACCATTCTTTGGGGGAGAGAAAGACATGAAAAACATTTAATTTAAGTATAAATGGAAATTTATGTGTTTTATCACTGTAATTCATTAAAGAACTTCAATTGTATTAAAAAGCCATTCAATTGAATGCTTCTCAAGCTTGAGAGGGGTTGAGAAGAGAGAACATTTGGAGATTTAAAAAAAAAAGAGACCATAAACCACACTTTGCCTCCTAGACTGCTTGATTCTTTAATCAATATAGAGGCCCTCAACCAATCAATTGGTTTGGTATGTTGATGAAGACTCCAAGGAAAATTGAAGAGAGAGAGAAACTCCAATCTCTCCAATTTGTAGAGGATTTTTAGAGGATAATAGAAAATATCATTATTTCAGTATAATACTGGCATGGTATAGTTCTCATATTTTTTTACAAAGGGCTAAGGATCTATTTATAGGTGAGAAAGGCCTCTAACCAAGTCCAACTAGTTTCTAGAATTTTCCAGGTTCAGTTTGGCTGAATTTGGACAAGATTTGGACCTAGTTTGGCTCCCTTTTGATTTGGTTTGATCCAAGAGAGGAGAGATAAAAACATCACTGCAACCTGTAACACAACAGTTTGGCTGAATTTGGACAAGATTTGGACCTAGTTTGGCTCCCTTTTGATTTGGTTTGATCCAAGAGAGGAGAGATAAAAACATCACTGCAACCTGTAACACAATAGTATCTTCTTTGTGACTACAGCAGCGATATTTCAGCTCAATCTATATGTCACCAGATTTGCCTAGAGCTCAGGGGGTTCACCTAAACATATGTAAGTATAGCACATAAGTTCAAATGAATGGGGTTTTTTAATTCAAAAATTTAAGGTAACTTTATAGAAATAAATTTATAGAAGGGGTTTTTTAATCGA
>NC_141094.1:41353296-41480796 GCF_041138505.1 Cibotium barometz
GTCATCATTACAGTTTTTCCAAATAAAATCCTTGACTGGGGCCATGATCCTTCTCCAATGACACTTTCTGAATTTTATCACAGGGCAAAGGAACATAATGTAAGCATTGAGAAATGTATTAGCAATGGCCACTCTATCATGAAAAGGTACTCTAATACCTTCCCATTTCTTTATCTTGGCAACAAGGAACCTTTTAATTGCCCAATTGGTAATATCCTTACTTGTCACTCCAACTCCAAAAGGCACCCCCATATGCCTATTGATTTGTCCTTTCTTTATAACTTCAAACCCCCATCTCCCCATATCAAAGTTATTTTCCTTAGTCAAGCTGATAACTTCGCACCCCCATATGCCTATTGATTTGTCCTTTCTTTATAACTTCACACCCCCATCTCTCCATATCAAAGTTATCCTCTCAGTCAAGCTGATAATTCTGGAGTTGTATATATTACATCTAGAGCCAGAAGCATCAGCAAATAACTATACTTTTTGTAAGGCATTCTTTACATTCTCATTAGCATCCGTCAAAAAGAGAGGAGAGTCATGAGCAAAGCAATGAATCACTACCTGTTCACCCTTCTTGAATTTTAGCCTAGTCACCAGCCCTCTTTCACAAGCTTCTTCCAAAGCCACTATGAGAGGGTGGGAAGCAATGGCAAAGAGCAAGGGAGCCAAAGGACACCCGTGCCTCATAGGCCTTTTAATTTCAAAACCCCCCACACTAATCTCCCATTTAGCAGCAGCTTAGAGTGGCCCCCAATAGTGAGAGTATAGATGCTTGTGGCCATCCTGCTTCCAAAGCCCAACTTTTCCATAACCCTTGCTACAAAAGACCAGTGACCCATGTCACATAAGCTTTCTCCATATTAAGTTGAAAGATTACACATATCTGACCAGATCTTCGAGCCACTTGCTTTCCTAGCATTGTTGAGAAGATGTTGTCATAAATGGATCTTCCTTTGATGAACCTATATTATTTTTTGGAGATCACCTCTTGCAAGACTAGACTAATCCTCAATGCAATAACCTTGGCTAATACCTTGTAAACCACTGTTAGTAGGTAATAGGTCTCCAATGTTTAAAATTGCTGGCAAGTTGCTTATGAATGAGCTTCACAATTCCTTCCTTCGCATCATTCTCCAGCCTTCTTGTAGCAAAAGTACTCTTACATGTGGACCACACCCAGTTCTTGAGAGAGGGCCAAAAGGCAATAAAAAACTCAACTGATAGCCCATCCCACACCCACGGGACTTCTCCTTCATTTCATGTATAGTTTTTGTAGTAGGTGTTGAAAGTGTGGTAAGCGTTTTTCCTAAGGTTTTTAAAACGTTAATGTAGGTTGAAATCTAAGGTAAAACCTTAGGCTATGTTTAATTAATTAATGCCCCCATATGAGTATTAATTAATTAATGGAGAAAAGTGAATAGACACCCATAATAAAATAGTGAGGATGGAGAAAAGATGGCATTAATAGGTGAGCATGGAGAAAAGATCGCATTAATAGGTGAGCATGGAGAAAAGAGCATTCGAGATCACATTGAATTAAATGATGGCAACTCACAATGTTTAGTTTCTTAAATAAGGGCAATATCTTATGGATAATGTTACCATTAGGAAGGGCCAAAGACAAAGAGATGGTACTTGAAAGAGAAGCAATCAATGTATACCTTTGTTGTCTTCATTGAGAATCCTTTGGGTACAAGACCAATTGTGACAATCTGGACAAAAGGGGAGTCTATGGAGAAGCAAACCCCAAGGGTTGTACTTCTGAGGCCATGATCACTACATGTATATTTCATGGGAGCAATCTTCATTTGTATGGGAGGATGAGAGGTGGGATTTGATTTGCATGTTACTAAACAATGGAATGTATAAATAACTCGCCGATTTTGGTTGTTGGATGTTGAGTTGGGTTTCAATATATTTACTTTATGTTCCAAAAAAAGGGAAGTTGGAGAGTCTTTTAACCAACCTTAAAGCATCTATGGGTGCATGCCTATGAGAAATGCGTTTTCAATAACTAAAGCACTTTATATTGCGCGCGCGCGTGTGAAAGGGAGAGAACATTCTCAAAGGGCTCTCATATTGAAAGAAACATTACTTGATGATATGTAGGCTATATATACACTTATGAGAGGACCCTACCGTCATCCCTATCTAATTTGGTGCGCCCAATAGATGTAAATTTGAGATCATTGCGGGTGTGTGCGCAATGAGTGTGAGTGGTTTTGGGTTGGTCATTAGACACACCCTTCGCCGTGGAACTAATCGGATTCTCAGCTGCACAACAGCAAGGAGAGCATTGAATAGAAAAATGGGGGTTTGGGGTTTCCACCGGGCAGGAAGATCTTTTGTGCCACTAAAACCACGAACCATGTGTCCCATAGTGATGTGAACCATTCCATAAAGAATTTGAACCCCTCCTCCTCCTTTTTTTTGTTTTTAAAATAGCTTCTCGTGGATTGATTCCTTTTACCTTAACAATATAATTCTCCTCTCCCATATTATATTTAATGATAAAAGAGGATCATTTCATTTGTTTGGACTAAGCACAAGTAAAGTAAATGAGAGAAAGAGAGAGCGCATCAACTCTAAAATACATTATCTGTGATAGAATTTATGTAGGTTGAAGGACGTGTGTCCAAATGTGTACCGAGGAACGACCCCAAACCAGGGTTTTCTGAAGGGGATGAGCTTTTGATGGTCTCCAGCAGCTGATTGTTGGTTCACGGCCTTATAAAGAAGTGAACGCAGGACCGTTGCACTTGGGATAGGTGTTGGAAAAGCAGGTGGCGGCCCACAATAATACTAAGAAATCGCAGCACGTGTGGGACCTTAGCAGCACGTGTGGGACCTTGGAACAGTGGAGATGGAGGCATGTTTGTCCGTAGTGGGGATGCTGCAACTTGTGTGGTAACGAACGAGCGTTCTTTTGAAACCAAGTGTTTGAACGGATGCGCATACTTCCTGCCCCCACTCACTGTATACAGTTCATCACCATCAAAGCGTGATTGCTTTGAACTAAAAAAACAGTGCAGGGTTGGTGAGAGGTGTGGTCATGATGTTATCCCTTGCTTCAAACTCAGTGACAAAGAGAATACGTGTCCGCGATGGCCGTGCATGAAAGTGAGAGGGGAGATGATGTTGACTTTGATATTTGTGAGCTATCAAAATATTCAAAAGAGAAAGAACCGGCCATTATAAAACATTGTATATTGCACAAAAAGGAGAGCTTGTACGTGGACAAGGCTTACGCTGTGCTGCCCCGTGCTATGATTAGATTGAGAGCCGTGGGTGGCTATGAATTGCCCAAAATCAGCCAAACGGGAAAATGCTATGCAAGGGCCCAGGGGGATTTCTGTGATCATTGTTTAGGATCCATCACACATGGCCGTGACTTTTTTTTTTTTTTTTGGGGTGAAAGCTCAAAATTCTTTATGTATCTGGAATTCATTTGTCTGCTACGAACACATGCCATTAAAAAAAAAGTTACAAGTCATGCACCAGTTTTAAGGCAATGGTGTTGAATCATGCACGACTTCAATGGCACTTATGTTTTATGTGAAGATAGTAGGAGAAGAGGAAATGGAAGCCGATGGGTGTGTAGTTCAGTTGGTAGAAAAGTTGGGTTCTACTATGAGGACTCGGGTTCGATGCCTGGGGTGGGTGGCACACACGGCACGCACAAATCCATCTTCCCAATCAAAAAAAAGAAGAAGAGGAGATGGGAGTCATAGTTGTTTTTTTCACAGACGTCACGCTCGTTTTTTAGCATTTTGGTCGTAAAATACTTCCAAATTCTTAAAATGTCCGAAAAATTTACTCTAAAATACAAAAAAACTTGCTGTATTTCACCAAACCCGTCAATTTTGAAAGGCAAGGGTGCCTAACAAAAATCAAGCTTGGATGGAGTGCTTTTCGACAAACTTAGGGATGGGATTTGCAATGGTACCCACAAAAGACAATTAGGAAAGCTAAGATGCTTTTCGTAAGATCCCTTGAGATCAACAGTTTGATTCAAAATGATGTCTTCTACTATTGACTTGTTTACTTTTGTAGAGAAAAAGGTTTGTACTACATCTGTGCATTTTGCATGCTAATTCTTGGAACTCATGGGGGTATGGTTTGGTGGTAGGTTATAATGTTGTTGCTTATATGAGGCACACCATTGAGCTTAATGGGGTAAAAAGTAAAGTTAGAGTGTGAGGTAGGTAAAAGAAGGGCCCACCTATAAGTGTATAATTTGAGCATGAGTGCCATATGTCTCATGAGTAATTGTGGACAAACATGCCACAAATGCAAGGGAGTGCATGACTTTTTGTGACCTCTTTTTACAAGTAAAACACAATGGAGCGCTCTCCTAACACACTTGTGATGGATTGAAATCATTAGATAAGCATTCAAGACTTGAGACTTTTGTGGAATTTCTACACTGAGCTAACTCAACAATCCTTATTTAAAGGTGAGAGCAATAAAGTAAATGTAAAAGCATTGCATACAAAGAACCTAGGAAGGCCAAAATGTGACCTCTGTAGATATCTTGTCTAATAAACTTTAGGATGAATCCTTTTGACCATGAGTTAAAGAGAAACTTATCATTTTGAAAAAGCACTTTTTTCATACTTTCATTAGAATATAACTAAAACTCAAAAATTTCTATGAAGGTTTTTAGTTCTTTTGAGAACTTCTTTTGAGAAGGATTTTAATTTTTTTGGATTGACTCTAGGTTATAGAAAATCTATCTTCTCTCCGACCCTCTTATATCAGTACCTTTTGCTACCTTCACATTGCCCATCACTCACAATCTTGGCCAAACAAGCATCCACCCTTTCCATTTAAAGCAAACAGCCTATCTTCTCTTCAACCCTCTTACTCCCTTGTTATATCCATACCTTTTGAAATAACTTTCTCACAATCTTGGCCACACAAGTGTTCACTCTTTCACGGTTAAACTAAAGGTTACAATATGCTTCCACGAGGGGTTTATCCTTCACAAGAAGGATAAACAAGTTGTAAACTATCACTAATTCACAAATGACATCGTGCTACCAACATTAACAAAAACAAGACAAGAAGATTATATTATTATCACTTTGTGTGTGTGTGTGTGTGTGTGTGTGTGTGAGAGAGAGAGAGAGAGAGAGAGAGAGAGAGAGAGAGAGAGAGAGAGAGAGAGAAAAGAGAGCTTTCAATTATTTAATGAGATCGTCACTCTTCTACACTGGCAATAGCTGTGGTTGAAGCCATCATTTACAACAAAGCACATGCACTATTAAATGTCACACAAGAATATGATTATTTAAATAAAATCATTCAATGATAACTCTTGCTGACTGACACAAGAATATGATTATTTAAATAAAATCATTTAATGATAACTCTTGCTGACTGACACATTTGATAAAATCAGCTTTGATTGACTTCATCTTCTCAAGCACTACAATGTCATTTATTAGGCAAGACCAAAAAAATAATGACCTTTAAAGAAAGGCTCAATTTTGAAAAAAATAGTAGGGTGGCCTCCCTTGGCAAGTAAATAGAGGTTTAATATTTGGGGTTGCCCTTCACCCTTTCATGTAATTACTTGAAAAAATAAGTGTGCACCTTTCGTATAATTATGTGAAAAAAATAATGTGTTTAGCCTGCAATGTTTTGCGCACTACATGCAAAGTGTTGCGCACTAGAAGAAGAGGATACTGAAAGAAATGCCATTTCAAACTTGCACCTTGAGGGTGTGGTGGCAAGGGGTTAGGATTTTTGCATTTAGGCACCTGTTAACCAACCCACCACAATGGTAGTGAGTTAAGTCATCGCTTTTGCGAAATGATACTTTTAGAAACCTACAAACCATGTAGCGAAGTGATATCTTACAAACCTAGAGTGTACTTAGTAAGTTACTACTAGCCACCAGCTGTTTGCCGATGAAGGTGTGGGAAAGGTTAATATTTAGGTTGATGGCTATGACCCGGCAACCTCTCCTTATTAGAAATCCACGCAACCACCACCACCACCACTTGCTTCGTCTACCCATGGGGCCACTTGTGAAGACCAGCATAAAAGCCTTCGAAAAGGGAATCCCTTACGACGATTAACGAGGCTTTATCAGGATAATGTAATTCAAAATCAGGCAATGATTATGGGCTAGATTTGTTAGTGCATAGTTTATAGCTTTCCTTTGTCATTTAACCAGTTTTCGTAGTCAATGCCGGATGGAGTGAGTTTGTTCCAACGCTTGGACGTATTGGGGCGCAACCAGTCATACAGTACGTACTACGTAGTCCACACACATTACACGTGCCTTGTGGAGAGGGAAAGATAGAGAGAGGTGGAGGAGTCCGAACTCCCAAGGCAACAAGCATAGCACACCAAAAGAAGAGAGATGCGGAGAGAGAAACTAGAGAGTAGAGATTGAGAGCATGTGTCTAGTGAGAAGTATACACACATCAAAGTCGGAAGCCTGTCGTCGAGAGAGATTAAGGCTTTTAGCCGTTGAGGCAAAAGTCTAGAGAGAGGTGAGAGAAAGATAAAATCACAAAAAATAGATGTCTACTCTGGGAACAATGATCTAGAGGGAGAGTGCGTGATAGAGAAGCTACATGTAAAATGACAGATCTAGTCAGGGCTGCTTAACCTTCAATCAAAAATTATAGAGAATTTTTTAAAATAGTGAGTGGCTTTTTTTTCAACCGTATTTTTGAGAGGCTTTCGGTTTTGATGCCTTTGAAGGCTTCAAGATTTCACTAATCGTAGGAAAGGGGAGGCAGCCATAGACATTAGCCCATAGAGATGTATATACCATAGACATTAGCCCATAGAGATGTATATAGTCTAGAGAGAGACACGTTTAGAGAGAGAAGAGTCCAACTTACCCAACATATTCCATAGTCTTGATCTATAGCCAGGGAATAGTTTCTGTAGTTTTCTAACAAACCACTTTGCATTTTCCCCTCTCCCTCTCTCTCTCACACAATCCCCTCTCTCTCCTCCCTCCCTCGAAGAGAGAGAAAGAGAGAGAGAGAGACACACACACACACAAATCCTCTCTTGCGCGCGCGCTCTCACACGCACACAAAATGATGTCGCTCTCCCCCCCCTCTCTCTGTCTCTCTCTCTCACACACAAAATCGTCCCTCCCCCTCACTCTCTCTAGACTCACACACACAAAATCATGTTCCTCTCGCACACACTCTCGTTGCAAATTTGCATCTTGCTTTTAGTCTAGCACCACAAGCTACCGTCCTGGAGCCGAACGCTCCTTTAATTACTATTCCCACCATTTTAGCTTTCCCAAATACTGTCCCCTCCTCAAAATCACTGCACCGATTACTGTGCCCCTTCTGCTCTTTTTCTGATCTCCATTTGCTGTCTCCAGATAAGCAAAACGGTACGAGATACTCCTCTCATGCACGAACAGGTCTTGCTTGCCAATCCATAAGGATCATATACCTATTATAATGGGTCACTAGCAAGCAGAATCCTCAGTCTCTGTCATCGATGAGGTTTTGGCATTTGCTAATATTAGCTTCTAGAACAGAATTAAGTGAGTAGAGAGTCAGATTCAGAAGACTCGATTAAGCTTAAGAAGGCATTAATACTAGAGATCACGGCTAAGTATATATTTGCAGGTGAGAATCTTGATGGACCGCTATGAGCTTCTCAAAGACATAGGAGCAGGCAATTTCGGTGTTGCTCGCTTGATGCGAGACAAGAAGACCAAGGAGCTTGTGGCCATCAAATACATAGAAAGGGGTGATAAGGTTGGATTGATCTTCTTAATCTTGGTACTAATCAGTCACTAATTAATCATCTTTAAGTTAACCCTGGCTTTGTTGCTCCACTATCACAGATCGACCAGAATGTTCAAAGGGAAATCATTAACCACCGATCCCTTCGTCACCCCAACATTGTGCGATTCAAAGAGGTAACCAAGCCGGGCACTTAGATTAATGATCCTCTAATTAACTCAAGAAGCTGGGCACTTCTAATTAACTCAAGAATCTGGGCACTTCTAATTAACTCAAGGTAGCACTTTAATAGATCATATTGTTGGATTGTTGCTATTCACGGATCATATTATTGGATTGTTCATATGCTAGGTTTGCTTGACCAACACTCATTTGGCCATAGTGATGGAGTATGCAGCCGGTGGAGAGTTGTTTGAACGCATCTGCAATGTTGG
This sequence comes from Cibotium barometz, assembly GCF_041138505.1. NCBI lineage: Eukaryota > Viridiplantae > Streptophyta > Polypodiopsida > Cyatheales > Cibotiaceae > Cibotium > Cibotium barometz. The sequence goes on from NC_141094.1 coordinate 41,361,476, forward strand.
CCGATTCAGTGAGGATGAGGTAATCTTGATTAAGAGATAATCTAACGGTTTGATGCTGCAGTAACTTAATAACCATTGGTTTAGAAGGCTTGCTAACACGATTAATTATTTGGATCCAATCCAGGCTCGGTTTTTCTTCCAGCAGTTAATATCGGGAGTGAGCTACTGCCACGCCATGGTAAATAATGCTTATTAGATGTGGAGTGGCGAGTAAGAAATAATAAATTGATTATTACCATAACCCATCCGCATGGTTATCAGCAAATTTGCCATCGAGACTTGAAGCTGGAAAACACTTTGCTAGATGGAAGCCCTGCGCCGCGGCTGAAGATTTGCGATTTCGGCTACTCTAAGGTCTTGTGAATTGAAATTTATAATTATGAAAAGTGCACACCTTATCCTAAACCTTAGGTGGTTTCTTCTCATTTGGGTGGTGGTGGGCGTCGTTGCAGTCTGCTGTGTTGCATTCACAACCCAAGTCTACCGTCGGAACGCCCGCCTACATCGCTCCGGAAGTGTTGTCGAGACAAGGGTACGATGGCAAGGTAAGCGAAAAATTAAAAAGATAACTAGGTAATGCAATGGAGGGGTCTTCATCAGTAGGGGACAGGATTTAATCCTCAAGGGGGACGGTGATGATTGGCACGCCATGTGTGGAAACAAACTTTAGACTGGAAGTTTGTGCACGGCATGCCTTGTATTGGTTCGAAGAGCTCCTTCATAGGCACAGCCCCTAACCATTGAATGTTACTAGCTATGTTAAATGCCCTTTAGTCCTTTGTAACAAATAAATAGTCAAGCATTTATCATTTATCTGGAAGCCCCTAACCATTGAATGTTACTAGCTCTGTTAAATGCCATTTAGTCCTTTGTAAATAAATAGTCAAGCATTTATCATTTATCTTCAAGTGGCATGGACAATTAGGTTTGGGGTTATTGCCCATCCCTTATTGTAACATTTTGGGCCCACATTCACACAAAGGACATTGCTTTTAGCTTAGGAAGGGCTTTACACACTATGCCCCCGGCAACTCACGTGCTATAGTAAATGCATCTGCTCTCCCCATTGTGTCTTTTAAGGCAATATTTCTCGTCTATGGTTTGCTTCCATCGCTCAACATTCCCAAGCTTGTAATAAGCACCCAATACCCTTTTGGGGCAATCTTGCTCGTCTACAGTTTCTTTCCCGTCATCGAACATTCCCAAGTTTGTAAGCAATCGAATACCCTTCTTCCAACGATTAGGCCTACCCCTAGTGGTAAATGGCTCATGGCTGGGCTTTTTAGCCAACAACCGTAGTTTAGATGGTGTTAGCTGTTGCAAAAACTACTTTTTTACCTTGCACCTTACCTCCTTGTGTGGGTGGCCTTGACATGACATTGTTTGTCTATACTCCTTGTGAAATTCTTCCATGAGGACATGCTAGGGTTCCTTGCATTTGTTCCCATGAGGACATTCTAGGGTTCCCTTGCATCTTGCCTCCATGTGTAGGTATCCTGGACATGGCATTGTTGGCTTGTACGCCCTGCAAAATTCTTCCAAGAGGACATCCTAGGGATCCTTGGATGTGCTTGACACTAGCCTTAATGAATGTGTTATGAAGTCTAGGCTCTAGTATAACATGGGTGCATGAGTTAGGAATGGAAGAACAATTGAGATTGATGTAAGCCATGGATGGATGGTGACATGATGGTTCCATCTCATAGTTTTTAAACGATAATTATCAAAAGGTTCATCTAAACAAAGTTATTTGAGCATCAACTCTAGGGAAGGCAAAAACAAATGTTAGCACTTTCAACACGACCACCCCTTATGGGCAAAGCCCTAAAAGTGCTTCTTAGATACTTGAGGGAGAGGGTTTAATCTATCCATACCCTATGTATTGACATTTTGCATATGGGATCATTTTTCCCCCTTTATACACATGGCATATGTAATGACATCTTGCATATGGGATTTTTTTTCCTCCTTTGTACACATGGCATATGAGGGTTGATGAGGGCACTACCCCCTCCTTCCCACCAAAATGGACGAAATCCAATTTGGATACACTCTACACACCCTGTGTGGGGAGCTTTTGGGCGATGCGAGAGGATTTAAGGGAATTTTCAAGTTATATAGGAAAGTTCAAAGGCCTTTGTCCTCTACATGGGAGGTATGCATGTAATTTCACACGAGGAGTCAGAATGGCCTGTGGTAGCTCTAGGGATGCACGATACTGTTGTATTTGACCTCTCTATCACAGAGGTCATTGGCTAGCCATACAAGGCATCTTCATATTGTTTTCCTCCATGCATAGTAGGTTTTTGTAGGCGGTTCTTGTTTTACCATGGGGATGAAGTAGTAGCGGCTCTAGCACCCTTCAAAGTGTGCTTTTCCAAGTTATTAGTTTGTCTCGTAATGTTAAGTGTAAGTTTGAGGGGGTGTTCTCACTTAAATAGGGGTCCTTTGTACTATTATATATATAATAGTACTTTAAGGATGTAACTCAAAATAAAATATACGATATCTACGGGACATACATACATACATACATGTGTGTATGTATGTATGTATGTGTGTATATATATATGTCTTGTATATCGTACATTCTCTTTCAAGTACGAAGAGCTTTGTGTGAATATATGCTCTTATATGTGTGTGTGTGTGTGTGTGTGTGTGTGTGGAGTGCGTGTGAGCATATCTTGATACAGAGTTCTACACCCACTATTGGGCATTGATGACGTTAGTGGGGATGTCGTAGTATCTAGTCCATACTATGCACAATAGAGTTGATAGTTATATAGTCTTGTGGGTTGACTACCATGAGTATATAACATGCACGTTCCTAAAAGGTGAATTTGGGCATGTTCCTGGATTCATTTAGGTATATTCTCTTTCAAGTAACATCTTCGGAGTATTATTAGCATTTAAAATATGGAAACTCTAAAATGAAAATAAATGTTAGCTCTAATTGAGATATTAATCTATGTTTTTTTCCAACCCCGAAAGGAGAAGGAAAGGCACAAATTAGTATTCATGAATTGAAGAAAGGTGGGTGGATGCATGCCTTGATCTGAGAAATTAGGGCCTACTTCTAGACTATGAATGGTTTTTGAGAAGGGATCGTTATAAAATTTTAATATTAGAAAAGATGGCGAATGAAAGATGGGCTTGCACTTGCCTATGCCTAGGTTAGAAGAGATTTTTGTTTTATCCCATTCAATGTAAATGGGATGTTCATTTGTAGAGGCAATGGGCTGAGTGGGTACAAAGGTCGTGGTGGATAGCAACACACTTGTTCTCCTTGAATCTTATGCTTTTGAGGGTGTGTACACAAGCCCTGTGCTGTCTAGGGAGAGTCTTGCAAAGTGCGGGATCTGTTTTGAAGATGCTTGAGGTGCAACATTGGGAAGGAAACACTCCTTCATGCTTTATGGGAATGCCCTGCGGTTAAAGTTTTTTGGGTGAAGTTTTTTTTTTTGGTCTCTGAGGACTTTTTGCCCTTTAAGGTGGGCTGGAGAACAACGCTTATTGGACTATCAAGAAGTATCCCTGAACTTGTGAGGGGCCCATGGAACATTGCTCAGGTGATGGTGCTGAAGCAAATTTGGGCTACTAGATGTCCTGCTGTAGGAATGGGTGCTTTAGAGACAGCCTTCACGGATTTTGGTATACTTTTTGATTCGGTGGTGTTGGCAATTAAATCCCGTAAATGTAACCCGGCATTAGTTGTAATCCTATCTAGAAACATTCTACAAGTGGTTTGATGCTCCCTTGCCTTTCGGCCGCGCAGCTAATGCATTTTTCTCTTTTTTTCTTTCTTTCATTTAAACTCGCATTAAAAAAAAAATCGTTGTTTTATTTCGAGGTACTAATAAATCAAATTTATTAATTGCCTTTGTGGGCCTATTTCTTCTTTAAGAGGTGTTCACACTAGGGCAATGGAATTTGTCTCGGGACCAAGGGCTCAAGAGAGGGGCGTTCACACTAGGGCCGAGACGCTGTTCACGGGACACGCTGTGGTTGAGCTGATGTGGATTGACAGCTCACGACAGGAAATCTTCCGTTAGCAGCCAATGAGAAACTATCGCTTGCTAGCTGTGGCCAGAGATTTGGCGTGTGTTTCCACAACCTTTCACACGTATGCAAAGCACTTCCCGCCATAGTCACGCTAGTCTGAATACAAGCATCCGCGGGATGATATGCGTACTTTTTTCCCTGTTCATGCACTATTTTACCCACACTTTCCACCGCGCAGTGTGGGCCCTAGGTAATGTCTTTACAAAAAGGCCGACAGAAGTCTTCAAAATTCGGCCCTCTCCTCTCATGCTCATGTTTGTGTTTTAACCCTTTCCCCTTTAGTATTTTCCAGGTAAGCCCACTAGATGCACGCGTGAACAGGCCTAGGGCATTTCCATGAGCGTGTGAAGTAGGCCTTAAGTTGGTAGGTGTGAGGCCCATTAAGGAAACACAATGTGTGTGTTCAAGGGAAAGCTATTTTTGTGCCCAAGAAAAGAATATTGACGTTTTGATTCTTATGTGGTTTTAGACGGCAGATGTATGGTCATGTGGTGTGACTCTGTACGTGATGCTGGCGGGTGCTTATCCCTTCGAAGATGCAGATGACCCTAAAAACATTCGGAAGACAATTGGGGTGAGCACATGAATCATTAGTTCACAAAATCAACAAAATATTATATATATATATATATAGCACTATCCGTGTTCCGTTTTTTCATAATGTATGCTAATTATTAAATGCAAATTAACTATATTTGAATCGCACTATCCATGTTCCATTTTTTCATCATGTATGTGCTATTTATTAAATGCAGCGCATCATGAACGTCCAATATTCCATTCCAAGCTACGTTAAGATTTCACCGGAATGCCGGCATTTGCTTTCTCGCATTTTGGTTGCCAACCCCGCAAAGGTAAACCTAAGCTGTATGGATGATGTCTGGTTACTTCAAAATTTATATATATATATTTAGTGTATTTGTATGTTTAATGAGCAGCGCATAAACATATCCGAGATCATGCGCCACCCTTGGTTCTTGAGGAATCTGCCAAGAGATTTGGTCCTTGGATCAGACCCCAACTACGATAAGGGAGATCCTGACCATCCGTTGCAGAGCATAGATGAGGTGATGCGCATAGTGAATGAAGCGAGGACAAAGCCAGCGGTCCAAGTTCAGGAGCAAGAGCAAACCGCTGAAGAGGAGGTGATGGTGGATGCCTTGGACGAGATGGAGTACTTTGATGTAGAAAGCAGTGGAGAATTTGATTACACCAATATGAGATGAACCCTCCTCACTCAACAGCTTGCTTGTAATATCTACACTCACCTTTAAAAAGTTGTACTAGTATTTAACTAGACGGGTTGGCTACTTTTCCTTGAGAGCCTTTTTGTTACATATTTCATTTCCCTACCAGCAATTAACGCATTTTTCGATGTTTTATGCAATGTAAAATGGCGACCACATAATTCTCAAAAGGACATTCGTATGTCTCTAGTACGTAATCAATATTTCGTTGGCAATTCTGTACCCGATAAGGTTCATCCAATACACAAGGAACTTTTGTTCATTCTCTCTCTCAGTAGATAAATCCCTAAATATAAATGAACATATCTATGAAAAGTGCAAATTAAGAAAGGCTAACTAAGAAATATAGTACATAAAATTTTTAGAATTTTTATTTTTTACTTACATATGAAAATTTTATTTATATAGATAAATTTTCTTACACTAAGTAATCTATGCACCAAATTTTTTAGTTAGTCTATCTAAGAAAGTGTTCCATTCTCCCTAGTTTGCACATTCCTTGTCCTTCTTTGTACCTAAAAGAAATTATATGGTAAATACATTATATTCTTATGTAGGGACTTAAAAGCTTATTATCACATGTTGCTCCTTGTTTATGCTAAGAGTAGAGTAGCATATCTCGAGCTGTGCAACTATGATCTCCTCTCAACCTTAGCCTAGCTACACTAGCAGTTCGACACACATCAACAAGGACCTTATCATTTTCACCCTCTTGATATTGGCTCTTTACATATTCCTTCTGGTTTGTGCTTCCCTCATTGAACTTGGAATAGGTTCCATGCATTGGTGACATGGTTTTCTATGGGCTCATACTGACAGCTTCCACATGCACATAATTGGATTTCGTTACCTCCATCTTCCACCCATGGCTCTACAGTTCTAACAGCTAGGTCATAAGAAGTGTTGTAAACTAGCTTAAACCTTGAGGAGGTACATTGGATTTGTGGATAGTATATGATCAGTCCTTGCCTTACCGTGATAATGCTATGATTTGATTTTATCAATGCATAGTTAATACTGTCCAAAACATAGTCATACACGAACATGTGAGTACTGTGGCCCATCCTAAGGATGTGTATGGTCTATGGCCATGGGCCATGCAAGTGCGACTAAGGTTAAGTAGAAGGCCACTTAGGTCAGATGGAAGATAGCTATATAAATTATAACAAAAACCATTAATCCTTCTTAAAGAACCAATGCCTTCTTACTTATAAATGTGTGTGTATTTTAAAAGTTTAGTACTTCACTACTTTAAAGTACTTCACCAGTTTAAGTACTTGACCAGTTTAAAGTACTTTAAAGTGCTTGCGATATAAACATTAGGCCTAGGAAACCACCAAGCACTCTGAAAAGTGCTTGTGAAGCTCTGAAAAGCACTTCACGTACTTGAGAACATCTGCAGTGCTTACCTGCAATGACTGCACGTCCTTCTTTAGCTGCACCACATCTTCATTCACACCAACTCTGGAAAGCAATCTGCGAACCACACTTATTTCTGCCTCCATCTTCAACACCTCTGCTTCATTAGGGTTTGCCATTCTCTTCATTTCTGCCAATTGTGCGCATAGTTGCTCAAGCTCGCTATGTAGTCCGCGAAACGTAGAAAACAATCCTTCAGTGTTGTGCAGCCACATGTCCCTCTTCTTTTGTAGTTCACCCTTGACCTGAGCAAGGTTTTCTTTCTCTGCATCTGCCCTGGCATCGACTTTTTTGTGAACCCCTCTACCAACTCCATGTAGAGGAGGTTGTTAGTCCCATTGTAGGGCCTTGTCATTGTTGTCAACATTGTATGTATAGATGTTGCACCATCTAAGAGTGACGGTTCTCCGCATGGCCCGTAATCCGCTCGAAATTTGTTTAGCTTTCATTGAAGCCCTCCTTTCTGCATTTTGCAGTTCTCCAAGACATTTCCACCAAATTTTGCCCACACAATACGGTGCTTGGCTACATCAGCTGAAGCTTCTGCACATTTCTCATAGGCAAAGCCCCGTGCAAACTTTACTATCAGCTCACCATTAGAAGGGGCTGCTTGATAAACCTTTTGGTAGAGGAGTTGGCACTCATCAAGTAGTTCTGACTTGGCCATGTTAACGTATATCTTCATCTTCTTTTGGTAGCAAGTCCTGAAAACTCACAACCACTACTCTTCAGGGAGGTTGTCATCTATCAAATCCTTGGGCAGCTTGCCCTCAAGACTAAGCCCATACTTTGCATGGAGTTCCTTCGCCGAATGACAAAACTTTGTTAACTTTGGGTATGCATGATCATGAACATGACCTGGAAAGACAAATGCAATCTACTACTTTAGGTGAACATCTTAATCCATAAAACAGGAGGGCACATAGAACTGGAAGCTTAAAGGGTGCTCACCTTTCATGGAATATTTTGTAGTGTGGCAGGTGATGGTTTTGTTTCCGGAGATGCACTTGGTTCTCCTACCAACGGACTTTCGAGGGGGAGTGTTCCCAGCTGATGTTTGTTCTTCTCCAGTCTTGGCCACAGACTTATGAGGAGTCACATTCATCATGCTGCTTCTGCGGGGCCTGTGTGTGACGGGGAAGGTGGTAGTTTTGTTTTCACAGATGCGCTTGGTTCTCCTCCCCACACGGACTTTTGAGGGCGGAGTCTTCCCAGCTACTGCAGTGTTGTCTTCTCTAGTCTTGGCCATAGATTTTCAAGGAGTCATCTTCATCCTGCTGGCTGATTGTGTGTTGATGGGAGGAAGGTGGTGAGAACGAACCAGAAAGATGCCTGTGCTTCACTTGAAAAAGAAGGAATGTGGCAGGAAGGAATGTGAGGAGGGGAAGGAATGTGAGGGAGCTCTTGGCTCCTTTTCCTCTCCGACTGCTCTAAACCACAGAATGGGGTGAGCCACTAATCGTTTCTGCCAATCTGCATGCATGAAGACCCCACTCCCAATCATAACTGCCCCGACTCCTCGTCACACCATCATGCACACTTAAATGTGTCCTTATTATTGGCATTTAAAAAACCAAATGCACTTGAAATTCCCTCCAAAGTTGCACAAGTGGTACCACCAAAAAAGAAAAATAGTGGTACCACCAATACGTTCTTTGACTCTTATACAAATGAGAATATTGTTGCAATGTTTAGTAGGTTTTTTGAGAAACTAAGGACTAACTAGGCATTCACCTTCCCACATGTAATGTTTAGTAGGTTTTCTAAGAAACTGAGGACTAGCCCGTTGAGAAGAAGTGATTGCGGTTGTGCAATGCTACATTGATGGGTGATGGGTGAGTTGTGGAACACCTCGATTAAGAGGGGGTGTTGAGAGATGTAATCGCGCTATTGTGTGTATGTGGGAAAGCACCCTAGAGGTGCAAGATATTGTGGCAAGATAAGAATGCCACATGTAATATTGCATGGTGTATTAGTGTTGACCAAAAGAGTGGAAAAGGAGTTGCCACATGGATGATGATGTGTAAAGTGGGATAAGGCTAGAAAGCCTAAATCATTGTATGGTTTACTTGAGATATGCAATAGAATTGAGTGTTAAGTGTGCAATCTCTCTCTCTCTCTCTCTCTCTCTCTATCTCTCTCTCTCTTATGGAGTTCTTAGTGTGGTATAATCCACCTTAATTATGTTACTTAATCGATATCTTTCACCATGATCAATCCCATTTTAGGATTGTTTAACATGGTATCAGAGATTGGGTGGGCTCTTGGTCATGGTGAATACTTATGTATAGTTTCTTGGTTATGTGTGTGTTTGATTAAGCATTTCATTATGTATTAGCATTTTGATTAAGGAAAAAAATCATGCACACTCATATTATCATTTGGATTTGCATTTGTGAGGATTTGAGAGAGATTTGGAGCTGCCATTCTCAAGTTTAAGAGGATATTTGCAAACAAGGAGGCTGCATAGAAGCTACCCAGAGTTGCAAATGGGAGTTTTGCAACATGGAAAGCCTATTCATCATCAAAGAAGCTGACAATGGAGATTTCAGCAAGTATGAAGGCTATGAAGTCTTTGGTGTCATCAAGGGGAAGCTGCCAAGGAGATTTGTAAAGGTATTTTAGTGTTTTTACCTTCAATTTGGTGTTTGAGCATGGAAGAATGCTCGTATTTGAAAAGGGTTGCCATGTTGAGATTTGTGAATCCTATGGTTCTTTGCACTTGGGGAAAGAGCATGTGTGGAGGTGCATGCTTGTCAAGATGATGGCAAGTGAGATGGTGGACTCAATGGAGTTCACATGTGTGTGCATCAAGAAGATGTACTTGTGGATGTTGCTCAAGGAGATGAGCAAGTGGTGGAAGTTGTGGGAACTTTCAATATGTGTATGCACCTATGGTTTCTCAATGGGAGAAACTTGACAAAGCACCCTTGAGTGGTTGCATGCACAAAGGAGGAGCATGCATATTTGTGGAGCTCATGTCCATATTGATGGTCATTTTGTGAACCTCATGCAAGAGGTTATGGAGGCAAATCATTGTAGCTAAATGGAGCTACATATGTACACAAGGTACTTGGGTGTCGAGTGGGTAGAGACCTAACACAGCCAAGGCTCAAAAGGAAGCTTTGCATCAAGTGTACCAAAGGAGAGGCTGCACGAACAGTCCAAAGGATCTCAGAGGGATTTTGTAAGATGAGGGGCTCAAGAAGAAAAAAATAGTAAAAGACTGTAAAAAAAATGCATAAGCAACAAAGCTATGTTGTCCGACCATTAAATAAGACAATGAGTGCAGAATATGATATGACGCAAGCGCTATGAAACAAAACCACAGAGATAGTAGAGAGCTGAGGATGCAGTTCTTGCACACAGGCTGCACAAAAACCTGTGCTCGATCGAGATTCAACATCAAACGAGCAACAAGACAGAGGCGATACAGGTAGAGAAAAGCTTCAAGTTGTGGCTATGGTAGAGAGTTGAAGTAAGAAAACCGTGAGGAAGAAGAAGACCAAAGTGGGTACCGAGCTACAAATGATGGAACTTTGCAGATGCCAGAGAAGCAAGGAATGCAACCTTGCAGAGATGGCAGGCCTAGAGGCTAAAAAATTGGGTTGCAACATTGGTGCAAAGAGTGCAGAGGATGAAACGGTGTGTTGAGCAAAAAGAAGACCATGTGGAGAAGAATCCGTTGGGGTTAGCCTTTATTGAAGAACTGCCACGCATCGCCAACCTCGCAAGGAAGACGACAAGTTGAAAAGGGCAGTTTGCAAAGCTCACATCTTAGGGTGACAAGTGTGAGGATCCACGTTGCAAAGGCAAACTGGATTTTCCTTTATGAGTCTTGGGAAACATAATGATAATATATTCCTATAATTTTTTAAAGGGTTGATTCTTACAACAACCTTGAAAAGCTTAGAACCATCTTTAATACATGGTTGTAAACCATATATCAAAGGATATATTCACACACAACTAAATTTTCAGAACCTTTTAAGAAGATGTTCACACACACATGAGGGTCCGTTGCCCGGTTGTGGCCAAAAGGCATTGTATTTGTTTCACCCATGTATATGAGGGTAACCATACCCAAGCCTGCATGCTCAAAATGAGAATTTTTTTTGTAATCACCCACATTGGTATGAGGGTTACCCTGCCCGAGCTCACCGAGAAGCTCAAAATGGTTTTCGTGATGTGTGCATGAGAGATGCACATGTGAGGTGCATGCGCATGGGTTGGTTCCCACCCGAACTTCTATGTTCAAATTGGATTCAGTGGTTTTGCTCTGTGAGCAAGTTGGCTCAAAATGGACTTGGTGTCTAAGATGGTAGACACGCGCACACATGTTCATTTGATGGACACTCCAATGTATCATTGAGGGGTTTGGTCAAGATAAGAATGCCACATGCAATATTGAATGGTGTATGAGTGTTGACCAAAAGAGTGGAAAAGGAGTTGCCACATGGATGATGCTGTGAAAAGTGGGATAAGGCTAGAAAGCCTATATCATTGTATGGTTCACTTGAGATATGCAATAGAATTGAGTGTTGAGTGTTGAGTGTGCAATCTCTCTCTCTCTCTCTTATGGAGTTCTTAGTGTGGTATAATCCACACTAAGAAAAGTGGGATAAGGCTAGAAAGCCTATATCATTGTATGGTTCACTTGAGATATGCAATAGAATTGAGTGTTGAGTGTGCAATCTCTCTCTCTCTCTCTCTCTTATGGAGTTCTTAGTGTGGTATAATCCACCTTAATTATGTTACTTAATCTATGTCTTTCACCATGATCAATCCCATTTTAGGATTGTTTAACATAGCCAAACACTCACCTCCTCCCACATTTTAATGAAAATATTTAAGGATGGCTAAGTTTCTACTCCAATCCCATTCTTAATGTGACAAATGTCCCAAACTTCAAGGATTCATTGATGGGTACTTGTCTAATGAACAAGATGTGCTAGTGGGGCACTCAAGACCATTATAATTCAATTCTTCATGTAGGAAAAGGTTCCAATCATGCAATATAAAATGCATCCTAAATCCAGTAAATGGTTGGCTAAAGGATGGTGGTATTGAATTACTGGAGAAGCATAGTTATGGTAACACACAATACTACTCATAGGAGTTCCATGTGTTGTTCCAATATTTGGGTACATTAAATATCACTTAGAGGTGGTAAAAGCAATTAAGGATTACATACGATATTAAAAAATATGGGATGATGTTCAAGGATCTGATATGCAGCTTTCACCTTATACATTCACCCTAGAGAATTTTTAGCCATCATTTGGTGCTAGAGGTGGTCGTGGAAGAGGATGTTGGCAAGGCCAACAATCATCTATGCATCATGTGGATTGTCACAATTGTGGAAAGTTTGGTCACATGGCACATGATTTTTATTGCAAACCACATGATTTGAAAGGGGGTAGAGCACATGGTGGCAATTATGCACATGGTGGTAATTTTGCATCCAACAGTCATGATGGTAGTGCAAATCATTTGTTTTTGTAATGAAGCATGTAGTGGGTTCCATGATGACACATGGAGACAGTGATGATATATGGTTGCCATGGTGAATGGTTTGAGCATATGAAACCAATGGATGAAAAAGGATATGTGGAGACAGGTGATGACACTCAATATGCTATCATTCATGTTGGGAGTGTGGCGAGGTGAAATCTATGTCAAATGTTTTTGTATATGCCTTCCTTTACAAAGAGTTTGGCTTCTATTGGTCAAATGGTTGAGCAAGGATTACAGGTACGCTTCAATGAGCATGGATGCTTTGTTGAAGACTTTAAGAATGGCCGTAGAGTTATTGCCAAGGGCAAGAAGGAAGGTAGGTTATTCAAATTGGATGCAGGTGTTCTAGAGTTGAAGTCAGCTATGTTTTCTAAAAGCCTTAATGTGGTACAAGATATTGAGATGTAGCACAAACGTATTGGATGCAGGTGTTCTAGAGTTGAAGTCAGGTATGTTTTCTAAAAGCCTTAATGTGGTACAAGATATTGAGATGTAGCACAAACGTATTGGGCATGTGAACATACAAAAGTTGAAGAACATGCAATCAAGAGGCATAGTTGGTGAGCTGCCCATATTCAAATATGATGGGAGTATACATGTATGTGATGCTTGCCAGTTTGGAAAGCAAGAAATATTGCCATTTTCCTAGAGAAGGCAACATGAGTAGTAGGCCACTTGAGATTGTTCACAGTGGGGGCCATCCATTAGTGGCACAACAGGTACTATGTAACCTTCATTGATGATTATAGCAAGATGACTTGGATCTACTTTCTTAAAGACAAGAGTGAAGTGTTGGCAAAGTTCGTGGATTTTAAAGCATTTGCAAAAAAGCAATATGGTTGTTGGATCAAATGCTTGAGGACAGATGGAAGTGGTGAATACACCTCACATGCATTTGAGGACTTCTTGAGGAAGAATGGCATTTGAAGGCAGCTTTCATGCAGGTACACACCTCAGCAAAATGGTGTTACTGAGAGGAAATACAGGGTCATTGGTGATGTGGCTAGGGCAATGCTAAATGGAGCATGCCAAACTTTTATTGGGCAGAAGCATGCACCACAGTGGTGTATTTTCTTAACAAGACACCTACAGCTACCATACATGAGAGTACGCCGCCAGAGATGCGCCTTACAGGATATAGGCCAGACATTGGGCATCTAAAAGTATTTGGTAGCATTGCTTATGTGCATGTGCCAAATGAGAAGAGGAAGAAGCTTGATTCAAAGGTAGAAAAGTGTATCTTTGTTGGGTATGCATAGAATCGCAAAGCATATAAATGTTACAATCCACATACTAGGTGTCAGGTGTTATTCTGTAAAGGTGTTTTGAGTCCGTGTACATATGGGATGCGTGGTGTGCAATAAAACTTTGCCCTGAATGCCCTGGCAAGTGTACAGGGGCTGAGTGGTTTGGCAGTGAGCTGGTTTATGCACGTGTTTTTTTTTTGGGAGCAGATGCTGGAGATCGGAAGTTTGTAGCAATTGTATGGTGTGCAGTTGGTTACTAAAGTAGGCCACCGACTGGGAAATTGTCGGGTTTGGTATGATAATGTTGATGATGATGAGCGGTGGGTAGCTCTCATATGGTTTTGGAAAGTTATGGATCGTCGCGCGAGAGGAGGAGCTTTGTTATTGCTAGTGTGGCCATCATTTTAGAGCTTTAAAAGAAATAATAATAAATATGCCATACACATGGCAAATAGTTTTAATGGCCACGTGGGAGTTTTTAGGGGGTGCCAGCTTGATATCTAGAAGGAAGGCGACGGCGTGAAGGAGGTGTGGAAGGTGGCAACCAAAAAAAAAAGGGAAGAGCCTGGCACAGAAACGGTGAGGGTGGCGCTGCAGAGGATCGCAAAAGAGGAGGGGTCGCCGTTTACGCCTGGAAGGAGTAAGCCAAGTTGGGGATTTGCAGGCCAGGGAGATCCAGCGTGGAGTAGTGCGAAGGGCTGGTCTCGAAGGTTGGCTTTACAAGAAGGTCGACGATTGAAGGCAAGAAAAACAAGAGCCAGGCTGGTGTTTCGAAGCGAGAGCCAACAGAGAAGGTGCTGGTGGCCTGGTGATCGTGAAGAGTTGGGTGACTCTAGTGCGTGGAGGCAAAGCTGCAGACGGGCCTGGCAGAGGTTCTGAAAGGAGACGCCGGGTAGTGTAGTAGCCGCAGGTGTGAGAGAGGTGAGAGCTGCAGTGAAACTGTTCTTTTTGCTGCCTGCGAAGCATGGTTGGTAACCACTGGAGCGAAGATATTGGCTGACGGCTGCGACTGGGTTGCACAGCTGCTAGTGAGGACAAACAGAGAGACTCTTTTAGCACACCAATTGCAGAAACTCTATTAATGGGGGGCTTGGTCATTTTGCAGAAAGAAGTGCAAGAAGGGATGCCACCTTTGATAGAGGTTTTCTTTGGAGTGTGCAGGGCTGCTGGCGAAGACAGAGAGGGGCAGGCTTCTTCTTTTTTTTTGCTGGCGAGAGGAGCTTCACCAAGAAAAGAGAGAGAGAGTGAAGTTGGTAGTCGCTGGGAGAAGTTGTTAACCATGGCTGTTTAGCATAGTTGTTTAGTATGAGGTAACTACTACCTTGAATAAGGCGGGCCTGGCTGAAGTTTTTATTGCAACAGAAAGGGTGGCCTTTATGAGTTGGCGATGGCTGAAGCAGAAGGAGTCACTGTCTCCTTTTAGTGGCTTGGGGCTGGATACAAGAGCAAGGTTGGTGAGGTTGTGTGAGCGATGAGAGGGAGTGTGTGATGTGTTAATAACGAAAGTGGTGGCAGTTGTGAACTTGTCTTTGTGTGACAAGCTTCTATCACTATTTTCTGTGTTTGTGTTTGAACAATTGTAAGATTCCCTCTGTACTCCGCTGATTGAATTGCAGATTAAGCAATAGAGGTGTCTTGCTTTTCTGATTTGAGCTTGTGGTGTATGATGGTGGTGGATGGATGAGGGTAAAGGAGTAGGGATATGAGGAAAGGTCTGGTCTGTTACTGATTTTCTTCCCAGCTAGAGAAGCTGGTGGTGCCCCTTGTGCTTATGAGTGTTCTGAAGGTGGTGAGTCGGCGAGCTATAGTGGCCTTCTTGTGTTCTTGAGCTGCCTCACACTAGGCAAGTGCTTATTTCACAAGATGTGGTGTTTGATGAGCTTGCTAGTTGGTACAAAGCAAAGGATGAGGATGCCAGTGATTATAGTGATGATGATGTTCATGTGGACTTGCCAGAAGCAAGTTCTACTTCTATGTCTGGGCCACGCAAACAACAATAGGATTCAAATGTACAAACAGGTGGAAGATCCCACTCTAGAGGTAGGGGGAGTCAGAGGGGCCAAGGTGGCTAGCAAAGAATTCGGAGTGCAAATAATGTAGAGTGTTATTACTATGGAAAAGCAGGGTACATGGTAAAGGACTGCTATAAAAAAAATGATATTAAAATTAGAAAGTTACAGTAAGGAGACTATGCATCATTAAGTAAATAGAGTGGTGATGAAAGAAGTGAGCAATTGTTTATGATGCAACATATACTCAGTTCCATAACAAGAGATGTGTTAGGATCTAGAGATGTTTGGTATGTAGATTTTGGCACCTCCAACCACATGACTAGTCATGATGAGTGGTTTAGACACATATATGATGTTTGGTATGTAGATTTTGGCACCTCCAACCACTCATCATGACTAGTCATGATGAGTGGTTTAGAGACATATATAAAATAGAAAAACCAGGTTAGGTAGAAAAAGGTGATAATACTGCACATCTCATGTGGGATGGCAAATGAAGTACTTGGCAGATATAATTCATGTTTCAAATATTATAATAAAGAGCTTGGTTTTCATTGCACAAATGTTTAAGTTCTATAAGTGAGGTTTAATCCTCAAGCATGTTTTATGGAGGACTTCAAACATCATTGTCACTTGGTTGCATAGGGTAACATAAAAGGCAGGATATTTACATTGGATGTGAACATGCGTGAGGTGAAGGCAACCATGTTTGCGCATGGAATAGGTGGAGAATAGGTGTAGATATTGATATATGGCACAAGTGCATTGGTCATATGAATATACATCGCAATGTAGGTCCAAAATATTATCGAAGGTTTGCCAAAGTTTAAGGTTGACGTTATGTATAAAGTATGTAAAGCATGCTAGCTTGGTAATAAGAAGGCTAAACATGCTTTCTCATATGAAAAGCATGTCAGTGCAAGGCCATTGGATATTATAAATTCAAATGTATGGGGACCAACCAAGACTAACAATTTCAAGTTGCAGGTATTATGTTACATTCATTGATGATCACATTATGAAAGTGTGGATTTATTTCATAAAGAAGAAATGTGATTTATTTTCTCACTTTCAGAGATTTAAAGCATTGGTCAAGAAGGGAAAAGACATGCACATAAAATGCCTGAGATCAAAAAGTGGGAAAGTTTTTTTTTTTAGTTTAATGATTTCTTAAGAAAGCTAGGAATCAAGAGACAGCTTACATTAAGGTATGCTCTGCAATGGTGTTGTAGAAAGGAAAACTATGCACATTGCAGAAGTGACACATGCCTTGATGTTTGTAAAGAATATGCTAGATTATTTTTAGGTAGAAGCAACCATTGAGAGCTATTTCCAACTCCCACACTAGCTCTACAACTAACTAGCGCTGCAAGAAGGTTAGATAAGATTACATACATAAGACACCACCCCCAAACACAAAAAAAACACCAATCTGTAGGTCTTGGGTTTCCTCTCTTTAACTCAGTGGTCCTTGTTTTCCAAGATCTCACACTACCTACCTTTTTTGGATCTTGACATCTGATCTTGACACTTACTTGATCCGACTAGTTCTATTCCTGACACTTCTTGTTTTGACCATTCTTGCTTCGACTAGTCATAATACTTTTGTGCTCCAATCAGTCTTGTTTTGGATAGCTCTCTCCTGGACATCTCTCACCTGGACAACATCTTATTCTGACACTTTCCTAATTTCGATTGGCCGTAATTCAACCAATCCTACTTCTAACACTTTCTATTTTGACCAGTCTTGCTCTGACCAGTCCTCATACTTTCTTTCTCTAATGATCAGCCTTGTCTTAGATAGATCTGACTTGGACAGCTCCTGATTCTGATAGTTACCTACTCTGACCAGTCTTGATCCTACCAGGTCCTACTCTCGAAACTTCTTCTTTCAACCAATCTTGATACTTTCTTGCTCCAATGAGTGTTGTTTTAGAAAGCTTTGGCTTGGATAACTCCTAATTCTATCACTTACATGATTTGACCAGTCCTGATCTGACCAGTTGTACTCCTAACACTTCCTATTCCAACCAGTCTTGCTCTGACCAATCCTGGTACTTTTATGAATTCGTCTAGTTTTGGATAGCTCTGATACGGATAGCTCCTGATTGTGACACTTACCTAATCTGACTAGTCTCGCTTCTAACACTTGCTATCCCGATCAATCTTGCTCCGACTAGTCTATGAGAGGATGTGAAGTTGCATGTAGCTAGCTCAACAAGAGGATTGGGTCAAGCTAAACTAGAAAAAGACACTATGATCGAATCTCTTGTCTTCCACACTCTCACTAATAGATAAACCTACACTTATAAGAATTTCACCCCTTTGAGTCTATTATCAGACTAAATTTCAACTCACACCACACTCATTAAGACAAAGAATTAAGAACCACAGGTGGCTAAATCCTCTCTGATGTAATAGCTCGTGCCTTATAGAAACTCAACAACCAAGAAGCAACTCACTCAAGCATGACCTTTTGAAGACTCAGAGGTAATATTCAGCATGAAACCATAAATATTCTTAGAGAAGCTAAGTAAACATGAAGGTGCTCTCAGTACTCATAAACTAGTAAGAAAAATAAACATGATAGAAGATTCAAGAACAAAAAAAAAAGAATTGAAGATCAAAGTCCTTAAAGTTTTCTTTTCTTGCTGAAATGTTTGCACTAACCCTATGTCTCATGCTGCATAATCACATAGTGAAAGAGAAGAGAGTGAGAGATAGCATAGTGTTTCCGAATTCTTCCATAGATTTTGCATTTTCTTCAAACCCTTCACCGATCATCTCCCAAAACATCAAATCCACAAAGCATATATATATACATACAAAACCAGAACCTCCCACACTCTCTCTCTGCCACCCTCTCTCTCTTTCTCTATCGTGTACCTTAGGCAAAACCTCCTTTTTATATAAAACCAAAAAGAAGACTATTCTACCTTCCTTCCTCCAAAAATGATCTGCCACCCGATACCTTTGAAATCCAATTCCTTCTTTCCTTTTTTGTTGCATTTGTTCTTCTAGATCTCTCCACATCATCATGATTAGCTTACCTTTTTAGTAGGTGCATGGACTTTACATGACTTCCATAAAACTAACTACGTACCCACTTGTCCTTTTGCATAGACAAAAAATAATTACTATAGATAGCTATCTAGCATATCCCCACTAGTTACCACTGATGCAAGGACACTATTGAATAACAAGCACATCTAAGTGAGACGAAGTTAAGTAGCTTTACCATTATCATCTACACTATTGTGAGAAGAAGTGAGAAGAAGACCTTGTATCCTAAAAACCTGCATCATAGGCAGCCATCTCCCTGGAAGATGGTACATTCATGTACCATCTTAACTTGATGATGTTCCACTTGCATCCACAAACAAGCATGGAAGAAAGTCATCCAGATTACTAGCATAATTTGAATCCCAATTTTTTGGCCACAATATTTGGAAATAGAACTTTAACCTCCAACCATTTACTTTTCTCTTATGTAGGGTACCATCCAAGTTCTCTAGTTGATAATAACCTGCGCGAAAAGTAATGTGAAATCTGAAAGGGCCTTCCCATTTGTGCTGAAATTTGTTGTTGTACATGAGCACCAATGTTTCCACTTTGATTTCTTTTTTTGCTGACAACTGCTCATCATTTTGTTTTCCTTTGAAGCTGTAAATCCTTTCTAACTCATGGCATCTTGTCTTTTGAGTTGCATCCTATCTGGCATTTCCTCTCCTGGTATAGCAGATATCTTTTTTAAATACCACATATACTTAGCACATCAAGCTCAATATGATGTAGGGACTCAAGCATAGAGCCTGCCGTCCGGGATGGAGAGGACATTCGGGTCCATGGGAATCCCGAAACGAAGGAGGTGCGACCAGCTCATGAGGTTTTCTTGGAGAGGGTGGGTAGGAAGGTCGAAGATGATTTGGGGGTTGGTGAAGGAAATGAGGCCTAGGAATAAGAGCTGCGCTAGGAGGGTGATGCTATGGAGTGGGAGCCTGGTGAGAATATATGCTTATGTGGTGTGGGAGAGGGGTTCATTGAGGAAGATGCTGTGTTGAAGAGCAAGTTGAGGTCGAGGGTCCTATAATGGAGGTTGAGGAGCTGGTACGAGCTTTGGGGAGGGATGGCGAGGATAAGGAGTTCCATTTGTAGTGTCCATCAAGGCATCGATCTTCATCTTGATGGCATTGGAGGAGGGGCCAGAGGGTGTTGGTGGTGGCTTTGTGGGTTTTGCTTCCGCGGCTTCCAGCTGTGCCTCTTTTTGGTGTAGCACCTCCTCTATTATCTCATGGTAGCGCTGGAAGTCGAGATTTGTTCTATTGAGAGATAGGTCGTGGGTAGCCCATTGTGTTGTCTCTTGTGCTGCTTGGAGCTGGTGCTGGACTTTTGCTTTGTCCTCATTTGAAGCTTGCAAAGCTGTTGTGATCGATGCCAAGTAAAAATTCGCACCTTCAAGCATTTTTATTATGGCATCTCTATCACTCAAATGTCTTTCAGAGATACTTTGACATTGGCCAAACAATCTTTTGCAATATCCAAGCAATCCATTTTCACCCTCACACACAAACTTGAAGAAACTTGTCAACCCAAAGAATGATGGAGATTGAGAGGAGGTTGGATCTGGTGGGTAAATACTACCATCCAACCATAGGTCCATATTTTTCTTTCCTTCATTTCAAAGCTTAGTAATGTGGGCTTCGCATGCTGGCCTAGACCAATTTCTCTTACAGGCAGGGATCATAATCAGCTTCTACTTGGAAGTGGATGTCCACCTTTTTCTTCTTTTGTTTCACAGGTTCCATTGCATTGTTCTGTGCTTTAACAGCACCAAATAGCATCATGAACTCACACTTTAACCAAAAGAAACCAAAGATATTACACTTATCTCCCGTGAAGAAGATTGCTTCATTAAAACCAAAAGACAACATCACTAAATAATACCTCCTTGTCCATCAAACAAACTTGTTGGTATCCTGGATGCACCAAAATATACAGAATACTTGTAAAGCACAACCCTCACTTGAAAAAGGTAAGAAATGGGATTGTTCTTTCTTCTAGTGTTGTCAGAAATAAGACCAAGCATGCATCATCTTGGTTGATGTAAGGTTCCCCCTTTCCAAAATATAGGGGAAACACTTAAGATAGTCCACTAAGTCTTAACTTGGAGAAAATTTCCTACTCATCGACACCTTGACCATGGAGAGATTCAAGGATACGATTCATAGGTAAGACCTAGTCCTATCTCACACGAGGAGCATGATCTTCTAAAAATCAAATCACCCATAGGGTAATTGATCATAATTTGGGCAACTACTAGTCTTGACTCCTAGAGACAACACTTTTTTCCTCATCCATGTAAGGCACAGCTGCTGGCCTAGTCTTCTAGAATAGAATTGCCCGAGAACCTATTTATCTAGCATAGGGCTTTCACTTAATGTGTTGGAAAGCTACCCGACTAATTGGGTCCACCTGCCCGTAGGATGGTGCCGTCGGGGCATTCCATCCTCCCACTTTCCACCCCACTCACGCGTCAATTTTGTTTTCTAATTAATCCTACCACACTGTTTGACATAAACATGTTCCTTAATTAAGGCCCTTTTCACACAAGGTTTGTTAAAACAGCCTTTTTCCACAGTACAAAATGCCAAAGACAAGATTTATAAAAAAAACGTTTATACATAAATCAATTCCATACAAGCCAAACTGGCTCTCTTATTCTTTTCCTTTATACTGTGCCGATGATCTTTTCCTTTATACTGTGCCGATGATCTAGAGTTCGGCCTTCCAGCCTCTACATGATGCTGGGCAAAACCCTACAGGACCATACACCTCGTCGTTGGCTCTGCTAGTGAGGACTCAAGCCGGCATGTTGTCCTCTGAGGCTCTGTTGCTCGATCCTCCCACCCCTCAAAGGATATCTACGCACTAGGGTGGGCTTATTCACCGCACTAGCCTGGGCCCTCAGAACTAGATAGCATCACAATCTCTCACCTCAATCGCACAAGTACGGAACGGAGTTAGTGTCGAAGCCAGGAAAAACTTGCACTCTTTCTCTTAAAGATAATAATTTTAATACAAATCATTGAATACGGCATCACTTCAAATCGTAGCTTCATATAATTTTTTAAAAGGAAAAGATACACATCTTCTTTCTTCATTTATTGACATTAATATTAAAGAAAAAATCTTTTTTAAAAGATAACCAAGCTAACTTGGCCACCATTTCCTTGAGGATCTTGTAATGGGAGGGTTGAAGCTACATTAGGAGCATCTTCTCCAATCTCATTGTTGTTGCGTAGTCCTCTCGAGATAATACTTTGGCGTTTTTGAGATGGGGCCATCTTGGATGTCTCCTTGTAGTGCTCACTGTCATGGTTGTAATGCTTGAGTCAGATCTCAATTCCGAGATCATTTGCTCACTATATGAGCACCTCATTCACAAGACGGTCAAAATGCTTTCCCAGCATTCTTGACATGAAACAGTCATTTAAAAATAGGTCATAAATACAGTTTCTATAACGAACTCTCGTCTTTCCACATTGTTCCACACCAATCCACATTATTTAATCCACATCCATTTCATATGTATTCTCATTCTCATCCAATCACATCATTTTCATCTCGCACATCTTTCCTCATTTATCCTCATCAGATCTCATCCACTCGCATCCACCCATCCACTCGCATCCACCCATCCACTCGCATCCACCCATACACATCACATTCATTCACATCTCATCCATTCATATCTACCCCGATCCATCCACATCACATCCATTTCACCTCACATCTATCCATTTCACATCACATCACCTCCATCCATTAACATCCATCACATCACATTCATTCATATCCATCACATTCATTCTCATCACCATCCCATCACATACATTCTATCCACATAACATCACATCACATCTATCCACATCATATCTCATTCATACACATCTCATCTTATTCATCCACATCCATCCAATCGTTCACATATACGACTACCCACATCTATTTATACATTCATATCTATCACTTCACATCCACATATATTCATGTCACATCACATTTCTTTACATCACATCACATTCTTTCACATACACATCCACATCCATTATTTCACATACACATTCACATCCATTCTTCACATACACATCCACATCCATTCCTCACATACACATTCACATCCATTTTCATCACATACACACCACATCCATTCTTCACATACACATTCACATCCATTTTCATCACATATCATCCACATCCATTCTTCACATACACATTCACATCCATTTTCATCACATATCATTCATTCACATCCCATATCATTCATTTACATCTCGATTCACATGACATCACATCTCATTCATTCATTTACATCTATCTGATTCACATCACATCTCATCACATCTATTCACATCACATTACATCTATCTATTCACATCACATCTCATCCATCCATTCATTCACATCTATCTGATTCACATGACATCTCATCACATCTATTCACATCACATTACATCTCATCCATTCACTCAAGGACCGCTTCGTTGGCCCTCGCCCATCGTACTAATTTTCAACCATACCGAGGCTGGTCAGGACCTGGGCAAGCTTTGCCGCGTGAGTCGTCCTTTGAACACTCTGTGGGCACGAGCTGATTGCAACCAAACTTCCCTTAGAAATACATATACCAAATTCTCCCTCCACATTCTGGCGTAAGACAGTTCTTTTAAGAAAACAGGGTTTCTATGCAAGTTTTCAGTTTGATTTTCTTTTGAATACGAGGAGTATCTCTTGAATCAGTATCCCCAAAACTTCTTGATCGCAATTCTGAATTTCATACCAGAATTCCTCGAATTCTATAACCTTGATCCATAGATCAATTCGAAGGGTCTCAAACTTAGTTTCAGATTTGGTGGGAGTTTTGAGTATATTTTTTTAAACTGGTAACACCTTCTTTCCTCGAAACAGACGAAAGAGTTTGGTCTTGGTCATAGCCTAATTCAAGGTTCAAGGTTCGAGTTTGGTCTTGTGGTCATAGCCTGATTCAAGGTTCGAGTCGGATAATTCAGTTACTATTTTACTAAATTTCTTTCTTTGAATATTAACTTAACTGATTTCTAAATTAGTTACGAATTCCAATGATGAGGAATAAACTAATCATTTATCTAAATATTTCGATCTCGATAGATTTCCTGAATTTTCTTTTTTTACAATCCATGTGAATATAAAACAATCGAATTTTCTCTCTTAGAGTATTTAATTATTCATTTATCAAATACTCATAGAATTTAAGAGAATTCTAATTTTGATATAAAAATTCTTTATGCATCTAATTATGCATAAAAATCAACTTCAATGGGAATAACACTTTAATTTTAAAAAAATCTTTTTATGCATCTATTTACACATAAAATCAAATTTAATAGGAATAACACTTTTAAAATAAAAAGAGTTTCTTTATGCATCTATTTATGCATAAAAATCAATTGTTATAAGAAAAAAGCTGTTATAATAATAAAAATTCCTTTATGCATCTTTCTATGCATGAAAATCAAATTTAATAAGAATAACACTTTTATAATTAAAAAATTCCATTATGCATCTTTATATGCATAGAAATCAAATTTAATAAGAATAACACTTTTATAATTAAAAATTTTTATTATGCATAAAAATTAAATTTAATAAGAATAACACTTTTATAATAAAAAAATTGCATTATGCATCTTTTTATGCATAGAAATCAAATTTAATAAGAATAACACTTTTATAATAAAAAAAATTCCTTTATGCATCTTTCTATGCATAAAAATTAAATTTAATAAGAATAACACTTTTGTAATAAAAAATTTCATTATGCATCTTTCTATGCATAGAAATCAAATTTAATAACAATAACACTTTTGTAATAAAAAGAATTTCCTTTATACATCTTTCTATGCATAAAAATCAAGTTTAATAAGATTAACACTTTTGTAATAAAAAATTTCCTTTATGCATCTATCTATGCATAAAAATCAAATTTAATAAGAACCCAGTATTGCTTCAAACAATAGTAGAACCCTCAATCCCTCAAGCCAAAGGAGAGCTTACAAGCTCCATGTAAGCTAATTTTCTTACTTTGTTTTATAAATTTTAATGAAAAATCTATGGTTTTCTTGATTTTTATGAATTGCATATGATTGAATTAAATTCAAATGCTATGCCTTTGATGAAAAGGCCACTCCCTTCTCTTCTTTACATTCCAACCCTTCTTAATCCTAGAAAGATTAACTAAGTGATTAATTAAACTATTCTTATTGTTTACTCTCTTGAATTTAGAAAATTATATAGATTAGAGTTTTATAATTCTAAATTGGATTAATTGAGTTAATTGTAGAAAGATAAAAATGAGAAACGGTCAACCATACAAAGGAGGTTATGGCAAAATTTTCTAGAATTTTGGGAAAAAGAAAGTTTGTTTTTATGTTATTCCAAAAGGGTAATTCCCACCATTTTTGCATCTAAAAGAAATATTCTAATTACTCCATGTACATATTCACCTATGAATATGCATGGATATCACTGATATTAATTATCAGATTTGATTTCTATGCATAGAAAGATGCATAATGGAATTTTTTTATTACAAAAGTGTTATTCTTATTAAATTTGATTTTTATGCATAAAAAATTAGAGAGGATTAGGCCAAAAACAATTGAATTATTAAAAAATTCAATGTAGATGGCTCAAGACATGAGTAGAGTAACAGTGTATAAACACCATTAAGCTTTTACAAAGGGGGAGGCTTCTATTTATAGGAAAAAGTGAGCCTCTAACCAAGCAAAATGATTCTAGAATTTTCCAGATCAGTTTGGTCAATTTTTGACCATTTTTGGGTCAGTTCAGCTTACTTTTTGGATCTAGTTTTGAATTAGGAGAGAGGAGAGATGAAAATATCTTATTTTATTGATTGAAAATTGGGGATAATGATGAGAAAAAGGCGCCTACTCCATGAGGGGAGATCCCCACACTGAGGTGTCAAAATTCAGTTTTTTAATTCTTTTCTTTAGTCCTTAGTCCACTCTTCATCTTATGTGAGCATTTAATCAATTTTTTGGGAGGGGGGGTTTCTTTTATTCTTCAATTTATCTCCTCCCTACACTTGGATTGGTCCTATTGGCCCATAGAAACCTTAATTGGACCATAATCTAAATTTTTTTGAAAATCTGGACCCTTAGGCTAAGGAATTCTATGTACTTCCTGAAGTCCTACCTAGTACCCCTAAGTACCCTTAATCAATGTCTAAAGTCCTTCTGCATACTCTCAAGCATTCCCAACCACTATCTAGAGTACTCATAGGCACTTTTTGGACTACTTTGGAGTGGTCTCAGCCACTCCCAAGCACTTTTTGGAGTGCTGTAAAGTGCATCCTGGAATTCTTTCTAGCGGTCTCAGGAACTCCCAAAAGCACTTTGTGAAGTACCCTTAGGTATTTTCTAAAGTACTCCAGACTACTCTCTTGTACTCATAAGTACTCTTAGATGCTTTCTAAAGAACTTCCAAGTACTCTTAGGTACTTTCTGAACTATATCCATGTACTCCCAACAAGCACTTTCTGGAGTACTATTAGGGACTTTCTAAAGTACTTTCAAGTACTATTAGGTTCTTTCTAGAGTACTTACAAATACTCTTAGGTACTTTCTAAAGTACTTCCAAGTACTCTCAGAAACTCCCCAAAGCACTTTTTGGAGTACTCTTAGGTACTTTTTTTGAGTACTCTTAGGTACTTTTTTAGAGTACTTTCAAAAGGTCTCAAGCACTTTCTAGAGTGATTTCAAGTGGGCTCAGGTACTCCCAAGAACTTTCTGGAAGTACTCTTAGGTTCTTTCTAAAGAATTTCCAAGTACTCCTTTTAGGTACTCCCAAGCACACTCTGGGGTACTCTCAGGTAATATCCAGAGTGCTCTTAGATGTAAGTTGTAATTACAATTACAAACAACTCTCAGATAATATCCAAAAATGTGAAGATTTCCCTTAGATGCTTTGAGGGTCTCAAGCCTTATTTTGTGGGAAAATTGAAGGACCTAAATACTTGCTACTATGAGTATCATATGCAGGTTGTGTATCTTAAAGATGCCTTCAATCAAATGCGGCAAGGGAGGTTTGGACATCATGGATTGGCTTGCAGCTGCAATTGTAAAATTCGTGTTTCGAAAATAGGTGGTATTACATGTGCAGCAATAAAATCCACATGTCATAGCCTGACAACTCTTTGGGAGTCCCTACTGTGTACAAGACTAGAGAATTCAGCATTCCATTCAAAGAGATGCTTGTTAGGAATGTGTGGTCAATGTGGTACAAGAAGGATGGCATTGTGTGCTTCAGAGGAGCATGCTACTCGGATGCTATACTCATACATATACATGATGCTGAGAATCCCAAGGATGCATGGGATACATTGGTAAAGCTGTTTGATATAAACACTAGTGCTCGTAAGTCTCAGTTGTTGAGACAACAAATTCATAATGTGAAGTGCAAAGGAAGGAGTATCCATGATTATGTTCAAGAGATAAAGAAGTATGCAGATGCATTGGTAACTATCAATGCCCCCATGCCTGATGATGATTTGGTAGACATTACCTTGCATGGTCTTGGCAAGGAGTACAAGTCTTTTGATACATCTATCTTTGTTCGGAGTACAGGTTTACCAGATTTTGATGAGTTGGTTTCTCTTTTGCTTGTTGAGGAAATCAAACTCAGTGACTCTTTTCATGATGCATCTACTAGCCCCACCATGATGATAATGGCAGAAATCAGGCTTTCTATTCACAAAGGGGATTTAGAGGCAGGGGGGATTTGCATCACATGGTCGTGGTAATGGTCGTGGATGGCTTTATAGGTCACCACAACAGAATTTTCAGCCTACATATGGTACTAGAGGTGGTCGTGGATATGCACCTCAGAGAGACATAGGTAATCCTTGTGGAAGAGGATGTTGGCAAGGCCAACAAACATCTATGCAAAATGTGGAATGCCATTACTGTGGGAAATTTGGTCATATGAAACATGATTGTTTCCGTAAACAAAATGATTTGAGAGTGGGTAGAGCACAACATGGTGGACATTATGCATAACATGGTGGAAATTATGCAAATGGTGGAAATTTTGCATCAAGCAACAGTAATGATGGCAGCGCAAATCACTCTAGAGCATATTAAACCGTATGATTTGTCATGGCGAATGGTTTAAACATATGAAGCCTATGGATGTGAAAGGCTATGTGGAGATAGGAGATGATACCCAACATCCTATCACACATGTTGGAAGTGTACCATCGGTTATGCACAATGGTGAAACAAAGTCTATGGTTGGCAGATGTCATGTATGTGCCTTCTATTACAAAAAGTTTGGCCTCAGTTGGTCAAATGGTGAAACAGGGTTTATAGCTTCATTTCAACAAGCATGGTTGCTTCATTGAGGATTTCAAAAATGGATGTAGAGTAATTTTGCCAAAGGCCAGAAAGAAGGCAGGTTATTTAAGCTGGATGCTGGGATTCCTGAGTTGAAATCAGCCATGCTCTCCAAAAGCTGAAATGTGGTACTACAGGACATTGATATGTGGCATAAAAGGACATTGACATGTGGCATAAAAGGATTGGACATGTGAACATACAAAGGTTAAAGAACATGCAAGAAAGAGGCAAGAGGCATTGTTAGTGTGCTACCTAGATTCAAGTATGATAGGAATATGCATGTCTGTGATGCTTGCCAGTTTGGAAAGCAAGCAAGGTTGGATGGTACAGTGGATTTGCAGTATGTGAATACTAAAGAGCAGGCGACCGACATCTTTACAAAGCCACTTAGCAGGGAGACGCTTGAGTACTTCCATACTATGTTGGGAGTACATGGGATTAGCTTGAGGGAGAGTGTTGAGAGCTTTGATAGCCCAAGCTCATCTACGTCTTCATCTATGGCAATACATCCATGAGCTTGAGAGGGGCTGTTGAGATTCAAGCTTGATGTCAGCTTGTGCCAGTTGCACTATGTACTGGCATGTTAGGTAGTAACATGTGTGAGACATAAATGACCGCGTCCAGCTAGTCATAGTGTGTGGACATTAGCTAGGGTTAGCAACGTGTGGACACAACACATGTAGTGTGTTGT
The DNA here is from genome assembly GCF_041138505.1 of Cibotium barometz. NCBI lineage: Eukaryota > Viridiplantae > Streptophyta > Polypodiopsida > Cyatheales > Cibotiaceae > Cibotium > Cibotium barometz. The sequence continues at coordinate 41,390,123 of NC_141094.1, forward strand.
AGATTATGGATTATGGCTTTATGCATTGTGTGAAAAGGGAAATGGCTTCCCTCTATGGTTACGGTTGATAATACATTAGGGTTTTCTCCTGTGTGTGTCTCTCCTCTCCCTCTACCTATTTTTCATCAGTTGCTGCGCATTTCTCATAGGCAAAGCCCCGTGCTATCAGCTCACCCCATTAGAAGGGGCTGCTTGATAAACCTTTTCGTAAAGGAGTCGGCAGTCATCAAGTAGTTCTGGCCATGTTTACGTTGTCGTGAAGTGTGCGGAGTAGCCAGGAAAGTACAAAACTTCTAGCTGTGAGAGTGAATGTCAAATCCAACAAGGAATTTCACGTACAAGATTTCCCAAGGAGTATTGAACACCATTATTTCCATTGTCAAATACATGTGTCCTCTTCCCTCAATACATCCTTGAGTTCCTCCAGGTGAATGCACAGATTTGCATGAAATCCTTTGAACCATTCACATGTGGGCATAACAAAGATTTCCAGTTATTCCAATATACATGTGTCCAGCTATATCCATTACATCCAGTGCCTTCAAAACTGTTATTTCGAGATGTACTTTATCACCTGAAAACCTGCCTTAATGTCCTAACATCTCACAAGCAAAATATAGCATTTGGCATAGCTTTGACATACTCATAATTTTCAAAATCCATATGAGAAGAAAGTAAGGCAAATTTTCCTCAGCTTCAATGCATTTTTCACCAATCACCGAGCTCCAAATTCCTTAGCTTCTTCCCCAAAAATCCTTCTATTCAATTCCAAACTTCTTTTGATATATATATATGGGTTAAACGATTCTCTCAATTCGTATAGAATGAGAGTAACATTTAAGAGAATATATATATATATATATATATATATAAAACACTTAGCTTTCGAGTTGCATGCGTGGAACTCCACCAACCGTATGCTTCATATCAATTATGCGAGGGTGAAACAGCTGGAGAAGCTTCGCTCAGTGTTGGTTTAGAAATTAGCTTTTCCCATAAATACATCATTATGTTGTGCTAGAATTACTCTCTAATTCTAGCACCTACAAAGCATATACAGTCTATATATTTTTGAAATAAAAAAGCCTGGTCTTTTCGACGCTGTTATCAGACGCTGCATATATATTCTCCTCACTCTGCAATCGACGTTTCTTTCCGGTCGTTTTCTCCCTTTCCCCGCGGCGATCTCGGCGGCCAGCTATACATGCCATAGAAAGAAAACTGCCCGATTTCTAGAAAATCTCCAATATTTTGTTAACCTTAGCACTAAGGTTATGCCACCCATTATATGTTTCTTCTAACCTTAGCATTAAGGTTAGAAGTCTAATAGTAAGACATAACCTTATATTCGCTTCCATCATCCATAAAGGAAAACCACAATGCATGTGACTCTTGATATACACACAACATCATCCCTAAACAAAACCATTGCACCACTGTAGGCACACTTGCTTTGGAGAGCATGACACAAGCCCATAAGGCATTTTAGCCAATAATACCTTGAATTTCCTGCTTTGGCACAACTCAAGATTCCCAAAGCATTCTCACACCTATGAAGACATTCAATGAACTCCTTGGCACTGTGATACTCATTAAGTCTCCATTTCTCTTGACACCTTCATAGTTTATAAATTATCATGTCGGCCTATATGATTTATAGAATCCCCATTTACTCATTCAAGTATTTCTCCATGCCTTCATAAATACATTCCTTTGTGCATTGGTATGCCCTCATGCCATCATATATATCTGGATGCTTCTAACTTGCCCATGAGCTCTGAGTAACAGCAAAAACATCATCCTCCATACTCATATACAAAAAACCCCTAAATCTGACTCAGCCTCAGCTTGTCTTATTGAACCTCATATACAATATGAACATATGTACATAGCATCATATAATGACTCGTCATGGCACTTAACCTATGCATCTGGATGTGTATTTGACGGCCTCACATGCACGGTTTCATATCATAAACGTGCCATGGCACGACATCCACCCCCTCTAAACCTGCACATCCTCTGGTATGTGCCAAATCATCATCAAGGTCCACATATAACTGGATGTCGTCTTCATCTTCTGCAGTTCCAGGAAGATCATCCTCTTCCTCTTCAATCATATCCATACTTCCACTGTCAAGCCTCTCATCCTGAATCTCTTGTGAATCAAAAGGATCACCATCATGCCTTCTTTTAAATATCTTGACTCTTTTACCAGCCACAAGATTTTTTACTTCTGTTCCATCAAGTTCACACAGAGTATACGTAGCATTCCCATGCACATGCTTGACAATGTAAGGGCCAAACCATCTTTTTGCAAATTTTCTTTGAACAGTGAATTGGTTGTCAAGGCTACTATCATACATTAGAACCCAATCACCTTCTTCAATAGGTTTTGGCCGGAGTCTGTGTCTACTATCAAATCTTTCTTTATTTCTCAACCTTGCATCTTTCAGGCGAGCTTTAGCAAGCTCTACATCTTCAGGCCTCCTCTCCAACTGTCTTATTCTCAATGCAAGGAGGTCATCTCTGCTCAATCCTTCCACCCAGGGCAATACATTCCAAGTTAGAATTACTTCTTCAACTGGCATCACTGGCTTCTGACCATACATTAATTCAGCAGGCATGTATCCTGTCACTGAGCTATGAGTTGTACGGTCAGCCCACAAGGCATATGGTAGCAGCTTTGGCCACACTCTCATCCTTTCTCTGCATGCCTTAGCCAAAGCTTTAATGATTGGAGGATGTCCTCGCTCACTTTTCCCATTGCCCTCAGGATTGTAAGCACATGTTAGAGACAGTTTGATACCAATTCTAGAGAAGAATTCCCTTGCTTCTTCAACATCTAGCTCTCCCCTATCAGCTGTTATTTTCCCAACACAACCATATCGGCAGATCACATCTTCCAAGAGAAATTTGCATACTGTTTCCGTACTCTTTGTTCTAAGGGCACGCCCTTCTACCTGATTTGTCAAATCTTCTCTTGCAAGTGCTATATACCGCATCTGCCAAATTCCCAAAGGCATTGTAACTAGATCCACTACCCATTTGTAGTGCATGGCAGGTGGGTAGGTTGGTTGCAAGCCATCACGATGCCTCACATTTGAGTACATTTGGCATACCATGCATGTTTCCACATATTGGGAAATATCCTTGTACATTCCTCTCCACCAATATTTTTCCTTTATTTTGGTAAAAGTGGCCCACACACTTCTATGCCCAGCCCAGAGACTCTCATGGAATTCTTTCACAAGCTTCCCTTGAGTCTCTTTATCACATATCACTCTCTGTGGCATAGCATTCCTCTGTTTAGGATGTTTCCAGAGATACCCATCCTTTAGAAAGTAACCATATGCTTTTCTGCGGATCCTCTTAAATTCTGAGTCAGACCAATTTTCTTGCCTTGTTAGAGTGCTCAAATATTGACCAATGAGCAACCAATCTCCTTCATATATTTCCTCAATAAAAGACTCAAGTGCATTTGATAAGCAAATATGATCCCCCTTTGCATATGCTGTAGTATAGAACTTTGTACCCACATCATCAATGTCACTAACCATCTCTTCCTCATCTTCATACCTGGCTCTTGATAGCATATCTGCAACTGGATTATCTTTTCCCGCAATATGCTCAAACTCAGGATTTAGTGACTTGATATAAGCAATCCACCTAAGCATAGCAATATCTGGAGTGGTACAACTTGCTATCATCCCAAGAAGTGGCAAGCAATCAGTCTCCACAAGTACAGATGCCCCAATAAGATATTCTTTTTCACATTTTAGAGCAGTGACTATCCCCCATAATTCTCTCTTGATCTGTGGATACTTTCGCTGCCGAAAGCTTAATACCTTTGCTCCAAATCTAATTACATACCTATGATCATCCTCATCATCTTGCCCTACTGCCCATCCAATCCCAGTAGGACTAGTATCAACTGTAACAATCACAGGCCTGCCACACTCATAATCTGCCTTTCTCAAAATGGGTGATGATTGGAGCAAATATTTCAGCTTCCGCATAGCTTTAATATGTATTGCACTCCACAAAAATTTTTGATTTTTCCTCAAAAGCTGATAAAGAGGATCTGCTACATGTGCATAATGTGGGATCCAAATAACATAAAAGGCGCATGCTCCAAGAAATCTCCTCAGCTCTGTAACATTAATGCATATTTCCTTCATTCTTTGTATTGCATCTATCTTGGCTGGACAAGGACGGCGTCCACTAGTACTACAAAGATGTCCCACTATTAGCACTTCACCAACCCCAAACACTGATTTCTGCCCAGATAAAGTAAGATTCACTTCTTCAAGCCTGGATAGAATCATGTCACAATCCTTTATATGATCTGCCACAAACTTGCGGCACCCTTTTGAATCCAAATTCCCATCTTTGTCTTTCTCCTCACAGCCCTTTATTGGCACATCATCCAAAAATGGCATAGTTTTTTGTGGTATGAAGTCCCGTAAGACTTTATTCATTCCATTCATCATATGTGCCACTGAGTTAGTGGCTCCCTGTGGTAAGGTACACATCCTTACTAATCCCAAAGGAGTTCTCATTGTGGTCAAGTCCCTGCTTTGCATATCCAGCTGGAACTGATCATATCCCGAATACAGATCACCCATAGAGTATATAGCTTTCCCTGCAAATGCTTCTGCAAACTCATCCACAATTGGACCTGCTCCCACGTTCCTGATTGTGACTTTGTTTACAGGTTGCATGTCTTGAATAAAGCGCAATGTCCCATTTTTCTTTGGTACTGTAAACCATCTATTGGAATATGGGGCACATGAAGGCTCCAAGATTCCCATCTTGATCTTTTCCTTTAGTAATTCCATCAACTTTGGCAAGAGAGCCTTTGGTACTGGAATTGGCCGCAGATTCCAAGGCACATGTGGAACAGTAAAGATCACCATTGGTGCTGTTACACTTGGATCAACACAACCAATCTCATGCGGCTGAAAGGCAAAAGCTTTCCCATGTTTTACAAGCATCTCCTCAAAGCATTCCCTTTCAACTGGCAACAGAAAATCCCTCTCACCAATCTTCAGCTCTTTCAGAGTTTCTTGAGTAAATTTATGCCCAATTTTCTTCGGATCTCTAAGATTTGGCTGCACAGAAGCTTCATCTATCTTCTCCTTGCTTCCTGGTGGCAAGGGCAAGGCAACTGGCTTCACCTTTTTTGCAACCGTTTTGTACTTTGTATCAACATGAGCATCCATCTTACAATTCATGTTTTTACATTCCACCCCCTCAAATTCCTGGATTATATCATACATCTCCACAGATGACACCTTTATCATTTCATTTCCACCTTGTAAGCATGCTCTTCCCATATCAAAAAGCACATCCATAGTATCTATAAATAACACCTCATCAAGCACCCCTGAAATAAACTCATTCTTCTCCAAAAGACCACACTGCTCAAAACTTTTTTGTTCATTTTGTATATGTTTTTGCATGCCACGCTTTAAATCCTTGCTTTTTACAAAAACCAGTGACCCATAGCTGGAGAATCCCTGAAAATTTGTTGAAAAACTATTTACATTGATTGAGTCCTGCGAGAACTCATTTCCCCTTGTACCATTGGAATCCCGCTTTACAATGGCACCTGGCCAAAATCCCTCATCTCCCTATAATTCATAAACTCTCTGTTTATCTTTGGGAGTGACTGTGCCCGAAGAGATTCACGATTCCTTTCATGATTAATGCAGACTGTCAAAAACTGAACAGCTTTTTTGCCATCTTTACTCCTTATTCTTGCATAACCTGAACCATCATCCAAAACCTTTGTTTCCATCCTTACAGCTGTAATGTAGGGTTGCCCAAGAATGAGGGGATACGATGACATCTCCTGAACAAAGAAATTCTGATCATCCTTCACATCCCCTATAGTTACCCTTACATTTGGACATGCTGCATAAAGCTCTCCAGATGAATTATTAGCTGCTTTAATCATCCACCCATGATCCACATCCATTGGCCACTTACATTTGTTGTAGAGATTTTTAGCCATAAGATTTATTTCAGACCCATGATCAATTAGAGCGACATATGGCTCTTCCAAATCACCTATCTTGACAAGGGTTTCAGTGGTGGCTCTTGCCCAATGGCTCCTGGAGTAATGACTCTTTGTAAGAACTTCTTTTTCATCATCCTCTTCCACAAAACGCACTTGTCGTGCCCCATCAGCAGAGTGATTACATTCCACCACATTTTCTCTCTCTTCCTTTTTCTGTACCTGTACACCATGAGTCTTGGAAGTGCTTGCCTCCCCTTGTGATGGAATAGATTCAATTATGGACTGCCTTTTTCTTCGTATAATATCTATTATTTCATCATGAAATTCTTTCTTTGCAATTCCCAAGACTTCCCCTAGTGTGAATTCCACCCTGCTGTTTAGAATTCTCTCTTCAAGCACCTTTTTGAGATCTGTTGCAACTTCAATATCAGATTGAAGCTTGTAGAGTGGACTTTTCCCTTTACCCTTCTCCTTCATTTTTGCTGGCACTTCTTCCATTGAAACATCATGTGGAGGTCTGCTTTGTTGTGGAGGCATATGTGATGGCCCAGGATCCTTCTTTTCACTTCCACGTGTAACTCTTTTTGATGGCCCTCCTTCCTCATTTTCCCTTTTACGTTTCTCCTCTACCTGTGCCTCATTATTTTGGCATTTGGCAATATAGGCATGAATGGATAAAGAATCCACAGGCTCCTCCCAGCCAGTCTCAAGGCGTATACAATCACCTGCCTCATGCAAAGCTTGCTTTGACACTTTCTTTGATGCAATTAATTCCATTGTTGACGGCCAAAAATTCTCATTCTCATAATCCTCATCATTCTCAAATCCCTGCTTTTGTTGACCAACCTTTAATCCATAGGTTGCTGCCTCAACCATAGAAATGGCATGACTAGCAGCCATATCTTCTACCAGCTTTTTCATCCCTCCTTTCCCAAAGTTTGTACTCAGCGGAAGACCAGTCTCTGTAAGATGGATTTTCCCATCTTTGAAGAACACAAGTTGATTTTTAAGAGCTTCTTTATAGCTGGTACAATCCTTCTTTGCATGCTCTGGGTCATCACACCATATGCATCTATATGTAAACCCTTCTTTGATTTGAGGCCTTTGCATAGAAACCTGCCCCAATGGTAGACCTTTTTCTTCGATTCTGGACATCTTCAATTTTAAATCACGCATACCCTTGATAAGCTCATCCATCGGCCCATCTATCTTAGGAATTGTAGCTACTGGCTTGGATAAATTCTCAGGGGTAACAGCAGCTATGGGGGTTGCAGAGCCCATCACCATTTTATCCCTCCTCCGCTGCCGCTTTGCTAACATAGTAACTGCATCCTCAACATCATTCCAGTCACTCTTTAATCCTTGCTCTGTATTTTTATCCTCAAGGAGGATTTCCAATGTCTCTTGGAGATCTTTCCCAGCTGCCTGCAAGAAGAGCTCTGTCTTTTCTCTGTCCAAAGTTGCACGCTCTATTCTTGACAACTGGGCATAACGCTTCTCAAACTCCCTTAGCAATTCCGTGGCAGAAATTCCCATTTTAGGTTTTGTGACCCATTCCAAAAAAGTTCGTTTAGTCACTCGCTCAGAATCCTCCATGAAGTATTCATCTTTTAAGGCAAGCTTGAATTCTTCCCAATTTCTGCCACCCTGTGCTGTCTGCAATCCTTTTATGCGCTCTCTTATTTCAGGAACGCATACCAACTCGAAACTTCGAACCATATCCTCCTCGGTCACCCTATTTAGCTCCATCTCCTTTATATAATTGCGCAGATACTTTGTAATGTCCTTCCCATCAAATTGATCTACCTTTTTCACAATTGATTGTAAGGCTTTGGTCATGGAAATCTGTCCCCTCTCAGCAGCTTGTTGCTGTTGCATGTACATGGAAAACATTTGGAACATCTGCATAACTCCAGGGTCAAAATGAACCCCCTGGCCCTCAGAATTCTCAGCCATAGCTTCCCTGTATGTTTCACCACACTCTCACCCCAGCAGTTTCACGTCGGGTTCACCAAAGTTGTCGTGAAGTGTGCGGAGTAGCCAGGAAAGTACAAAACTTCTAGCTGTGAGAGTGAATGTCAAATCCAACAAGGAATTTCACGTACAAGATTTCCCAAGGAGTATTGAACACCATTATTTCCATTGTCAAATACATGTGTCCTCTTCCCTCAATACATCCTTGAGTTCCTCCAGGTGAATGCACAGATTTGCATGAAATCCTTTGAACCATTCACATGTGGGCATAACAAAGATTTCCAGTTATTCCAATATACATGTGTCCAGCTATATCCATTACATCCAGTGCCTTCAAAACTGTTATTTCGAGATGTACTTTATCACCTGAAAACCTGCCTTAATGTCCTAACATCTCACAAGCAAAATATAGCATTTGGCATAGCTTTGACATACTCATAATTTTCAAAATCCATATGAGAAGAAAGTAAGGCAAATTTTCCTCAGCTTCAATGCATTTTTCACCAATCACCGAGCTCCAAATTCCTTAGCTTCTTCCCCAAAAATCCTTCTATTCAATTCCAAACTTCTTTTGATATATATATATGGGTTAAACGATTCTCTCAATTCGTATAGAATGAGAGTAACATTTAAGAGAATATATATATATATATATATATATATATAAAACACTTAGCTTTCGAGTTGCATGCGTGGAACTCCACCAACCGTATGCTTCATATCAATTATGCGAGGGTGAAACAGCTGGAGAAGCTTTGCTCAGTGTTGGTTTAGAAATTAGCTTTTCCCATAAATACATCATTATGTTGTGCTAGAATTACTCTCTAATTCTAGCACCTACAAAGCATATACAGTCTATATATTTTTGAAATAAAAAAGCCTGGTCTTTTCGACGCTGTTATCAGACGCTGCATATATATTCTCCTCACTCTGCAATCGACGTTTCTTTCCGGTCGTTTTCTCCCTTTCCCCGCGGCGATCTCGGCGGCCAGCTATACATGCCATAGAAAGAAAACTGCCCGATTTCTAGAAAATCTCCAATATTTTGTTAACCTTAGCACTAAGGTTATGCCACCCATTATATGTTTCTTCTAACCTTAGCATTAAGGTTAGAAGTCTAATAGTAAGACATAACCTTATATTCGCTTCCATCATCCATAAAGGAAAACCACAATGCATGTGACTCTTGATATACACACAACATCATCCCTAAACAAAACCATTGCACCACTGTAGGCACACTTGCTTTGGAGAGCATGACACAAGCCCATAAGGCATTTTAGCCAATAATACCTTGAATTTCCTGCTTTGGCACAACTCAAGATTCCCAAAGCATTCTCACACCTATGAAGACATTCAATGAACTCCTCGGCACTGTGATACTCATTAAGTCTCCATTTCTCTTGACACCTTCATAGTTTATAAATTATCATGTCGGCCTATATGATTTATAGAATCCCCATTTACTCATTCAAGTATTTCTCCATGCCTTCATAAATACATTCCTTTGTGCATTGGTATGCCCTCATGCCATCATATATATCTGGATGCTTCTAACTTGCCCATGAGCTCTGAGTAACAGCAAAAACATCATCCTCCATACTCATATACAAAAAACCCCTAAATCTGACTCAGCCTCAGCTTGTCTTATTGAACCTCATATACAATATGAACATATGTACATAGCATCATATAATGACTCGTCATGGCACTTAACCTATGCATCTGGATGTGTATTTGACGGCCTCACATGCACGGTTTCATATCATAAACGTGCCATGGCACGACAACGTATATCTTCATCTTCTTTTGGTAGCAAGTCCTAAAAATTGACAACCACTGCTCTTCAAGGAGGTTGTCACATCGATCAAATCCTTGGGCAACTTGCCCTCAAGAATAAGCCCATACTCTGCATGGAGCTCCTTTGCCGAATGACAAAACTTTGCTAACTTTGGGTATGTATGATCATGAACATGAGCTGGAAAGACAAATGCAATCTTCCACTTTAGTGAACATCTTAATCCATATAGAAGGAGGGCGCAGAGAACCAAAAGCTTAAAGGGTGCTTACCTTTGATGGAAGATTTTGCAGTGGGAGGCGATGGTTTTGTTTTTGGAGATGCACTTGGTTCTCCTTCTATGGACTTTCGAGGGGGAGTGTTCCCAACTAAAGTTTGGTCTTCTACACAGACTTACGAGGAGTCATCTTCATCATGCTGCTACGGGCTGTGTGTGGCGGGGAAGGCAGTGGTTTTGTTTTCGCAGATGCGCTTTCTCCCATGGACTTCCAAGGCGGAGTCTTCCCCAGCAGCTGCAATGTTGTCTTCTCTAGTCTTGGCCACAGACTTTTGAGGAGTCATCTTCATCTTGTTGGAGATTGTGTGTTGAGGGGAGGAAGGTGGTGAGAATGAACCAGAAAGATGCCTCTGCTTCACTTGAAAGAAGGAATGTGTCAGGAAGGAATGTGAGGAGGGGAAGGAATGTGAGGGAGCTGTCCGCTCGTTTTCCTCTCCGGCTACTCTAAACCATAGAGTGGGGTGAGTCACTAATCATTTCTAGCAATCCACACGCATGAAGACCCCCACTCCCAATCATAACTGTCCAAAATTCCCTCCAAAGTTGCATAAGTGGTACCACCAAAAAGGGGAAATAGTGGTACCACCAATACGTGCTTTGACCCTTATACACATGAGGATATTGATGCAATGTTTAGTAGATTTTCTGAGAAACTAACTAGACATTCACATTCCCACATGTAATGTTTATTAGGTTTTCTAAGAAACTGAGGACTAGCATGTTGAGAGGTAGTGATTGGTTGTGCAATGCTACATTGATGGGTGATGGGTGAGTTGTGGAACACCTCGATTGAGAGGGGGTGTTGTGAGATGTAATCGCGGTGTGGTGTGTATGTGGGAAAGCATCCTAGAGGTGCAAGATATTGTGGCAAGATAAGAATGCCACATGTAATATTGAATGGTGTATGAGTGTTGACCAAAAGAGTGGAAAAGGAGTTACCACATGGATGATGATGTGTAAAGTGGGATAACGCTAGAACGCCTATATCATTGTATGGTTCACTTGAGATATGCAATAGAATTGAGTGTTGAGTGTGCAATATCTCTCTCTCTCTTATGGAGTTCTTAGTGTGGTATTATGTTACTTAATCTATGTATTTCACCATGATCAATCCTGTTTTAGGATTGTTTAACATGGTATCAGAGCTTGGGTGGGCTCTTGGTCATGGTGATGAATACTAAGTATTTCATTATGTATTAGCATTTTGATTAAGAAAAAAAATTATGCACACTCATATTATCATTTGGATTTGCATTTGTGAGGATTTGAGAGAGATTTAGAGCTGCCATTCTCAAGTTTGAGAGGAGATTTGCAACAAGGAGGTTGCATAGAAGCTTCCCAAGAGAGTTGCAAATGGGAGTTTTGCAACATGGAAAGCCTACTCATCATCAAAGAAGATGAAAATGCAGATTTCAGCAAGTATGAAGGCTATGAAGTCTTCAGTGTCATCAAGGAGAAGCTACCAAGGAGATTTGTAAAGGTAGTTTGGTGTTTTTGCCTCTAATTTGGTGTTTGAGCATGGAAGAATGCTCATATTTGAAAAGGGTTGCAATGTTGGGATTTGTGAATCCTATAGTTCTTTGCACTTGGGAAAAGAGCATGTGTGGAGGTGCATGCTTGTCAAGATGATGGCAAGTGAGATGGTGGATTCAATGGAGTTCACATGTGTGTGCAGCATCAAGAAGATGATGTACTTGTGGATGTTGCTCAAGGAGATGAGCAAAGTGGTGGAAGTTGTGGGAACTTTCAATATGTGTATGCTCCTATGGTTTCTCAATGGGAGAAACTTGACAAAGCACCTTTGAGTGGTTACATGCACAAAGGAGGAGCATGCATATTTGGGGCTCATGTCCATATTGATGGTCATTGTGAACCTCATGCAAGAGGTTATGGAGGTAAATCATTGTAGCTAATTGGAGCTGCATATGTACACAAGGAACTTGGGTGTCAAGTGGGTAGAGACATAACACAACCAAGGCTCAAAAGCAAGCTTGGCATCAAATGTACCAAAGGAAAGGCCGCACGAACAGTCCAAAGGACCTCAGAGGGCTTTTGTAAGATGAGGGGCTTAAGGAAAAAAAAAGTGTTTAAAAAAATGCATAAGCAGCAAAGGTATGTTGTCTGGCAATTAAAGAAGACAATGAGTGTAGAATTTGATATGGCGCAAGCGCTATGAAACAAAGTAGCAGAGATAGCAGAGAGAGCTGAGGATGCAATTCTTGCACAGGGCTACACAACAACCTGTGGCTCAGTCGAGATTCAACAAGAACGAGCAACAAGACAGAGGCAATGTAGGTAGAGAAACGATTCAAGTTGTGGCTATGGCAGAGAGTTGAAGTAAGCACACCGTGAGGAAGAAGAAGACCAAAGTGGGTCCCAAGCTGCAAATGGTGTAGCTTTGCAGATGCCAGAGAAGTAGGGAATGCAGCCTTGTAGAGATGGCGGGCTTAGAGGCTGAAAAATTGGGTTGCAGCATTGGTGCAAAGAGTGCAGAGGATGAAACGGGGTCTTGAGCAAAAAGAAGACCACGTGGAGATGAATCCGTTGGGGTCAGCCTTCATTGAAGAACCACCATGCATCGCCAACCTCGCAAGGAGAGGTAGTGATTGCAGTTGTGCAATGCTACATTGATGGGTGATGGGTGAGTTATGGAACTCCTCGATTAAGAGGGGATATTGAGAGATGTAACCACAGTGTTGTGTGTATGTGGGAAAGCATTCTAGAGGTGCAAGACGATAAGATGCAAAGGGTAGTTGCAAAGCACACATCTCAGGGTGACAGGTGTGAAGATCCACATTGCAAAGGCAAAGTGGATTTCCCTTTGTAAGACTTCGGAAACATAATGATAATATATTGCTATAATTTTTTAAGGGTTGATTTTACAACAACCTTGAAAATCTTAGAACCATCTTTAATACATGAACCTTTTAAGAAGATGTTCACAAACACATGAGCGTCCGCCGCTGCCCGGTTGTGGCCAAAAGGCATTGTATTTGTTTCACCCATGTATATGAGGGTAACCATACCCGAGCCTGCGTGCTCAAAATGAGATTTGTTTTTGTAATCACCCACATGGCCACTTCATCATCTCTGGAAAAACTAGGGGTTCCTTAGCTTGCATTTTGAAGTTTCTTCTTCTTTAGAGTGTTTCAATTCTTTACTTAGTCCTTCAATGCTTGCCATTAAGATTTTAGCCTTGAACCTTGGGCATAAATCTAGCACTTGTCTCAAGAGGACCTGTCTATCAAGTAGCATTGATACTACATTGGTTTACAACCAATCAGCATCCTTCTTGCTTTCTTCCAAGTTTCTTTCATTGTTGAGCTCTGCGTGCATCTTGTGCAGATTTTCGCTTGCCTCTGGTGGATTTGCAATGACTTCATATGAGCTATCCTCCTTCTGCTTGCCTTGCCTTCTTTCTATTTTCTTTATGGCTTGAATCCTCACCTTCTCTTGCTGATCATCCCAGTCCACAGCGCAGTGGTTCCGCTGTGAGCGAGTTGACTCAAAATGGACTTGGTGTCTAAGGTGGTAGACACGTGCACACATGTTCGTTTGATGGAAAATCCAATGTATCATTGAGGGGGAGTGTTGAGAGGTAGCGATTGCATTTGTGCAATGCTACATTATTGATGGGTGATGGGTGAGTTGTGGAGCACCTCGATTTAAGAGGGGGTGTTGAGCGATGTAATCGCGGTGTTGTGTGTATGTGGGAAAGAACCCCAGAGGTGCAAGATATTGTGGCAAGATAAGAATGCCACATGTAATATTGAATGGTGTATGAGTGTTGACCAAAAGAGTGGAAAAGGAGTTGCCACATGGATGATGATGTGTGAATTGGGATAAGGCTAGAAAGCCTATATCATTGTATGGTTCACTTGAGATATGCAATAGAATTGAGTGTTGAGTGTGTAATCTCTCTCTCTCTCTCTTATGGAGTTCTTAGTGTGGTATAATCCACCTTAATTATGTTACTTAATCTATGTCTTTCACCATGATCAATCCCATTTTAGGATTGTTTAACATAGCCAGACATTCAACTCCCACATTTTCATGAAAATATTTAAGGATGGATAAGTTTCTACTCCAACCCCATTCTTAATGACAAATGTCCCAAACTTCAAGGATTCATTAATGGGTACTTGTCTAATGAACAAGATGTGCTAGTGGGGCACTCAAGACCATTATAATTCAAATTCTTCATGTAGGAAAAGGTTCCAATCATGCAATATAAAATGCATTCTAAATATAGTAAATGGTTGGCCAAAGGATGGTGGTATTGAATTATTGGAGAAGCATAGTTATGGTAACACACAATACTACTCATAGGAGTTCCATGTGTTGTTCCAATATTTGGGTACATTAAAGATCACTTAGAGGTGGTAAAAGCAATTAAGGATTACATACGATATTAAAAAAGATGGGATGATGTTCAAGGATATGATGCAGCTTTCACCTTATACATTCGCCACGTAGAGATTGAGTATTGGGAGACCATGGTTCAAGCACTAGAGGTTATAGAAAAGATAAGAGAATAGAAAAGAATTCAGCCATCCATCTCTCTTATGTGCTTGTAACCTCTCTCCCAAATTCTTCTCAAACTAGTGTTATTGACGGTGATGACCCCTGGGTGATAGATTCCACACTTACACCACTAGTCCGGGTTGGTGAGATTATGGGTGATACCTAGCGGTTTATAAGCTGTGTGATATAGGTATAGTGCCAGCTCATGTAGTCGAGCTCACACTATGGACCAACCTTTGATAATTATAGGAAGAGAGTACTTTCCCTTATAGTATGTACTCTTATCTCTTTCATTTATGGTTGTAGATAAGATAAGCGCAAATGGTTGTAGATAAGAGAAGCGAATAGAAAACAATTAAGATAATCCATCTCCCTTGTGTGCTTATTGTTGAGATATTGAGCTCGACTAATACTACAGACATTCATGAACTGCTTGGGTGATAGCTTCAACACTTATCCCACTGGAATGGTTTGTGAAATTATGGTTGATATGCCGCTTATGAACAACAAGTAATGTGATAGCCACTTTGGAGTACTAAAATCATGGCATAGTTATAGTGCCATCTCATATAGTCGAGTTCACACTATGGACTGACCATTGTATGTTATAGTAGGAGAGTATGTTCCCATATATTATGTACTCTTATCTCTTTACGTGTATGGTTATAGATAAGAGAAGAAGATAGAAGAAAATTCAACCATCATCTCTCTCTCTCTTGTGTCTTGCTCTCTCTTATGTGTGTGTTTTTTCTTGCTCTCCCTCTCCCCCACATTCTTTGTATAATATCAAAGCTCCAGTTTACATGAGAGATAAAGATGCAAGGATAAAGGCAATCAAGGAAGTGGAAAAGGGGTAAGGGTATTTTGATCTCTTCTCCTCTTTGATTTTAGAGCAACAACTTTGCTAGTTGTTGAGAACTACAGGTGCACACGAAAGTCATTATCTCAAAATAAGGCATTCTCTTGGGTAAAGAAAGAAGACCATATTGTGTGGAATTCACATAATTAACTGTATTTTTTCCATTTTAGTGTGATTCAAGCACGTTGCAGGCCCCATTTTAACTCTATAATATTTTTGTGGGCACTCTATGAAGTGTCGATTTTGACTCTATATATGACCAATTTTTATGCAAAGCTTTGGTTGTAGGACGATCTGTGCAAAGAATCTAAGTGTTGTAGGTGCTTACAAATGTATGTATCTATGAGATTGGTTCACATGCAGTGGCATTATTAATAGGTTTATAGTACCACTACTATAGAAGGTTAAAGATTTATTATAAATGCATAAGGTTTTTTACAGCACTGTTTGGTAAGTTACTACAACTAAAGATGTCTAACAGTATATGATAGATTGTGAGTGAGAAGTTAGACACGAACAACTTCTAGGCATGGAAGTTAAGGATGACCAATTTCCTTATGGGAAAAGGATATTGGAAGTTTATCCAGGTGATGAAAAGGAGCTCAAGATTACTGAAGAAAATGTGACCCTTAAGCAAGTACATGCATATCAAGCATGGCACTAAAAAGTGAGAAAGGTGCTCTATTGGTTGTCTCAGTGTGGTATATTCTATGATTATGCATATACAGGATTCAAAAATGCCTAAGGAGGCTTGGGACACCTTGGTGAAGATGTATAACAAAAACACCTAAGCTTGGAAGATGTAACTTAAGTAGGAGCTGCATAATGTGAAGAGAGGAAAGCTAAGTGTAAACAATTACTTAGTGAAGGTTAAAGCCCTTGGTTCTATTAGCTCTCATGAGTAGATGTCCATGACCTTGAATGGTCTTGGCAAAGAATACAACTAGTTTCAGATCTCAATTAGGGTTTGAGAGAACTTTCTCTATTTTCACAAAGAGATTTTTCTTGTCATCTGTGGAGGAGATACATATTGGCGGAGGTTCATCCTTTGGAAATTAAAATAAGCAGGCCTTCTACTCAAATCATTGTCACTTGGTAGCAAAGGGTAACATAAAAGGCAAGATATTTACTTTGGATGTGAACATGCGTGAGGTGAAGGCAACCATGTTTGTGCATGGAATAGGTGGAGAATAGGTGCAGATATTGATATATGGTACAAGTACATTGGTCATGTGAATATACATCCCAATGTAGGTCCAAAATATTATCGAAGGTTTGCCAAAGTTTAAGGTTGATGTTATGTATAAATTATGTGAAGCATGATAGCTTGGTAATAAGAAGGCTAAACATGCTTTCTCATATGAAAAGCATGTCAGTGCAAGGCCATTGGATATTATAAATTCAAATGTATGGGGACCAACCAAGACTAACAGTTTCAAGTTGTAGGTATTATGTTATATTCATTGATGATCACATTAGAAAAGTGTGGGTTTATTTCATAAAGGAGAAATGTGATTTTTTTCTCACTTTCAGAGATTTAAAGCCTTGGTAAAGAAGGGAAAAGACATGCACATAAAATGCATGAGATCAGAAGGTGGGAAAGTATTTTTTTATTGAGTTTAATGATTTCTTAAGAAAGCTGGGAATCAAGAGACAGATGGTGTTGTAGAAAGGAAAACTACACACATTGCAAAAGTGGCACATGCCTTGATGTCTGAAAAGAATATGTTAGATTATTTTTAGGTAGAAGAAACCATTGAGAGCTGTTTCCAACTCCCACACTAACTCTACAACTAGCTAGCACCACAAGAAGGTTAGATAAGATTAGATACATAAGACACCACGCCCAAACACAAAAAAACACCAATTTGCAGTTCTTGGCTTTCCTCTCTTTAACTCGGTGGTCCTTGTTTTCCAAGATCTCACACTACTTGCATTTTCTGGCTCTTGATGAAAGATCTCCTCCGCGTAACGAATTCTGGGGTGCTAGCAACGAAAGTAGCACTTCTTGCGCGGGGCAGGGTCCCTCACTCGGGGCCTCGCCCATGTATATCTGAACAAGAGACTAATCCCTCGGTTCTTCCAAAACCGAAGCCGAAAAAATTTCTCTCGCCCGGAAAGCACGGGCGATTCCTCTAGGATATTTTTACTCTAACATAGTCTCATGAGCCTTAACTAACTGAACTGATATGACCGAACCCGTAAGTCGCATAGACAGATCAAGGAAAAGACTTGCACTTGGATCATAGAGACCAACGCTTTTTTCCTCATTGAGAGGCACAGCCGTTGATTCTTTTCCATAGATCAATTTTTATCGGGGATTTACTTCATCTATCATACCATAACAGAATTGAGTCTCATTTTAGGGATCCATCAGTCCAGCTCCCATCCAGTCCCGTGGGTTAGCCAATTGCCCAACCACTATAATGATGGGATCCATTTAAAAATTTGGGTAGGTTTTGTCTCGGGTACTAGGGAAAAGAGTTCCCACACCCCTTAGCCAGATATTCATGCAAACTTAAAACTAGTCACACACACCCCTTAGCCAGATATTCATGCAAACTAGTCACACCAACACCCAAATATGAAATTGCATTTTTCACAGATTCAGCTGTCTTTAAAACATTCTTTTAATGAAACTATAGTATCACTGATCATAATCCTCCAAAATATCCGGTTGAATCCTAATTTCCAATTTTTCCTTCATCGGTATACCTATGGCATCATTGGCAACCAGAATGCTCACCACCTGTCCACTCAAGGGTCTTTTTGATAGTTCCTAGCTCATAGTACCCGGTAATATATTCACTTATAAAAATCAAAATCCAATCTCCATTGAAGATCAGCAAGATCAACCAACAGATCCATATAAAAGAGCCATGGACTCATCCGTTGAGGACCAGCAAGGTCAGTCAACCAGATCCATGTCTGAATTCAGAAAACAACTCTTACTCCTTGATCCAATATATTTTCCCGGATGCACGTGTGGATATCTTCGGTGACCCAAAGCCCGAGCACCGTATGGTGAGCATCCTATAGGATCCTTCGCAGGTCACCTAGCGCTTTACTCTCATAGCCCGCTTCCCTGGTCCCTCATCCACTGTACCGGAAGCTCACCATTTAAATCGAACCGAGGCTGGTCAAGACCGACCTTGCTATGTGAGATGTCCTCCGTTGACTCTCCGTCAGCAGCTGTTGCAACTTTATCAGTTAGGTCTCCATGACCTCATTCACAAGACAGTCAAAATGCTTCCCCAGTATTCTTGACATGAAACACTCGGGTAAAAATAGGTCATAAATACAGTTTCTATAACGAACTCTCGTCTTTCCACATTGTTCCACATCAATCCACATTATTTAATCCACATCCATTTCATATGTATTCTCATTCTCATCCAATCACATCATTTTCATCTCATCACATCTTTCCTCATTTATCCTCATCAGATCTCATCCACTCGCATCCACCCATCCACTCGCATCCACCCATCCACATCTCATCCATTCATATCTACCCCGATCCATCCACATCACATCCATTTCACCTCACATCTATCCATTTCACATCACATCACCTCCATCCATTAGCATCCATCACATCACATTCATTCATATCCATCACATTCATTCTCATCACCATCCCATCACATACATTCTATCCACATAACATCACATCACATCTATCCACATCATATCTCATTCATACACATCTCATCTTATTCATCCACATCCATCCAATTGTTCATATATACGACTACCCACATCTATCCATACATTCATATCTATCACTTCACATCCACATATATTCATGTCACATCACATTTCTTTACATCACATCACATTCTTTCACATACACATCCACATCCATTATTTCACATACACATTCACATCCATTCTTCACATACACATCCACATCCATTCCTCACATACACATTCACATCCATTTTCATCACATACACACCACATCCATTCTTCACATACACATTCACATCCATTTTCATCACATATCATCCACATCCATTCTTCACATACACATTCACATCCATTTTCATCACATATCATTCATTCACATCCCATATCATTCATTTACATCTCGATTCACATGACATCACATCTCATTCATTCATTTACATCTATCTGATTCACATCACATCTCATCACATCTATTCACATCACATTACATCTATCTATTCACATCACATCCCATCCATCCATTCATTCACATCTATCTGATTCACATGGCATCTCATCACATCTATTCACATCACATTACATCTCATCCATTCACTCAAGGACCACTTCGTTGGCCCTCGCCCATCGTACTGGAGGCTCACTAATTTTCAACCATACCGAGGCTGGTCAGGACCTGGGCAGGCTTTGTCGCGTGAGTCGTCCTTTGAACACTCTGTGGACGCGAGCTGATTGCAACCGAACTTCCCTTAGAAATACATATACCAAATTCTCCCTCCACATTCTGGCCTAAGACAATTCTTTTAAGAAAACAGGGTTTCTATGCAAGTTTTCAGTTTGATTTTCTTTTGAATACGAGGAGTATCTCTTGAATCGGTATCCCCAAAACTTCTTGATCGCAATTCTGAATTTCATACCAGAATTCCTTGAATTCTATAACCTTGATCCATAGATCAATTCGAAGGGTCTCAAACTTAGTTTCAGATTTGGCGGGAGTTTTGAGTATATTTTTTTAAACTGGTAACACCTTCTTTCCTCGAAACTAACGAAAGAGTTTGGTCTTGGTCATAGCCTAATTCAAGGTTCAAGGTTCGAGTTTGGTCTTAGTCATAGCCTGACTCAAGGTTCGAGTCAGATAATTGAGTTACTATTTTACTGAATTTCTTTCTTTGAATATTAACTTAACTGATTTCTAAATTAGTTACGAATTTCAATGATGAGGAATAAACTAATCATTTATCTAAATATTTCGATCTCGATAGATTTTCTAAATTTCTTTTTACAATCCGTGTGAATATAAAACAATAGAATTTTCTCTCTTAGAGTATTTAATTATTCATTTATCAAATACTTATAGAATTTAAACATAGAATTTAAGAGAATTCTAATTTTGATATAAAAATTCTTTATGCATCTAATTATGCATAAAAATCAACTTCAATGGGAATAACACTTTAATTTAAAAAAAAATCCTTTTATGCATCTATTTACGCATAAAATCAAATTTAATAGGAATAACACTTTTAAAATAAAAAGAGTTTCTTTATGCATCTATTTATGCATAAAAATCAATTTTTATAAGAAAAAAGCTCTTATAATAATAAAAATTCCTTTATGCATCTTTCTATGCATAAAAATTAAATTTAATAAGAATAACACTTTTATAATTAAAAAATTCCATTATGCATCTTTATATGCATAGAAATCAAATTTAATAAGAATAACACTTTTATAATTAAAAAATTCCATTATGCATCTTTATATGCATAAAAATCAAATTTAATAAAAATAACACTTTTATAATAAAAAAATTGCATTATACATCTTTTTATGTATAGAAATCAAATTTAATAAGAATAACACTTTTATAATAAAAAAAATTCCTTTATGCATCTTTCTATGCATAAAAATTAAATTTAATAAGAATAACACTTTTGTAATAAAAAATTCCATTATGCATCTTTCTATGCATAGAAATCAAATTTAATAAGAATTACACTTTTGTAATAAAAAAATTTCCTTTATACATCTTTCTATGCATAAAAATCAAATTTAATAAGATTAACACTTTTGTAATAAAAAATTTTCTTTATGCATCTATCTATGCATAAAAATAAAATTTAATAAGAACCCAGTATTGCTTCAAACAATAGTAGAACCCTCAATTCCTCAAGCCAAGGAGAGCTTACAAGCTCCATGTAAGCTAATTTTCTTACTTTGTTTTACAAATTTTAATGAAAAATCTATGGTTTTCTTGATTTTTATGAATTGCATATGATTGAATTAAATTCAAATAGTATGCCTTTGATGAAAAGGCCACTCCCTTCTCTTCTTTACATTCCAACCCTTCTTAATCCTAGAAAGATTAACTAAGTGATTAATTAAACTATTCTTATTGTTTACTCTCTTGAATTTAGAAAATTGTATAGATTAGAGTTTTATAATTTTAAATTGGATTAATTGAGTTAATTGTAGAAAGATAAAAATGAGAAACGGTCAACCATACAAAGGAGGTTATGGCAAAATTTTCTAGAATTTTGGGAAAAAGAAAGTTTGTTTTTATGTTATTCCAAAAGGGTAATTCCCACCATTTTTGCATCTAAAAGAAATATTCTAATTACTCCATGTACATATTCACCTATGAATATGCATGGATATTACTGATATTAATTATCAGATTTGATTTCTATGCATAGAAAGATGCATAATGGAATTTTTTTAATTACAAAAGTGTTATTCTTATTAAATTTGATTTTTATGCATAAAAAATTGGAGAGGATTAGGCCAAAAACAATTGAATTATTAAAAAATTCAATGTAGATGGCTCAAGACATGAGTAGAGTAACAATGTATAAACACCATTAAGCTTTTACAAAGGGAGAGGCTTCTATTTATAGGAAAAAGTGGGCCTCTAACCAAGCAAAATGATTCTAGAATTTTCCAGATCAGTTTGGTCAATTTTTGACCATTTTTGGGTCAGTTCAGCTTACTTTTTGGATCTAGTTTTAAATTAGGAGAGAGGAGAGATGAAAATATCTTATTTTATTGATTGAAAATTGGGGGTAATGATGAGAAAAAGGCGCCTACTTCATGAGGGGAGATCCCCACACTGAGGTGTCAAAATTCAATTTTTTAATTCTTTTCTTTGGTCCTTAGTCCACTCTTCATCTTATGTGAGCATTTAATCATTTTTTTGGGAGGGGGGTTTCTTTTATTCTTCAATTTATCTCCTCCCTACACTTGGATTGATCCTATTGGCCCATAGGAACCTTAATTAGACCATAATCCAAATTCTTTTGAAAATCTGGACCCTTAGGCTAAGGTCCTTTATACCTATTTTCAATTAATTCCAATTGCACATTGGAAAGTTCTTTTTGAATTTCTGTTTCACAAGGAAACCCCTTTTAGACACTAGGAGGAATTTTATATCCAAAAATATCTCAATTTTGAATTATCTCTCTCTAGATATTTTCTCTCTCCAGGCCAAAACAGGGTAAAACAGGATCTTTCTTTTATTTCAGAGAGGGGAATAATTAATAAGATCAGAAGGGAAGATTCTTACATCTGTACACCTCAAAAGTTGGAGGGAGGAATCTTACATCCTACCCCACTTAAAAAACGCGAGATGTCCTCATCTCGCAAACTAGAGGACAACTCTTTCTCTTAAGATCCAACTGATTCTGGGGTTCCTTATAGTCTGGTCAACCCAACAGAATCCTAGGATAAAGATCCCTTATATAGAACTCATCATTAGATAACGATTCATTCAGATCATATCATTCATATCTTTAACACAATAATGGTCCATTAGAGCGAAATTTCCATCTGAACTGTCCTCCATTAGAATTTCAATTATACAGATTTTTAATTTGTCATCCCTTAACTTGATCCACTGGGTCAAGTGTTAATAGCAGCAATCTATCAGCACAATCCACTAATCTCATAGTGATTTGCTGAAGTCATTATCGTCATTCCAGTTTATGAACATCATCACAGGGACCATTTCATCCTCATTGTGGTTTTGCTCAGCTTATCGCTTTTCAACCAAAATTCAAGAATCATCATTTTTCAATCAGAATCCAAATCAACTCATCAGTTCTCAACTAGAGATTTAAAATCATATCAAGCACATTCGAATTCATCATCTAGATAGCATTTTTGCTTATAATTTCAAGGTCTTAGATTTACTCGTATATACTGCCACCAGTAAAGAGCTGCAGTTCAATTTGTATGAATTTCATCACACATTTCTAACTTTTTACTATTACTTCATAATTTTTTGACATTTTTGGCTTCTCGGTTGATCCACTTTAGCCAATTCGCTCTGATACCAGCTGAAAGATCCATGTCCTCTCCGCGCAATGAATTCTGGGGTACTAGCAGCGGAAGTAGTACTTCATACGCGGGGCAGGGTCCCTCACTTGGGGCCTCGCCCACGTATATCCGGACAAGAGACTAATCCCTCGGTTCTTTCAAAATCGAACTCGAAAAAACTTCTCTCGCTCAAAAAGCATGGGCGATTCCTCCAGCATACTTTTACTCTAACGTAGTCTCTTGAGCCTTAACTAACTGAACTGATTTGACCGAACTGGTAAGTCGCATTATAGACAGATCAAGGAAAAGACTTGCTTTTGGATCATAGAGACTAACGTTTTTTTCCTTATTAAGAGGCACAGTCGTTGATTCTTTTCCATAGAATAATTTTTATCTGGGATTTACTTCATCTATCATACCATAACAGAATTGAGTCTCATTTTAGGGATCCATCAGTCCAGCCTTAACTCCGGTCCCATGGGTTAGCCAACCGCCCAACCACTGTAGTGATGGGATCCATAATAATTTGGTTAGGTTTTCTCCCAGGTACCAGGAAAAAGAGTTCCCAGACCCCCTAGCTGAACATTAAACTTAAAACTAGTCACACCACTTACACACCCAATATGAAATTACCTTTTTCACAGATTCAGCTGTCTTTAAAACATTCTTTTAATGAAACTATAGTATCACTAATCTTAATCCTCCAAAATATCCGATTGAATCCTAATTTCTAATTTCTCCTTCATCGGTGTACCTATGGCATCATTGGCAACTAGAACGCTCACCACCTATCCACTCAGGGACCTTTTCGATAGTTCCTAGCTCATAGTACCCGGCAATATATTCACTTATAAAAATCAAAATGGAATCTCCATTGAAGATTAGCAAGATCAACCAATAGATCCATATAAAAGATAATAAGAATAACACTTTTATAATAAAAAAATTTCCTTTATGCATCTTTCTATGCATTAAAAACAAATTTAATAAGAATAACACTTTTGTAATAAAAAATTTCATTATGCATCTTTCTATGCATAGAAATTAAATTTAATAAGAATAACACTTTTGTAATAAAAACAAAATTTTTTAATGCATCTTTCTATGCATAAAAATCAAATTTAATAATAATAACACTTTTGTAATAAAAAATTTACTTTATGCATTTTTCTATGCATAAAAATCAAATTTAATAAGAATAACACTTTTGTAATAAAAAAATCCCTTTATGCATCTTTCGATGCATAAAAATCAAATTTAATAAGAATAACAATTTTGTAATAAAAAATTTTCTTTATGCATCTTTCTATGCATAGAAATTAAATTTAATAAGAATAATAGTTTTATAATAAAAAAGTTCCTTTATGCATCTTTTTATACATAAAAATAAAATTTAATAAGTATAACACTTTTGTAATAAAAAAATTTCCATTATGCATCTTTCTATGCATAGAAATCAAATTTAATAATTAATATCAGTGATATCCATGCATATTCATAGGTGAATATGTACATGGAGTAATTAGAATATTTCTTTTAGATGCAAAAATGGTGGGAATTACTCTTTTGGAATAACATAAAAACAAACTTTCTTTTTCCCAAAATTTTGAAAAATTTTGCCATAACCTCCTTTGTATGGCTGACCGTTTCTTATTTTTTATCTTTCTACAATTAACTTAATTATAAAACTCTAATCTATAAAACTTTCTAAATTCAAGAGAGTAAACAATAAGAAGAGTTTAATTAATCACTTAGTTAATCTTTCTAGGATTAAGAAGGGTTGGAATGTAAAGAAGAGAAGGGGATGGCCTTTTCATCAAAGACATAGCATTTGAATTTAATTCAATCATTTGCAATTCATAAAAATCAAGAAAACCATAAATTTTTCATTAAAATTTATAAAAAAAGTAAGAAAATTAGCTTACATGGAGCTTGTAAGCTCTCCTTTGGCTTGAGGGATTGAGGGTTCTACTATTGTTTGAAGCAATAGTGGCCACAAATTCACTTTGGAGAGGATTAGGCAAAAAACAATTGAATTATTAAAAAATTCAATGTAGATGGCTCAAGACGACAGGAGTAGAGTAACAGTGCATAAACACCATTAAGCTTTTACAAAGGGGGAGGCTTATATTTATAGCAAAAAGTTAGCCTCTAAACAAGCAAACTGATTCTAGAATTTTCCAGATCAGTTTGGTCAATTTTTAACCATTTCTGGGTCAGTTCAGCTTACTTTTTGGATCTAGTTTTGAATTAGGAGAGAGGAGAGATGAAAATATCTCATTTTATTGATTAAAAATTGGGGGTAATGATGAGAAAAAGGCGCCTACTTTATGAGAGGAGATCCCCACATTGAGGTGTCAAAATTTAGTTTTTTAATTCTTTTCTTTGGTCCTTAGTCCACTCTTTATTTTATGTGAGCATTTACTCATTTTTGGGTTTTTTTTAATTCTTCACTTTATCTCCTCCCTACACTTGGATTGATCCTATTGGCCCATAGGAACCTTAATTGGACCATAATCCAAAACTTTTTAAAAATCTGGACCCTTAGGCTAAGGTCCTTTATACCTATTTTCAATTAATTGCATTTGCACATTGGAAAGCTCTTTTTGAATTTTTGTTTCAGGGGAACCCATTTAGACACTAGGAGGATTTTTATATCCAAAAATATCTCAATTTTGAATTACCTCCCTCTAGACATTTTCTCTTCAGGCCAAAACAGGGTAAAATAGGATCTTTCTTTTATTTCAGAGAGGGGAATAATTATAAGATCAGAAGGGAAGGTTCTTACACTTGTACACCTCAAAAGCTAGAGGGAGGAATCTTACACTTGATATCTCTTGATCTTGACACTTACCTGATCCAACTAGTCCTATTTGTGACACTTCTTGTTTTGACCAGTCTTGCTCCGACTAGTCATAATACGTTTGTTCTCCAATCAGTCTTGTTTTGGACAGCTCTCTCTTGGACATCTCTCACCTGGACAACTTTTTATTCTAACACTTTCCTAATATTGACTGGTCATAATTTGACCAATCCTACTTATAACACTTCCTATTCCGACTAGTCTTAGTCCTCATACTTTCTTTCTCTGATCAGTCTTGTTTCAAATAGATTTGACCTGGACAGCTCTTGATTTTGATAGTTACAAGTCTTGATCCTATTGGTCCTACTCCCTAAACTTCTTCTTTTGACCAATCTTGATACTTTTTTGCTCCAATGAGTCTTGTTTCAGAAAGCTTTGACTTGGATAACGCCTAATTCTAACACTTACGTGATTTGACCAGTCCTGATCATCCGACTAGCTGTACTCCTAACACATCCTATTCCAACCAGTCTTGCTCTGACCAATCCTGGTGCTTTTATGCTCTGAGTCTTGTTTTGGATACCGTTGATAATGAATAGCTCCTGATTGTGACACTTACCTAATGTGATCATTCTTGCTTCTACCACTTCATATCCCGACCAGTCTTTCTCCGACCAGTCTATGAGAGGATGTGAAGCTCCATGTAGCTAGCTCTATAAGAGGACTGGGTCAAGATAAACTAGAAAAAGACACTATGATTGAATCCCCTATCTTCCACACTCCCACTAATAGATAAAACTACACTTAAAATAATTTCACCCCTTTGAGTCTATTCTCACACTGAATTTCAACTCACACCACACTCATTAAGACAAACAATTAAGAACCACAGGTAGCTAAATTCTCTCTGATGATGTAATAGCTCATGTCTTATAGAAACTCAACAACCAAGAAGCAACTCACTCAAGCATGACCTTCTGAAGACTTAGGTAATATTCAGCATGAAACCATAAAGATTATTAGAGAAGCTAAGTAAACATGAAGGTGCTCAGTACTCATCAACTAGTAAGAAAGACAAACATGACAAGATTTAAGAACCAAAAAAAAAACAGAGTTAAAGATTGGAGTCCTTAAATTTTTTTTTCTTTGCTGAAATGTTTGCACTGACCCTATGTTTCATGCATAGAGGAGAGAGTGAGAGATAACATAGTGTTTCCAAATTCTTCCATAGATTCTGCATTTTCTTCAAACCCTTCACCAATCATCTCCCAAAACATCAAATCTACAAAGCATATATATATACATATAAAACCAAAACCTCCCACACTCTCTCTCTACCACCCTCTCTCTCTATTTCTCTACCATGTCCCTTAGCCAAAACCTCCTTTTTATATAAAACCAAAAATAAGATTATTCTACCTTCCTTCCTCCTGCCGCGCCTGATACCTTTGAATTCCAATTCCTTCTTTCCTTTTTTTGTTGCATTTGTTATTCTAGATCTCTCCGCATCATCACGATTAGCTTACCTTTTTAGTAGGTGCATGGACTTTACATGACTTCCATAAAACTAACTACGTACCCACTAGTCCTTTTGCATAGAAAATAATAATTACTATAGATAGCTATCTAGATTATGCCCATTAGTTACCACTGATGCAAGGACACTATTGAATACAAACACATCTCATTGAGATGAAGTCAAGTAGCTTTACTATTATCATCTACACTATTGTGAGAAGAAGTGAGTAGAAGACCTTGTATCCTAAAAACCTACATCATAGACAACCACCTCCCTGGAAGATGGTACATTCATGTACCATCTTAACTTGATGATGTTCCACTTGCACAAACAAGTGTGGAAGCAAATCATCTAGATTACTAGCATAATTTGAATCCCAATTTTTTGGCCACAATCCATGGAAATAGGAATTTAACCTCCAACCATTTACTTTTCTCTTATATAGGGTACATCCAAGTTCTCTAGTTGATAATAACCTGCGGGAAAAGTAATGTGAAATCTAAAAGGGCCTTCCCATTTGTGCTGAAATTTTACATCATGTCTTTTATCTAACTTGTTGTTGTACCTGAGTGCCAATGTTTCTACTTTGATTTTTTTTCTACTGAAAACTGCTCATCATTTTGTTCTCCTTTGAAGCTGTAAAGCCTCTTTCTGACTCATGGCATCTTGTCTTTTGAGTTGCATCCTATTTGGCATTTCCTCCCTTGGTATAGCAGATATCTTTTTTAAATACCACATACTAAGCACATCAAGCTCAATAGGATGTAGGGCCTCACGAACAGAGCCCGTCTGGGATGGAGAGGACATTCGGGTCCATGGGCATTCCGAAACGGAGGAGGTGCAACCAGCTCATGAGGTTTTCTTGGAGAGGGTGGGTAGGAAGGTCGAAGAAGATTTGGGGGTGGGTAAAGGAAATGAGGCCTTGGAAGAAGAGCTGAGCTAGGAGGGCGATGGTGTAGAGTGGGAGCTTGGTGAGGATATATGTGTATGTGGTGTGGGAGAGGGGTTTGTCGAGGAAGATGTTGTGTTGAAGCAAGTTGAGGCAGACGGTCCTGTAATGTATGGGCTTTGGAGAGGGATGGCGAGGATAGGGAGTTCCATTCATAGTGTACATCAAGGCATCAACCTTCTTCTTGATGGCATTGGAGGAGGGGCCAGAGGGTGTTGGTGATGGATGTGTGGGTTTTGCTTCCACGGCTTCCAGTTTTGCCTCTTTTTGGTGGAGTGCCTCCTCTGTTATCTCTTACGGTAGTGCTGGAAGTCAAGATTTGTTCTGTTGAGGGTCTCTTTCGTCTCGCTGAGGCTCTTTGCTGGAAGTCCTTGACTCAGCTTGGGTGAGAGATAGGTCGTGGGTAGCCCGTTGTGTTGCCTCTTGTGCTGCTTGGAGCTAGTGCTGGAGTTCTAAAATAGAGGAGAGGGCATTAAACAAGTGCTGCTCCTTTTCGTCGAGGACCTACTATAGATAGATGTTGTTGAGTGTAGTACAGGGCCTTTGCATAGTGCTTCTCATAAGCCTTTCAAGAAACATTTGTTGTTGTGCTAATGAAACAAGTGCTCCTCCTTTTCGTCGAGGACCTGCTATAGATGGATGTTGTTGAGGGTAGTACAAGGCCTTTGCATAGTGCTTCTCATAAGCCTTTCAAGAAACATTTGTTGTTGTGCTAATGAAGCAATCTTCTGGTAATAAATGTAGTCTATCATCTGTGTGATGAGCTCGTGGACCGTGTGTGAAAAGCCATGGGTGAAGTCTTGAACTTCCCCATGTGATTCACGGACGCAATTTGCATAAGTTTTGATGGATTTGAAGTTTCTAGTGCATGCCTAGTAGAGGGTTTCCACCACGGTATGATTGAGGAGACGAGAGGACCACTTCTGAGGGAAAGAAGAATATCCTACGGGGGTGGGGTTTCAAAAAGGTTCTATTCCAAAAAGGCCTGCATTTGGGCCTCCTCCTCAGTGGCCTTGCCTTTGGCTTCTTCAGCTTCTTGCTCTTCGAGGGTGGGGCCTTGGCTGGATTGGGGGGAATGGGATCTTTGCCTTTAGAGTCTAGGTGATGACTCTTTGGCGGTTGGTGAATTGGGAGAGGATTGGGTGGGAGGTAGAGAGATGGGGACTACATTGGGTCCACTAAGCTCTCCACTACCTTGGGAAGCTCCTCTCATCTAGCGGCATGATAGAGGACTTTTGTGAGGAGGGTGGCGGCCGTGAGCTTGCCATGGGGTTTAGAACAAACTGCATACAATTCCTTATGTAAATAGTCTGCCTAGTTGAAGAGCGTTCCTTGGTGGACTCTAGCCAATGTTGATAGACAACATCTGCTAAAGCGGTCTATCCACCATGTGGTCGATAAAAAAGATAGTGCCCTTGCTGGCATCACAAGATCCTCCTGAGTGATATTTCTCCATTCCACTCCGTCTTTGGCGGTGCTACTCCTAAAAGTATCCTTAGTCACAACGGGGTGGTGAGCCGCACATATGGTTGGTCCAATCTAGGGAGGTGGAGGGCATCATGGATCAGGTCGACGCTGACATACTATTTGCACGTGTCCTTTATTGTCTAGTACTTGACCTGTGGCCTGGTTTGCATCATAAGTCTCAAGAAAATAGGCAGTTGTATAGGTCAGTCCACATGGCTCCATAGTGGGGGTAGGTCGCAGAGCCCAAGCTGCTCTAGGCGGGCTACGAAATGGTTAGATCAACATCAATGGCCATGTAGCACGTTTTGAAAAAATACAATAGCTTGCTCCACTTTATGATTGTTCTTCATAATGGAGTGAACTGTGTGACTACTGACTTGCTTCATAAGATGTTCCCCCAGATGTGAAAATTGGGTTGGGTGTGGCAGCTGTAGTCCCCTCGAAGCATCCCCCTCTGCTAGGCGCTTCTTCTCCTGAGGGGCAAGGTGCTCGAGGACCTCGAGGGGAGAAGTCAGAGGTGTTGGCTATGGTGAGGGGGGATGGATAGAAAGGGAAAGTTTGAGAAACAATTTGGTAAGAGTTCGAGTAGAGTGAAAGAGAAAAGTGAGGAAATAAGAGGGGTGGGCCCATATATATAGTTTTTAGAAGGACACGGTCATGGCATTCCTAGGAAATGGGCATATGCTTTTGAATGGTACTGCCATACTGTTGAGATATCGAGCTCATCTAGTGAGGCGGTGGACACTGATGACCCGCTTGGGGGATAGGCCCCACACTTACACCATTGGCATGGTTGGTGAGATCATGGGTGATATGCGGCCAGTGGGATGATAGGCTGTGTGACAACCATTCTAGAGACTGGCATAGTTATAGCGCCAGCTCATTTAGTTGGGTTCACACTATAGAGAACCCTAGTATGTATTTGGTTGAGTACCTTTTCATATGTGAGTACTCTTATCTTTGTATATGGAGTGTTGAGTGTTGAGTGAAGAGTGAAGAAGAAGAAGATTTTCAGCCTCTCACCTTGTGTGTTCTCTATTAGGGTTTTGTGAGTGTGTGTGTGCTTGCAAGAGCTCAAGCTCTCTTCTCCCCTGCATCTTTTCATGGTATCAAAGCCTGGTTCATGCTAGGGCTAAGCTGCAAGCAAGAGAAGCACAGAAAGCGATACGAGGGTAAGAGCTTCAACCACTCTTCCCCATTTGTGTTGGCGACTACACTCTATCGGGAGCTCTACACGAGGCACCGGCAAACAATCTCTGATTGAGGAGCTTTCTTCGTGGGAGTAAAGCTATAGGGCAACTATGTTGTCATATTGGACAATATTTTTTTTGGCCGAAAAGGCATTTCAAATGCGTCTCGATCTCCGTTTTTCAGAAAGCAGGCGATTTCGAGCACTGCGGGTAAGTCATCGATTCTCTGTAGAACTCTGTTTTAAGAACTGTGGGAAGACAGATTGGCTGTGCAGACACTGTGTGTGCTGCAAGGAGGTCAACAGTTGCCATTGGGTGTATGTATGCTTATTGAGGTCATTGGTTGTGACATTTGAGTGTAATACAGTAGTACCGCTCTGCAGGAAATACAATAGTTTGTGTAGGACAAACTAGAGTGCTGTTTCTGGTAAATTTGTGTGTCTGGCAAGATGTCAAATGATGGCATAACCTAGATTGTTGCTGAGAAGCTTGATAAGAACAACTTCCATGCTTGGAGGTTCAGGCTGACAAATTTTTTGATGGGAAAGGGCTACTGGGACTATATAGAAGGTGAGCATGAAGAGGCATCGGAGATACCAGAAATCAACCCGACTGCTGCAGATGTGAAAGAGTTCAAGGATTGGAACCAAGGAGCCAGAAAAGTTATGTATTTGCTCTTTATCAGTATACATAGGATACCATGATTGGGCACATTCAGGATGCCAAGTCCCCCAAGGAGGTGTGGGACACCTTGGTAAAACTCTATCAAACAAATACCAAGGCACGCAAGATACAGTTGAAGAATGAACTTCATACTGTGGAGAAAAAGAGTATGTCTGTGAATGACTATGCATTGAAGATAAAGGGTATTGTGGAATCCCTTGCATCTATTAGTGTTTCAGTAGATGATGATGACAAGGTGGAAGTCTGCCTACGTGGTCTCGGGCCACAATACAAGGCATTCAAGACGTCTATTCAAACTCGAGAAAACATTCCCAATTTTACAGATTTGGTGTCTATGTTGATTATAGAAGAGAAGAGCTTGAGTGAAGACCAACAGTCTTCACAAAACAAAAATACATACAGATACACTCCGCAGCAAAATGGAGTTGCTGAGTGGAAAAACAAGCACATTGCTGAGATTGCGCGAGCATTAAATGGAGAGAAGAATATGCCGCATAGCTATTGGGCTGAGGCTATTTCTATAGCAGTTTACATCATGAATAGGACTCCAACTGCAGCCATACATGATGTAACTCCAGAGGAGAGGTTTACTAGCAGAAAACCTGATTTGTCTCATTTGAAAGTCTTTGGATGCATTGCATATGTGCATGTGCCAGATGAGCTGAGAACTAAGCTGGATCTAAAAGCTAAAAAATGTGTGTTTATTGGATATTCCCTTGAGAAAAAGGGATACAGGTGTTATAACCCTACTACACATGAATTGAGGGTAAGCAGGGATGTTGTCTTTGATGAGATGAGTAGCTGGTATGCTGTTGAAAAAGAAGTTGTTGGGGCTGATGTGAGTGGAAATGTGGTAGCACGAAATGCAAGTCAGCAATCACAGTCTTTGAGTGGACCAGGAGAGTCCTCATCTAGTGGTTCAGTTGATAGACCATGGAGTGGCAGGCTACGTCATAATACCAGTCCTGCAAATGTGATTAGTACATCACGTAAAGGAAAAGAGAAAGTGGTTGAGCCCCTTAGTATGCCTGACATTTCTGCAGGGCATTCTCATGTTGATGGAGAGTCTAGTGGCTTAGAGATGAGCCACTAGATGTAGAGTCTAATGGCTCAGAGATGAGCCTTGATGAGGAGCTTAGGTTCCCAGCTATGAGAACACCTGGTGTAAAGAAGGCTATGGAAGCCATGAATGAAAAGCTGCGAAGATCAGGGAGAGTGAAGAACCCTGTGCAGAGCTTTACCTATGATGGTTGTGGCACATCACTATGCATACATGGCAAAAGTTGTACAAGTTGTAGAGCCCACATGCATTGATGAGGCTGTTGGAAATGTGTGTTGGGAGAAAGCTATGGATGAGGAGATGGATGCACTATATGGAAACGAGACATGGGATTTAGTGCAATCGCCTGAAGGCAAGAAAGCCATTGGATGCAAGTGGGTGTATAAAGTAAGAAAAAACATAACAGTGATGGAAGCATAAGCAGGTATACAAGGCTAGATTGGTAGCCAAAGGATATGTGCAGACATATGGCATTGATTATGAGGAAACTTTCAACCTAGTTGCCAAGATGGCAACAGTGAGAGTTGTGATAGCAGTGGCTGCGTCAAAGAAATGGTCTTTACATCAAATGGATGTAAAGAATGTATTCTTGCATGGGAATTTGCAAGAAGAAGTGTATATGTTGCAGCCACCTGGTTATGAGGATGTGAGTCACCCCAAGCATGTTTGCAGGTTGAAGAAAGCCTTGTATGGCTTAAAATAAGCACCAAGAGCATGGTATGACAAGATTTCTGAATATCTTGTCACTATTGGCTTTCATGTAGCCAATGCAGATTTCTCGTTGTATGTGAGACACAGTCATAGAGGGGTGGTGCTTGTTGTCATCTATGTAGATGACTTGATCATTACGGGGGACCATGATGCAGAGATCTTTGATGTAAAGATCTTCTTAGACAGAAGTTTGAGATGAAGGATCTGGGGGGGGGAGCTCAGATATTTCTTGGGCATTGAGGTGATTAGGTCACCACATGGTATTGGATTACTACAGAGACAGTATGGCTTGGACATGTTGTCCAAGTATGGTATGACAGGCTATAAGCCTATCTCAGTGCCATTGGATCAGAATGGCAAGTTGAGTGCAGATTCAGGAGAGATTTTGGAGGATCCTACTATGTATAGGCGCATAGTAGGAAGCTTGATCTACATGACGATCACCAGGCAAGATTTGAGCTATGCTGTTGGGCTGGTGAGTCAGTTTATACAGGTTCCTCTCGGAAGCCGCATTTAGATGCATTGAGACGCATACTGAGGTATGTGAGGTCTACTTTGCATTGTGGACTATTTTATGAAACTGGGACAGAGATATGTGTACATGGGTACACAGATGCTGATTGGGCTGGTAGTATCTTAGATAGGAGATCTACTAGTGGCTTCATGTTTTCTTTGGGGAGTGCTGCTATGACTTGGAGCAGCAAGAAGCAGCCTACGGTTGCTCTATCCACCACCAGTACAGAGGTCGAACGAGTACAGAGGAGCTCCTATGGCAGCATGTGAGGTAGCTTGGTTGAGAAAGCTACTTGCAGATTTGGGTCTATCAGTGGATAGACAAGTTGTCATTTTCTGTGACAACATTAGCAGTATGCAGTTGACCAAGAACCCAGTTTTTCATTCTCATACGAAGCATATAGAGGTCCACTACCATTTTGTCAGAGAGAAGGTCTTGGCAGGAGATGTTGACCTTGTTTATGTCAGCACACAGGATCAGGTAGCTGGCATCTTCACCAAAGCATTGGGTACAGAGAAGCTCCACAGATTCAGGGCTTTGCTTGGTGTACATGAGATGGAGTTGAGCCTTGGTTAGAGCATTCATGCTCAATGACATCCTGCTAGAACATCAAGAAAAATATAACTAGATCCCAAGAAGTATCTTTAGAGTCAATTGGAACATTTGCATCAATATGTAAGCTGGTGTCCATCACCACAGAATCCTTCTGTATAGTCATGATCTTGCAGGAGTAAGGATTAAGCTTGTAGCCATTTACTAAATCAGTATGGCACTAATCATCTAAATCATCCAACTGATAGGTACCATTCTCATATACATGCACTACCTTGAAGGGGCCTGTAACCATTTACTAAATACTATTGATCATCTAAATTAGCCAACTGATAGGTACCATTCTCATATACATGAACTACCTTGAAGGGGCCCTCCCATTTGATCTGAAATTTAGTCTGGAAGATATTATCTAGCCTATTGTTGTACTAGATCTCCCTCCTTAATGCCTTTGTCTTTGATATTCTAATTGAAATGTTCAGCCCTCTGATTATTTAGTTGAATGTAAATATTTAGAGATTCTTGTCTAGCCAACTACAATTCCTGGAGATCTAATAGCCTCTCTCCATACTCATGTCGGCCACTTTCTTGATGCTTCAAAAGGAACTACAAACCACATATCTCTACCTCAATAGGCATCATGGCTTCTTTCCCAAATACAAGATGATAAGGTGAGAAATTAGTGTGGATGATTTGAGTGCTATCCTATAAGCCCACAAAGCTGAAGATACATGCAGATCCCGTTGCTTGGGATGCTCCTCCAAACATTTGGTCAACATAGTGTACAACTCTCCAACATTAAATCTCTTCGACTAGTCCATTGCACTGAGGGTAATACGGGGTGGAATACCTGTGTGTAATATGTAACCTTTGCATCAGTTCTTGTACTACTTCTCCTCTAAATCCTAGCCCCAATAGCTCCAAAGGCATGCTAAACTTGGCACATATG
Organism: Cibotium barometz; assembly: GCF_041138505.1. Classification (NCBI taxonomy): domain Eukaryota; kingdom Viridiplantae; phylum Streptophyta; class Polypodiopsida; order Cyatheales; family Cibotiaceae; genus Cibotium; species Cibotium barometz. The sequence goes on from NC_141094.1 coordinate 41,425,982, forward strand.
TCTTCAAAAACAAACTTGGCTACCTCTTTAGCAGTTATGTTTCTCACACACCTAGGAGTTGTGAGATCATCTACTCCAATCATTATGTAACTCTTCCCCCTACTAGTAGTGGGGGAAAAGGACCAATGGCATCTAGTCCCCACTTTTCAAAAGCTCCATAGGATATAATACTCTTCCTCAACTCATACTGTAAAACTCTTTTGCCTTGCTTCTAACACGAGTCACAACTTGTACACCAACGATATACATGCCTCCTAGGACAAACATACGCAGCTGTTGTTGTTAAGATTTTTTAAAGTGTTAACTTTAGGGCAAAATGTCCCCCACACACACCTTCATGGCAAGAGGCCAAAATAGCAAAAATCTCCTCTCTGCTAGGAACTCTTCTCAAAAATCTCCTCTTTGCTAGGAACTCTTCTCAAAATCAAGTCTTGCCCCTTCATGTACAATTGATCATTCATGCTAATGTACTGCAAGGCCTTCCTTATGCATCCATACTTTTGCCTCTTGGTGGATAAACTTGAAGGTGCATGGGCTGTATGTAAAAAATCTTCTATCTTCTGCAAGTTTTCTCTTCCAACATAATTGGGATGGGCTACAATCATGGAATTTACATCCAAGTCCTTGCCCAACTCCCCTTTTTCCAGTGCATCTGCAGCCTAATTCAACTCCCTTTTAACATGTTAAATTTTGACTTCCTAAAATATGTGTAGCATCCTTTTTATCTAGAAATCCCACTCCTTTAGTTTGGGGTTTTTGGCCTTCCAAACAGCTTGAAGATGCCTAATAACTAGTAGGCTATCCCTCCCCTTCTATATGCACTGTTGAAAGTCCACATTCTAGGGTTGCATACTCAGCTTCATTGCTCGTTTGTACCTACAATTTCATCCCCTCTCTAAACACTTATTTTCCCTTTGAATCCAATAAAACAATTCCTCCATTTTCCATTCCTAAGCTCCTCTTGAAAGCCCCATCAAAGCATTTAGTAGCCCTACTTTTGGGTCCTAAGCTCCTCTTGAAAGTTGCATCAAAGAACAAAGTATAAGCATTTTGCAGTTCTACTTCTGGGTCCTTCCATCTGGTCAGTTTCTTCTGGGTCCTTCCATCTGGTCACTTTCTTCTCTGCTATTGTCTCCTCCTTTGATACCACAGGTTTTGCCTACATGTGAAAATGTAAGCCAATGTAGCTATGGTGCTATCCTCCACCATACATGTAAATTGAAACTCTTGCAATTCTACCAACCATTTGGATAACCTCTTGGAAGGGATATCAGATTGGATAATATGAGGGAGAAGAGAATAGTGGGTGAGGATGGTGAATGGCTTAGGGAGCAGACTAGACCTAAATCTTCTTCTAAGAGAAAAAATAAAAGCAACCATGGCCTGCTTTGCCTCTGAATATGTCTTCTCCCCTTGTGTTTTAGTCCTACTAGCAAAGTACACATGCCTCATATATGACTTCTCCTTTCCCTATTGCAATAATAGTGCACCTAAAGAATCTTCACCCACACTTGGGTTCACAAAAAACTCTATATCCCAATCAGGAGGGGCATAATCACTATGGTAGGGTACTCAGAATTTCTTTCACTTGCATGAAAGCCTCTTCATCGTTCTGCAAACTAAAAGGATCCTTTTGGGGTGCCTACTACAAAGGATAAAAAACTTGGGAAAAAAGGAAAATAAACCTGGCAACATACCTCACCTTATGAGTGAAGGTTAGCAGCTGCTTCACATCTTGGGGAGGCTCCAGTAGTAGCAAGGCTTTAACCTTTTCTGGATCAGCCTCAATCCCATTCTTAGATACTACATGGCCAAGAAGAGAAACCTTGGATTGGGCCAAATGACACTTGCCTGGATTCAATTGACCTCCCAAATCATCAATCCTCCTCATAGACAATTCTAGCTTCTCACAATGGCTCTTGGATTCAACTGGATTTGATGTTGTACTATAGATACTTCTCTAACCTGTGTAAGAAGAGATAAATAGATCTAGAAATTGTTGTAGCATGCCCTTATACTATCCCTTATCTACCTCAGTGAAGTCCTTGGTGCCAACATCTTTTGCAAAACCTCTTCTCTACTTGGTTGCACTTTAGTTTCAGAATTTAACTTCTTTCTTTCCTCTCCACATAGCTTCATAGACATGCAAAAAAGATCTGAATTTGACTCTAGCAATTGAACTTCTTCCCCATCATCTTTTGAGCTAATTTCCTTAGTTTTTGAGTCTTATTTAGAGATTCTTTCCTCATCCTCTTCCTCTGATGTACTGTTGTCTTGAATAAACTCCCTTCCTGGCCATATCATACCTAATCTACCTTCTCACAGTTGATCCAGCCCCAAAATAAAATGCCCTCTCCACCATTGGTTTTGTCCTACCCTCAAATTAGCCGAAGGATAAGTGGGGAAGCTTCTAACTTGGCTGGCATCACGTGTACATCCATTTTAGCCTCTTGTCCCAACAATACATTCACATGTAGCTTCTTCACAATTCCTAGACATTTGACCTTTGCACTATTAGCCATTCTGACTCTAAATTCAGAGGGTGCACTTACCTTCAATCTCAAAGCTTCCATTTTTTCTAGTGTGTCATCACACACACCTATGCACCACCATCTATGTACACTTTGGAAACTCTATGGTTATTCACCAAAGTATCCATGACTGGAAAATAGTCTTTGTCCCCTTTCACTTTCACTACATTGATTTGGCTTCCTTCCTTCTTCTCTTTTTTGAAACTTCTAGTGCTGACCAATTTACTTCACATTCTTCTAAGTCTAGGACATAATTGTAAGAGTTGGGGCTAAGTCAAAGTAGGTCCTTTCTACTGAAGATCTCTCATCAGATCATAGGCCTCCTCATGATCACCTAAGGGAAAGTCATGCATGTAAATGTGTCTCCTAGATCTGGTCTTTTTCTTACCCTCCTTGGGATGATCTTCCCCTTCTTCCTTCTGGAAGTTCTTGGCTCATCCTCAACATCTATCCCTCTAGTACTCTTATTAGCTAAGATATCTGCCTCTTTATCAAGCCTAATCAACTTCATCTCTCTTGGTCTAGGATCATTCCTTGGCTGTTGTTGAGCCTGTGGTACCTGCTGGTTTGGCATCTCCTCTTCCCTCCTAGCATCCTATCTATCTTCTCTTCTAAGTGGAAAAAGATAGATATAACATCCCATCCTCTTGGGATAAGGGCAACGAGGGGAAATATGGCCTCTCTCCATGTAGTTGAAACATTGGACATTCATATTATGTCCTCCTCTTCGCTTGCTTCTTGGACCATCCATGTCTCCTACCCTAGGAGCATTCTTGCCCCCTTACATAAGATTAAAATTTAGGTTCTCCATCTGCTAAGTCAGATGTGAGTAGTTCCCTCCATGAGCTAGTCTGTGATTACTGAAACCACTGGAGCACCTCTCCCTTCTTTTTCTCTTCTCTTCCCAGGTATAACTGGTCTTCCTTCAGTTGAATCTCCCTTTGCTTATGAGCCATCCTCTATAACTTCCATTCTTTCTCCCTAGCAATCCTCAAAGCTTCTTCAAAAGTCCCTGACCTCTTTAGTTCTACCTTCTCCCTCAAGTCTACATGGAGAGACTAAATGAACATGTCCTTGTTTAGAAGAACTGGTGGTGGTGGGTGATGTGCCTCCAGGGAAGTGTCCCACCTTCCCCACAAATCTTCAAAATGATCTACAAACGTGTCAAAAACATTAGATAAATTATGCTTTACGTTTTGAATTTCCTGCCATAAGGCATCAGGAGATTCACTCTACTTGTAGTGCTACACCAAAGCCACCTTAATATCCTCATATGTCTGCCCCCGGCGGGTTGGATGGGCACTCCATGCTTCCAACCATTATTTTGTATCACCTTTCAACATCATAGTCAACAAAGTCAGCTTATCACCATCCCTTTCCTTACCAAAGGTGAAGGTTGTAAGTTCCATTCCTGCCCAAGAATTCTTCTAGATCTTCACCAACATGACCATAAAACATGGGATATGTCATCATTGCAAACATCTCAAATGCTGAGAATTTCTTCAAACTTGCAAAGTAATCTGAAGGGTGCTTCCAAAGCCCTCCTCACTGGGGGGCACCAAAACAATGATGTCTCAAGGGAGACTTGCCTCTATAGCTCGTTCGAACACACCGCCGCCATAGGGGGAAGAGTATCAACTAGAACCACAACACCAGCAAAACATAAATCCAGAGTACTAATCTACTCAGATGATATCCTCTATCGTTTAACTCTGACACAATAGAACACCTTTAAAAACTCTTAAACAAACTCAATTGACTCCTTTAGCTATCCTCCTAGGTCAAACCCAACCTCCAATAGCTCTGATCTTCTCTTCTAACTCCTCACCTGACCTCCTTTGACACCCAGCGGACCAAGGAAGCTCTCAGCTGACACCTGGCTAATCAGTTCTAATTGCAACCTTAATTAGATTCTTGTTGTGCTAACCCTATAGTCAGATATATGTCCTCCAGGCTCCTAAAAAATCCTCCAACCTTACCTTCAAAATCCTTACCTTAGAACCTCATAGGACATGTCCGCACACCACCCTGCTAACTTCTTGTTGACTGATATTTGACCTATCTACCTTATCTCACTCAGTTTTGAATTAGATTTCACCACTCTAGTGTCCTCTGACACTTCCACCCCCTAAAATATCTCAAATACCACCAAGATATAACTCCACACACTTAAAGCTGAGAGCAGTTGACTATCTACTGACCCTAGAGTACCTTCCCCTTCTCTATTCTATCAAACTGAATGCTACTGAGAGTGACCTCTGACAACACCCAAACCAAGCCCTGAACCACTTCCCTTTAAACCAAAAATATTATTTCTATCCTTCTACACCCTCAGCTGACTACTTTTGATATTCATCTAACCTTATCTGACACTTACAATTTAGTTGATGCTATCTGACTCAAATCTAACACAATAGGCTTTAAATATTCACTCACATATGTTTTCTCTCAAAAACAACAATCTCAAACAAAATAACACATACCAGAGCATAAAAAACTCATCAATCCAAATTCACAGACATGGGATTCAAACAAAAAGAGAAAGCACCAAGTAACACAGGGAGTCTCCACAAATATATCCCAGTAAAACATCTCTTTAAATCACAGAGAGATACAACCATCAATAGAACCTGCATCCACCTTCAAGCACATCAATAGAACTTGCATCCACCTTCTATAGATCTCCACCTTCAAGCACAGCAAGGAATAACTAAGCAAAGCATTAGATTTATCCAATTTCTAATAGAGTTGCACTCCAAAGATCCTAGGGCATCACAACCTCCTCTGTTTCCCTTGCAACAACTACTCTAAATAGACCTAAGCTTCCTCACACTATTCATGCGTCTTCTTCCAAATAATCTCTCTCATCTCTCAACGACCTTCAACCCACACAAATAAAATAAAAAACACACTGTCCAACAAGCTTCCATAGAGCTTCTTCACCAATCCCCCCATCTCTCTCTCTCTCTCTCTCTCTCTCTCTCTCTCTCTCTCTCTCTCTCTCTCTCTCTCTCTCTCTAATGTCTCTCACTCCAATGCGCCTCTCTACCCCCTTAGTTGTCCTTGCTGACTACTCCCTTATTCTCCATGCATGCAAATCTCCTCCTTCACTTAACTAGAGCTGACAATAGCTAGTTATTTTTAGAAGGTGGCCATGCAACAGCCTCTTTATTCCTAAGGTCCTGACCATACCCAACGGGCTTATTGTCTTTTATATGGTGTGGACGGGCACGTATTTTGGGCATTAAAAAACCTATCAATGTATATGCCATCTTGTCCGCCTAGGCTACCTACGCCACCTATGCTTTCTACGCCATTGTTGTCATTGTTGTGTGCCTTTGATGTTGAGACAAGTTCTCGAGAGTATTAGGGAGGTCTTTGAGTATGATAAGCGTAAACACACATCATTGCATAGCTCAACTTGTAAGTTGTTTTCAACTCTCTTTGATTCTTGTAAATGGTTTGAATATAAGTTGATTGCCACTCTCTTTGATTATTCTAAATGGTTTAAATAATAGGTTGTCATTTGGCAAGGCTCTAGTATGTGAATTGAAATTCAACTTACCTCTATTTTGTAACAGCTCTCTCTGAATCACAAGAACACTATTGTAGATAGCACAAGGTGGACAATTAGTCACATTAGTAGGCTTCAACCTTGTTATTTTTGGTGGCTTCTAAACCACTTCATGCTCTGCTACCCAATTGCTAGACCCTTGTAACTTTGAGTGTGTGTGAATTTCACACAGCAAATATGTATGTTTTTCTTTAAATGCATGGTTCCTTGGAATGCAATTATTGTTTCCATTTAGGGAAAATGAAAGCAAGAACTCAGCAAAAAGAATGACTGAAGTGGTAAAAGGGTTCGATTCTCCACTGTAAGATTCCTCCCCATCCCCTCAAGATGTCCAGTATCTTCCCTTGTAATTCTTAAAAAATATGGCAAACACCTTCACTAAAATGATGTGTAGGGCACATACCTTGTAACTAGCACTATGCACTAAAGTCATAGATTATGGGCAAATGGATACAAAGGTTATTATGCAATCTTACCATGATGTAAAAGAGTCATTTAGGAGCTCAACATCAGCCAAAGGGGTCGTGATCCCTTGATTAGGTAGCATTGGTGTGATTAGCAAGATTCTAGGGTTGGTGGTCACTTTTAGGTGCTTGAATCTAGGAGGGAAGGTGGAGATGATTTAGATGATGATTAACACCTAATCTTGAGCTTAATCCTCATGTACTTCAGCCTATATAAAGAGGCTCTCATCTATTGAAATCAACACATTTTATTGCCCCTCACTTATGTTGTCATTATGCTCATCATTATGCTAATTACTTCTTGATTAGTAGCTTAACTTCATCTTCTTCATTTCTATTCAACTATGCAATGGAGCTAGTGTTTGATCCTCCTTAGAATGGTTTTTAACATGGTATCAGAGCTAGGACTAGCCCATGCATTTAGAATCAAGCCCCATCTTATTTGCTTAGCAAGAGATTAGTGAAAATTAGGGTTTCATTAGCTTTTATGGGTTTCCTAGAAAATAGGATCTAGAATAGCAGCTGAGTGGAGGCCTTGGTGCTCACAAACCACGTAACCGTTGCCAAAATCCCTTTTGTGGGCACTTCACCAGCAATATTGCTAAGGGGCATGGCACCTCAATTGCACCATTCATAGCTCCACGTCGCCGGCAACTTCGTTTTCCCCAAAATAGGCACGTTCTTGATAGGCGACCACCAAAAGTATTGTTGCAGCTCACACACATCAAATTGGTCTAATTCCTCTTAGGTGTGGCTTCATTGGAACCTAAACTTACTCCTCCTAAGAGGGTTTTGCAAATGATTGAGTGTGCTTCACACACCAAGCAAAAAACCAGGGTGCTGTCCAGAACTGCCATAGCCAGAAAAGGTACTTTGGTAAATTTGAGATTACTCATTGATTAAGTTGCTTAAGCAAGTGTTTGTGGGCTCTAAAATCATCTAGACATACTGCTATTCAATGTCCTTGAAGATTTTTAGCTTATTCTTTGTGCAACTCCTTCAAATATTGACTCCAAGTGAGCTCATTTCTCTGCATAGTGAGCAGAATATTCAACTCCACTAATCAATGATTAATCTATCATAATCCTTATCATTTGGTGCAATAAGTGGTTCATACATGTCATTAGGGACTTGCTACATCCCCTTATTACTTCACACTTAATTTTCCCCTTGATTAGGTGTCTCCCTTGCTTCCCACAAATCAATATATTTTCTGGTTTTATCTTTTGGAAAGCATATGCTAAATAACTTGATTTAGCACTATTCTTTGGTCTTAATCTCTCTTGTAAAAGAGTAGATACTGCCTCAATCATCAGAGGTAAGACCCCCTTCATTCCATATCATAATGGCTACCAAGGATTCTCCATCAATGCGCTTTAAAGGTCATGGTTTTCACACATGGCAAACCCGCATCAAGTTAATGCTCATGAAGAAGGGGCTCTTCAACATAGTAAATGGGAATGAGAAGAAGCCAAGGACTCTTTTTGATGTTCCTTGTTGGGAAGTAAGAGATGACAAAGCTCATGCCATCATCACATTGGAGCTTGATGACACTTACATTCATCATGTGGATGGATGCAAAACTTCCAAGGAAGTTTGGGACCAACTCACAACTCTATTTGGGGCTCGATCTAAAAGTTCAAAGTTTGGTTTGCTCATTGAATTTTTTAAGCTAGAAATGAAGTCTGGCACATCCCTAGCCTCACATTTGAACTACATGAAAGGCCTATTAACACAACTTGCAGGAATAGGTCTTAAGATGGATGAAGATGTCTCCATTGGTGTATTACTTAAATCTTTACCTGAAGAATATGACCATGTGGTCACAACCTTGACCAATATGCCAATATCAAAGCTTGTGGACATTGAAGCATCTCTTCTTGAGGAGGAGAGAAAACTAAAGACCAAGCAAATGGAGTCTCCATCGTCATCAACCTTGTCTACTGAAAATGCTTATTATGCAGGATCTAGTAGGTATGGCAAGAACAAAGGCAACTACAACAAGGGCTACAACAACAACAATCTCATTTGTGACTTTTGTCACAAACCTGGCCATGTAGAGAAGAATTATTTTGCCAAGAAGAAGATGCAACGAGTCTACATCATGGAAGAAGTGCAGCAGGAAGAAGACCAAGAAGAAGAAAAAGATGAAGACAAGGGCCACCATCATGAGGCCCTATCTATGATTAGATCAAATCATTTATTCTAAAGTGCTAAAATCAAGGGCATGCCCTATACACATGGGTGTCCTCTTCACTCATACATGTAGCCACGTCTTGTCACACTCTTCTAAAGTCGTCCCATACCTCTTTTGTACGCATGACTAAAGCCTCTGAGTTCACATTGGCATAACCTATGTATGGCATTGCTAGTCAGACCACGCTCATGCATGCTATCACTGAGCATTGGGTGGTTAATTAGGCTCATGAGAGTCAGCATGACCAACTGCATCATTGAGTGGATTCAGTGTTTGAGGAGGGGTGTTAAAAAATATGGCAAACACCTTCACTAAAATGATGTGTAGGGCACATACCTTGTAACTAGCACTATGCACTAAAGTCATAGATTATGGGCAAATGGATACAAAGGTTATTATGCAATCTTACCATGATGTAAAAGAGTCATTTAGGAGCTCAACATCAGCCAAAGGGGTCGTGATCCCTTGATTAGGTAGCATTGGTGTGATTAGCAAGATTCTAGGGTTGGTGGTCACTTTTAGGTGCTTGAATCTAGGAGGGAAGGTGGAGATGATTTAGATGATGATTAACACCTAATCTTGAGCTTAATCCTCATGTACTTCAGCCTATATAAAGAGGCTCTCATCTATTGAAATCAACACATTTTATTGCCCCTCACTTATGTTGTCATTATGCTCATCATTATGCTAATTACTTCTTGATTAGTAGCTTAACTTCATCTTCTTCATTTCTATTCAACTATGCAATGGAGCTAGTGTTTGATCCTCCTTAGAATGGTTTTTAACAGTAATCAATCCCCTTTTCAAAATAATAAAAGATTTTGTTTCTACCTGTTTTGGCCTAGAGAGAGAAAATATTCTAGAGAGAGATAACTCTGTTTTTAGATATTTTTGGATGGAATAATATCCTTTCTTATTAAAATAAATTCCCCCGAAATAGAAGTTTAAAAAGAATTTCCTAAGGTGCATTAGAAATAGATTATAATCTGCTAAAAAGACCTTAGCCTAAGGGTCCAGATTTTCTGTAAATTTTAGATTAAGGTTCTGAGGGACCAATCAGATTAATCCACATGTAGGGAGGAGATAAATTTAAGAAATAAAGAACCCCCCCCCCAAAATGAGTAAATACTCACATAAGATGAAGAGTGGACTAAGGACCAAAGGAAATACTTTAAAAAATGAATTTTTGACTCTCCTCTCTCCTGGATCAAACTGGATCAAAATGGGAGCTAAACTGGTCCAAATCTTGTCCAAATTCAACTAAACTGAACCTGAAAAATTCTAGAACTTAGTTGGACTGAGTTAGTGGCCTCCCTCACCTATAAATAGACCCTCATTCTTTTGTATTTTCATATGTGAGCTAGACCATGCTAGTATTACATTAAAATAAGCATATTTTCTATTATCCCTTAAAAATCCTCTACATTTTGGAGAGATTGGAGCTTCTCTCTCTCTTCAACTTCCTTGGAGCTTTCCTCTCAACACACTAACCAATTGATTGGTTGGGGGCTTCTTCTAAGAAAGAGAAGCAAGCAAAACAAGAGGTAAGATGCAATTTTATGGTTTTTTCTCTAATATTCTAAATGTCTTCACTTCTCAATCCCTCTCAAGCTTGAGAAGTATTCAAATGGATTATTTTTCAATGCAAATTAAGCTTTCTAAAGAATTTTAATGAATGATCACAAAAAGTTTACATTTATGCTTAATTAGGATATTTTTTAAAGTATATATCTCTCTCCCCAAAAGAATGGTCATTCCTATGACCAATTCTCTATTCAAATGATGCTTCTCATGGAGAAATTCTCAATTCTAAAATCAAACTCTATGCTAGTTAAGCTAGAGGCTAAGAAAATGGCTTTTATGCTTTAATGTTACATAAATAATCATAAACTTAGGAATTAATTCCATAAATTGGATTTAGTTCCAAATGATAACTGTTCTATCATATTCGTATTACTAAGTCTTATTCTTTTTAGAATAATTAAAAAATATCACAGTAATAGCAGTGGAGCTATGGTAAATTTTTTGGAAATTAATACATAAATCATTTTATGCATAATGTGAAAATAGGACTTCCTACCATATTCTAGGATTAGTCATCCTATGCTAAAAGAATAATTCTCATCACATCCGTGGAAAATTAAATTTTAATGATTATGCATAAATAATTAATTACAAAAAAAGAGGAATTTTTAGTAAATTCATTCTTATGCAAAAAGAGGAATTCCCATGATAATGGAGATCCATGTATTTCAATGGAGAAAGAGAAAAATAGGTATATTAAAATAATGAATATTTTTATTTAAAATTAAAGAGACATTTTAGATAAATTATTTTATGCGCGAATAAATTTAAATGATGAAAGAGGAATTCCCATCATATTTGGAATTCAATCATTTAAATAGTAAAAGTGGAATTCTTGTCATATTTGGATTAATGGATATTTTTATTTAATTTTAAGAGAAATTTTAGTTAAATTTATTTTTATGCATAAGAAAAATTTAAATGATAAAAGAGAAATTTCCATCATATTTGGAATTCAATCATTTAAATGGAAAAAGTGAAATTCCCAATCATATTTGTAATTCAATCATTTAAATGGAAAAAGTGAAATTCTTTGTATATTTGGAATATTGAATATTTTATTTAATTTAAAGAGGAATTTTAGATGGATTTATTTTATGATAAAAGAGGAATTCCCATGACATTTGGATTGCACTCATAAATGAGAAAAAGAGAAATTTTAAGCTTATTCAAAAAAATGGATATTGGTATTTAGTTAAAAGAATAATTTTTATGATATTTAAATAAAGAAAGATTTGAATTAATTTTTGGTGTCAAAAGATGAATTTTCACCATAATTCTACCTAGGGAATTAAGGTTGAGAAATTAAGTGGTAGAAAGAAAATCTTTGGATATTTTATGTGGTTAAATCACCAAAGTGGTAATTACCCAAAATTAGATTAAATGGAAGAACAGTATTTTCATTAGAATTCGATACTCTCATATAAAAACATTTCTTAGTCTACTATGGATAAGAAAGAATGAAATTCATCAAGTTGGAATGTCCTTACGATTAGAAGTTTAGTAGATGTTTATCTGAAGAAAATCCTTGTTAGAACTAAACCGAATGATTTTGGTTAGACTACGAGAGGGACGGACAATAAACCTACTTATCCATCTCTCGATCTGAATCAAGCAAAAACTTCATGACCAATTCCAGTTCTTAATACAAGGAATAGACTGTCATTGAATTAACCTACTTGTCCATCTCTCGATCTGAATCAAGCATCTGAATCAAGCAAAAACTTCATGACCAATTCCAGTTCATAATACAAGGAATAGACTGTCATTGAATTAACCTAGTTTTCCCTTGACCGAAATCACCAAGAATCTAGTTGGACAGCCAGTCAAATGATGGGTAGATTACCCTGATGAGAGATCAAGGATTCTCATTATGAAATTGGGGAATAAGGATAAAGGGTTTTGTGGAACCAATCTCAAATTGGGAATTTTACTTGCATAGAATCTCTATTTTCATTTAAAGGACTGTTTTACACCAGAATGCTGGAGGAAGCATTTGGCATGTGTTTTACTAAGAGGAGGTTTGTTGTTGTAACAGCTGGCAGGGAGTCGTCGAGGGACGTCGCTCGCGGCAAAGCCTACCGAGGTCTTGACCATAAAATGGTGCGCTTCTGGTACGATGGGCGAGGACCGACGAAGCGGTCCCTGAGTAAAGTGCTAGGAAACCTACGTAGGATCCTAGAGGGTTCTGACTAGGTGATGCATGGCTCGTGGTTGCTAGGACACCGATGCATGCGTCAAGGAAGATTTGGATGGACTAAGAAGAATAACTTTTGTGAATCAAATTTTGGATATTGGATCTCGTTGGTTGGCCAGCTGGTCTTCAAATGACATATTTTGTAATACAATGGACTTAGAATTTTTGGAGGATGATGATCAGTAATATTATGATTTTCATTGAAGGATTGTTTTAAAGCTAGCTGAATCTGTTGTAAATGGCAATTTCATATTGGGTGTGTACGTGGTATGTCTACCTTAATTTTTGCATGAAACGCCGTTTGCTAGGGGGCCTGGGAGCTCTTTTCCTCGGTACCCGGGCAAAACATAATCAAATCTTTATAAAGGAATCCCACTAATACAGTGGTTGGGTGGTTGGCTAACCCATGGGCTGGTTGGGGTAGGCTGGATCGGGGGATTCCTGCGAAATAATTAAGATACGATTAGTTACGTTAGTTAGATTATGTGTCCTGAGAAGACCCTTATTCTGTGGGAGGGAATCAGCGCGGCTGTGCCTCATTAAAGGGAGGAAAAAAGCGATGATTCTATGGACCAAGTGCAAGTATCTTCTTGATCTGACCATGTGATTTCAGGTTTGGTCAGATCAGTTAAATAGTGATGACTTTGACTCGTTAGGATAATTCCCCCGTTAGAAGATTTTCCCTGGAGGAATCGCCCATGCCTTTCAGGCGAGGAAAGTTTTGCCAGGTTCAGTTTTGGAGGAACCGCTGGACTAGTCTCTTGTCCGGATATCCACGGGCGAGGCCCTGAGTGTGAATCCCTGTCCCCCGCGTGTGAGGCTGACGCTGCTTTCGCCACCACCAGCGCCCTCGGAGGGGGCACCGCAGAGGGGGCGAGGGATCTCACAAGTACTTGGGTGACCCTGGAGGAAAACTACACCATTTTTTCTTTTAAATTTTGATGTTTGTATCACTAAACTTGTTGGCATGAACGAGTAGAGTGATACTCTATTTTTTTTTAAAAAAAAGTCACATAAATAAGGAGCCATTGTTGTGCTTTGAACTTGAATTACACTTCTTATTACTAACATAACCATTTTGGAGCAGCTAGATAGGTAAATTACACCCAATCTTCACTTTGTCGAGATGGGGGAGTTAACACGTGTGAAAGTGCAAAAAAAATGGTTCATGATGTGAACCATTTGTTGCTATCTCACGGCGTGAGCCACTTCCGCAATCAACACCACATGGATTATGGGATTACCTTGCCAAATATAGGATGCCTTATTCTGACACCTGTGACACAACGGTCCTACGGAATCTTATCCCATGAATTAGCAAGAAGATACTTCGCGATGTGAAACACCCCCTATTTCATGGCATAAACCATTTCGATTTCACGATGCAAACTGTATACCTTTTCATGGTGTGAACCATTAAATACTTCATGACGTGATCACCCCTTGTATCACGGTGTGAACCGTTACTTACTAATTCACTACATGATCTATTTTCTTTGGTTTCACGGTGTGAACTATCAGTAAAGACAATCAGATTAAAGTTAGGAAAGTGCTTTAAAATCTTGGGTGGTTCACTATATGTAAACTCCCTATATCACATTCATTTAAGGCCTAATTTAAAAACCCCTTATCTGTTTGATGAACAAAAAGTGGTCCAATTGATGGCCAAAAGAGTTAAGGAAGATGGTTTGTCCACATCATACGATGGTCCAGATGAGGTCAAGAAAATTGATATTGCAGAGCTAGGGAAGGAAACCAAACCTATCTATATCGCTAAAGACTACTCAAGCTGAGGAAAAGGAACTTATTGCTCTCCTCAAGGAATTTAAAGATTGTTTTTCCTAGAACTACAAAGAGATGAAGGGTGTACCACCTGAAGTGGTACAACATATGATCCCAATCATGGAAAGATCAAGACCTACCAAGTAGAAACCTTACCAGATGAATCCACAACATGCAGCAACAATTGTAAAGGAGAAAATTGACAAACTCGTCGTTGTGGATTTCATCTACGAAATTGAGCACACCAATTGTCTATCACGAATCGTGATAGCTTCAAAGAAGAATGGGAAACTTAGGGTCTGTGTCGATCTCAAAAAGGTCAATGTAGCTAAGAGGAAGGACCATTACCCCCACTGCCTTATATTGAATATGTATTGGAACGGCACTCTCAGGCCTAGACCATTTCAAGACACATGATTGACGAACAAAAAGTGGTCCAATTGATGGCCAAAAGAGTTAAGGAATATGGTTTGTCCACATCATACGATGGTCCAGATGAGGTCAAGAAAATTGATATTGCAGAGCTAGGGAAGGAAACCGAACCTATCTATATTGCTAAAGACTTGACTCAAGCTAAGGAAAAGGAACTTATTGCTCTCCTCAAGGAATTTAAAGATTGTTTTTCCTAGAACTACAAAGAGATGAAGGGCGTACCACCTGAAGTGGTATAACACATGATCCCAATCATGGAAGGATCAAGACCTACCAACAAGCAAAAACCTTACCACATGAATCCACAACATGCAGCAACAATTGTAAAGGAGAAAATTGACAAACTCGTCGTTGTGGATTTCATCTACGAAATTGAGCACACCAATTTTCTATCAAGACGACACATGATTGATGAAACAAAAAGTGGTCCAATTGATGGCCAAAAGAGTTAAGGAAGATGGTTTGTCCACATCATACGATGGTCCAGATGAGGTCAAGAAAATTGATATTGCAGAGCTAGGGAAGGAAACCAAAGCTATCTATATCGCTAAAGACTTGACTCAAGCTGAGGAAAAGGAACTTATTGCTCTCCTCAAGGAATTTAAAGATTGTTTTTCCTAGAACTACAAAGAGATGAAGGGCGTACCACCTGAAGTGGTACAACACATAATCCCAATCATGGAAGGATCAAGACCTACCAAGCAGAAACCTTACCAGATGAATCCACTGTTGAAAGAACGGTAGAGGGGGAGGAGACACACACACAGGAGCAAACCCTAATGTATATTGCAAACCCTAACCATAGAGGGAAGCCATGTCCACTCTCACACAAATCATAATGCCATAATCCAAAATACACACAACACACTATGAGTTGTGGTCACATTTTACTAACCCTAGCTAATGTCCACACACTATGACCAGCTGGACACGTGATCATTTATGTCTCACACATGTTCCTACCTAACATGCTAGCACATAGCATAGCTGGCTCACATTGACATCGAGCTTGAATCTCAACAGCCCCTCTCAAGCTCATGATATACTGCCGATGAAGATGTAGATGAGCTTGGGATATCAAGACTCTCAACACTCCCCCTCAAGCTCATCCCATGTACTCCCAACATAGTCCGGAAGTACTCAAACTTCTCCCTGCTAAGTGGCTTTGTAAAGATATCTGCCACCTGCTCATCAGTCTTCACATAGTGAAGATCAACTGTACCCTCCAGCACCTTTTCTCTGACAAAGTGATAATGGACCTCTATGTGTTTGGTCCTCGCATGAAACACTGGATTCTTGGCCAACTGTATACTGCTCATGTTGTCACAATGAATGACAACTTTGCCATCAATAGGCTCACACAAATTTGCCAAGAGACCCTTTAACCATACTGCCTCACAACAAGTAGCAATGGCTGCACCTCTGTATTCAGCCTCTGTACTGGATAAAGAAACTGTAGGTTGCTTCTTGCTACTCCAACTCACCACAGCACTTCCAAGTGTAAAAGCATATCCACTAGTAGACCTCCTGTCATATGCGCTACCTGCCCAATCAGCATCTGTGTAGCCATGTATGTCCAAGATTTTACCACTCTCATAAAGTATACCATAATGTGCAGTGGTCTTCACATATCTCATGATGCATCTCACTGCATCCAAATGTGGTTTCCTGGAGCTCTGCATGGCTGACTAGCCCCACAGCATAACTCAAATCCGGGCATGTGATAGTCATGTAAATGAGACTACCAACCATCTTCCTGTACATAGAAGGATCATCCAATTCCTCGCCATAATCCGCCCGCAACTTCACATTTTGCTCCAAAGGTGTACTCATAGGTTTACACCTTGTCATGCCATATTTTGCCAACATATCCAATGCATATTGGCGCTGTACTAACCATGTACCTGTATGATCTTTTACCACTTCAATTCCAAGGAAGTATCTTAACTCACCAAGATCTTTCATGTCAAATTGCCCACTCAAAGCTTTCTTGACATGCATCACATCTGCACCATGATCACCTGTGATAATCAAGTCATCCACATAGATGACGAGTAAAACAATCCCATGCTCTGTCTTCTTCACATAAAGTGAAGAATCTGCTGTAGAAATCTGAAAACCAAGTGAGATAAGATATCTGCTCATCTTATCACTCCATGCACGAGGTGCTTGCTTCAGACCATACAATGCCTTTTTCAATCTGCATACGTGAGTGGGATATCTTGGGTGTACATACCCTTCTGGCTATGCCATGTACACTTCCTCTTGTAGATCTCCATTCAGAAATGCATTCTTGACATCCATCTGATGCATTTCCCAGCCATTAGCTACAGCCATAGCAATGACTGCTCTCATTGTGCCCATCTTAGCCACTAGACTAAACGTCTCATCATAGTCCAATCCTTGGGTCTGTGCATAACCCTTTGCTACCAATCTTGCTTTGTGTCTCTCAATAGAACCATCAGATTTGCACTTCACTTTGTAAACCCATTTGCATCCCCAATAACATTCTTGTCCTTTGGTAATGCAACCAAATCCCATGTGTCATTATGGACCAATGCGTCCATCTCAACATCCATTGCTTTCTCACATACATGCTCTCCAATAGCCTCTGTATAGCATGTAGGTTCCACATGCTTCACCATAGATGTGATAAAAAACAGAAGAAGGAGGAAGTACACACGAAGAGAAGCAAACCCTAATCCATATTCATCAATCATAAAGAAGGAGAGAAGCCATAGTCATCATCTCTCTCACACACACAAAAGAGAACACAACATAGTGTTATGTCCACACTACAAAGTAAACCTAATGTAATGTCCACAAACCACACATGACCAGTTGGACGCGGTCATAAACACACCACACGATATCCATCTACCATACTATCACCCTGTCAGCACCCATGTGCTATCCTCCAGCTGTATACGAGCTTGACATTTCAACACTCCCCCTCAAGCTCGACATGTCCATCTCTAGGACTCCTAATCTAGTACGGAAATACTCGAACTTATCCTTACCAAGTGCTTTGGTAAAGATATCTGCAACCTGCTCATCTGTCTATACATATGTCAAATCAACATGCCCATCTAGCACTTTCTCTCTGATGAAATGATAGTGGACCTCAATATGTTTGGTCCTGGCATGATAAACTGGGTTGCTAGCAAGCTGAATACTACTCATGTTGTCACAATGAATGACAACTCTCATATCACTCTGTAACCTGACATCATCTAGCAACTTCTTCAACCACATAGCCTCACATGCAGCTATGGCTGCTCCACGATACTCGGCCTCTGTGGTAGATAAAGCAACTGTAGGTTGCTTTTTACTGCTCCAACTCACAGCTCCACTACCAAGGCTGAAAACATAGCCACTGGTAGACCTCCTGTCATATGCACTACCGGCCCAATCTGCATCTGTATATCCATAGACATGCATGTCTTTTCCTGCCTCATAGAAAAGACCATAATTCACGGTAGTTTTGACGTATCTCATAATACGTCTCACAGCATCCAAGTGAGGTTTACGAGGACTCTGCATAAACTGACTTACCAAACCAACTGCATAGCTGAGATCTGGCCTCGTAATGGTCATGTAGATAAGACTACCAACCATTTTTCTGTACATGGTGATATCATCAAGCTCATCACCCAAATCAGCCCTAAGCTTCATGTTTTGCTCTAATGGTGTCAACATTGGTTTGCATGCTGTCATACCATACTTTACCAGCATGTCAAGTGCATATTGCCTATGCACCAGCCATATACCCTTGCTTGTTCTAATCACCTCAATGCCAAGAAAGAACCTTAAATCACCAAGGTCTTTCATATCAAACCCTTCGCATAAAGAGGCCTTAACCTCATCAATGCCTTTCCCACAATCACCTGTGATAATCAAATCATCAACATAAATGACTATCATCTCACGATACCATCATGTGTCTTCTTCACATAAAGTGAAGAGTCTGCATTTCCAACCACAAATCCAATACTGACAAGATATCTGCTGATCTTGTCACTCCAAGCACGAGGTGCTTGCTTCAAACCATATAATGCTTTCTTTAACCTGCAAACAAAAGTAGGATATTCTGGATGTACATATCCTTCTGGCTGTTCCATGTACACCTCTTCTTGTAGTTCACCATTCAAGAAAGTATTTTTTACATCCATTTGATGTAAAGCCCAACCTTTTTGTGCCGCTAGTGCAATGATAGACCTCACAGTAGCCATCTTAGCCACTGGGCTGAAAGTTTCATCATAATCAAGACCATAAGTTTGTGCATATCCTTTAGCAACCAGCCTTGCTGTATGTCTCTCTAGGCTGCCATATGACTTGCACTTTACCTTATACACCCATTTGCAACCAATTGCATTCTTTCCTTGCGGTAACTCAACCAATTCCCATGTATCATTTTTGTCCAAAGCATCCATCTCTTCATCCATGGCTTTCTCCCATACATGCTCTCCAATAGCCTCTGTATAGCATGTAGGTTCCACATGCTTCACCATAGATGTCATGTATGCATAGTGCATAGCAAAATCTCGATATGTCAATTTGTCAACTGGATATCTGACTCTCTGGGATCTCCGCAATGCATGTGGGTCACTCTGTACACCTGTAACTCTAGCATGTGGTGGCACATATCTGTCCTGCCTAGCACCAGGTGTGCGTAAAACAGGTATGCCAAGCTCCTCATCCAAACTCTCTGAACTAGATGACTCATAACCTGTGATTCCAATTCCTTCGACCTTCTTCTTTCCTTTATCCATAGCACTACTCCCAGTGCTCACACTCTCATGCCTCAAACGTCTTGACCATGGATGTACACTGCTACTCTCAGCTTCTACTGCTGGCCCAGACATAGTAGTAGAACTAGAACTTGCTTGTGGCAAGTTCACAGGCACATCTGCCTCAAGTGACTCAATGACTCCCTCATCTTTTGCTTTGTACCAACTAGCAAGCTCATCAAACACCACATCTCGTGAGATGACCACTTGTCTAGTTTGAGGGTTATAACATTTGTATGCCTTTCGATCCTGTGCATATCCAACAAATACACATTTCTCTGCCTTAGGATCCAACTTCCTTCTTCTTTTGTCAGGCACATGTACATAAGCTATGCATCCAAAGACTTTGAGGTGTCCAATATCTGGCCTGTAACCTGTAAGCCGCATCTCTGGCGTGCTTCCATGAATGGCTGTTGTAGGTGTTTTGTTCAGTATATACACTGCAGTAGCACATGCTTCTGCCCAATAGTAATCTGGCATGCTCTTTTCATTGAGCATTGCCTTGCCACTTCACATATGACTCTATTCTTTCTCTCAGCCACACCATTCTGCTGAGGTGTATACCTGCAAGTCAACTGTCTATTCCATGCTTCCTCAAGAAATGCTCAAAAGCTTTTGAGGTGTATTCACCACCTCCATCTGTTCTCAAACATTTAATCCAACAGCCATATTGCTTTTCTGCAAGAGCTTTGAAATCCATGAACTTTTCCAACACTTCACTCTTCTCTCTCAGAAAGTATATCCATGTCATCTTGTTGAAATCATCTATGAATGTCACATAGTATAAACTGCCTTTGATAGATGGGTTTTGTGCAGGACCCCATACATCACTATGTACGATCTCAAGTGGCCTGCTACTCATATTTCCTTCTCTAGGAAACCTCAACCTTGCCTGCTTTCCAAACTGACAGGCTTCACAAACATGCATATGTCCATCATATTTGAATCTAGGCAATCCACTGACAATGCCTCTTGTTTGCATGTTCTTTAATCTCTGTATATTGACATGTCCAATCCTCTTATGCCACATATCAATGTCCTGTACCACATTCCTGCTCTTTGAGAACATGGCTGATTTTAGCTCAGGAATTCCAGCATCCAGCTTAAACAATCTGCCTTCTTTCTTGCCCTTGGCAATCAATCTACAGCCATGCTTAAAGTCTTCCACAAAATAGCCATTCTCATTGAATCTTACTTGTAGTCCCTGCTCAACCATTTGGCCTACTGATGCCAAATTCTTTGTAATGAATGGTATATATAGCACTTCTGACATATTCTTCACATTTCCATCATGCATCCTCAAAGACACACTGCCAACATGTGTTATAAGATGCTGAGTATCATCTCCTGTGACCACATAACCATTTGTACCCAATGGTTGCATCTTCTCAAACCACTCACCATGACATGTCATGTGGTTTGAGGCACCCGAATCCATATACCATGACTCATCTCCAGCATTCTGAGAATACATTGTCCCCATAATGTGCTTCATTGCAAAAAGATGATTGGAACTCCCATCATTGTTACTAGTAGATGCATAATTTCCATGTTGTGGTCTTCCATTCCTGACATCATTCTGCTTTTTGTAACAATCTTTTGCCATATGTCCAAGTTTGCCACAATAGTGACATTCAATCCCATTCAAATTTTGTTGAGGACCTTGCCATCGTCCTCTACCACCACGAGCACCTGTTCCAACTGTCCCCCTATGGGATTGAAATCCACGACCTCCACGTGGTCCAAATGATGACTGTGAATTCTGAAAATTCTGATTTGATTGTGGTTGAGTAGACCTGTCATTCCAACCATGTCCTCCACGGCCTCGAGGGGCAAATCTCCCCCTGCCTCGAGAGCCCTAGATGAGTAAAAAGCCTGATTTCTTGCATGCTCATCATTGCTCGACGAGGATGCACCACCTGTAAGACTCATACCACCAAGTCCAAGCTTCAATTCTTCCACAATGAGCAAAGATATGAGCTCATTAAAATCTGGCATTCCTCCCAACCTTACTGAGATGGAAGTATCAAAAGATTTGTACTCCCGGCCTAAACCACGCAATGTGAGAGCAACCAAATCATCGTCATCCATTGGGGCATGAATTGATGATAGTGAATCTACATAACCCTTGATTTCCTAAACATACTCATGAATACTTCTATTCCTGCGTGTCACACTATGAATCTGTTGCTTAAGTTGTATCTTTCGAGCACCTGTGTCTGTTTTATACATCTGACACAATATGTCCCATGCTTCTTTTGGTGTATTTGCATCTTGAATATGTATGAGCAAAGCATCTGTAACACAAATAGAAAGGTAATGCAACACTTTTGAAGACCTCTCTATCCACTGCTTGTGAGCTACCATTTGAGCATTAGTTGGTTGATGAGGTAGAAGTGGCTCCGGGTCTTCATCCGATACAAGGCTCCACAATCCTTTGCCTTTCAAAAAACTCTTCATTCTAAACTTCCACACTTGGAAGTTAGTTCTATCCAGTTTCTCTCCAACAATTTGGACCGGACCATCTCCCATGATTGCAAAATGCAGTAGATGCACCCGTTGAACTAGTTTTATGCAGTACCTGTGATGCTCCAAATCTCTCCAAATCACATCAAATTCTTGCAATATATATGCTTTTACATCCCACACTACTTCATCAACAATGTGCACTTGATCAAAGTTGAAAACATGAGATACTTCTTCAAGAAAAAATTTTCTGGTTTTTTTCTCGCCAGAGAACCAGTCAAAGATCTTGCTCTAATTCCTTAAAATCTTGTTCAAATTTGATGTTTATGCATTCATTGGCTTCATAACACATTTCTCCAACATATCCTAGAAGGGTTTGATCAAATTCTTCAAGTTGAGTGAGAACCACCAAGTTTTGCAACTCTCTGGAATGCTGTTTTCTGCAAATGTCAGGTACCACCTCTCACTAAAAATGTTCTATGTCCTTCAATTCTGATCAAAATCCAAAAATTCTTGAACCAATAGCTTAGCAACTCTTGGGACTTTTCTTGTACCAAAGGAATTTGTCCAATTTGATATAGACAAGGATTAATGCCTTGATTAGTGATGCTCTGTTTCTGGACAGAACTTCTGCAAACCTGCAAATCTCTGATAATTGACTTCAATGAGCTCCAAGTACATCAAATGAGCTGCAACCAAGCTTCACAATGCCTTAGAAATGCCTTTGCTCAACTCCCCAAGCTTTGAATGGCATCAAATGGTGTAGAAATGAGTTAATGGCATGATATTTGATGAAACCTGTCCAGAATTCTGCTCAGAAAAGCACCGCCTGTTCCAGAGGGCTGTAGAAGAGGGGCATTTCACATTTGAGTTGATAGGGTTCTTAGAAATGACCTAATCTAACTTGTGCTTAAAGGGTTTGGCTCAATTCTTGCTCTAACTCCTGCAATCAATCCTCCACACGGGGGGTATGTTTTCTGCTTTTGTGAAAAACCAGAAACTTTTGCATAAATTCACTTCCACTTGATTTTGCTCAAATCTGTATGCATCAATCTGCTTCAAGATTTTGTATGTTGCTTGTGCCCACTTTGCTAATACATGTGCAAGCTCAAATACACGTGCCGTTGTGTATACATTTGCCAAGATTATATTCACTTCAAGCTTTCCATGAAAGCTTAGAGAAAAACCAGAAATTTTTACTTGCTTTATGCACTTCAATCTTCATTGAACCTGCTCTTTGGCACCTGCAATCCGCTCAAGGGAGTTTTGCTACTCTTACCCGTTAGGCCAAGCTTTAGATCTGTAACCGAGGTGAGCTCCACAGCTTTCTTTTGCTCCACAGCTTCAATGGAAATCTTCACAGCTTCTTCTTCTTCTTCCCTCTTCTCTCACTCACTCTCACAACACAACTAATGAGCTCTAGGCTCTGATACCATGATAAAAAACAGAAGAAGGAGGAAGCATACATGAAGAGAAGCAAACCCTAATCCATATTCATCAATCATAAAGAAGGTCGAAGGAATTGGAATCACAGGTTATGAGTCATCTAGTTTAGAGAGTTTGGATGAGGAGCTTGGCATACCTGTTTTACGCACACCTGGTGCTAGGAAGGACAGATATGTGCCACCACATGCTAGAGTTACAGGTGTACAGAGTGACCCGCATGCATTGCGGAGATCCCAGAGAGTTAGATATCCAGTTGTTGACAGATTGACATATCGAGATTTTGCTGCTGCTGGCCCAGACATAGTAGTAGAACTAGAACTTGCTTGTTGTGACAAGTTCACAGGCACATCAACCTCAAGTGACTCAATGACTCCCTCATCTTTTGCTTTGTACCAACTAGCAAGCTCATCAAACACCACATCTCGTGAGATGACCACTTGTCTAGTTTGTGGATTATAACATTTGTATGCCTTACGATCCTGTGCATATCCCACAAATACACACTTTTCTGCCATAGGATCCAATCCAACTTCCTCCTTCTTTCATCAGGCACATGTACATAAGCTATGCATCCAAAAACTTTGAGGTGTCCAATATCTGGCCTGTAACCTGTAAGCCGCATCTCTGGCGTGCTTCCATGAATGGCTGTTGTAGGTGTTTTGTTCAATATATACACTGCAGTAGCACATGCTTCTGCCCAATAGTAATCTGGTATGCTCTTTTCATTGAGCATCGCCCTAGCCACTTCACATATGACTCTATTCTTTCTCTCAGCCACACCATTCTGCTGAGGTGTATACCTGCAAGTCAACTGCCTTCTTATTCCATGCTTCCTCAAGAAATGCTCAAAAGCCTTTGAGGTGTATTCACCACCTCCATCTGTTCTCAAACATTTAATCCAACAGCCATATTGCTTTTCTGCAAAAGCTTTGAAATCCATGAACTTTTCCAACACTTCACTCTTCTCTCTGAGAAAGTATATCCATGTCATCCTGCTGAAATCATCTATGAATGTCACATAGTATAAACTGCCTTTGATAGATGGGTTTTGTGCAGGACCCCATACATCACTATGTACGATCTCAAGTGGCCTGCTACTCATATTTCCTTCTCTAGGAAACCTCAACCTTGCCTGCTTTCCAAACTGAGACAGGCTTCACAAACATGCATATGTCCATCATATTTGAACCTAGGCAATCCACTGACAATGCCTCTTGTTTGCATGTTCTTTAATCTCTGTATATTGACATGCCCAATCCTCTTGTGCCACATATCAATGTCCTGTACCACATTCTTGCTTTTGGAGAACATGGCTGATTTTAGCTTAGGAATTCCAGCATCCAGCTTAAACAATCTGCCTTCTTTCTTGCCTTTAGCAATGACTCTACATCCATGTTTAAAATCCTTAACGAAGCAACCATGCTCGTTGAAACGAACCTGTAATCCCTATTCCACCATTTGACCAACTGAGGCCAAGCTCTTTGTGATAGAAGGCACATACAACACATCTGACATAGACTTTGTCTTACCATTGTGCATAACCAATGGTACACTTCCAACACATACAACACATCTGACATAGACTTTGTCTGACCATTGTGCATAACCAATGGTACACTTCCAACATGTGTAATGACATGCTGGGTATCATCACCTGTTTCCACATAGCCTTTCACATCCATAGGCTTCATATGCTCAAACCATTCACCATGACATGTCATATGGTTTGATGCTCCTGAGTCCATATACCATGTGTCATCATTCTCAGCATTTGTCGTCATAGAACCCACAACATGTTTCATGGCAAATAAATGATTTTTCCACCATGTTGTGCATAATTTCCACCATAATGACCACCACATTGTGCTCTACCCCCTCTCAAATCATTCTGTTTGCGGAAACAATCTCTTGCCATATGACCAAATTTGCCACAATAATGGCATTCCACATCTTGCATAGAATTTTGTTGACCTTGCCAACGTCTACCACGGGGATTACCTCTGCCTCTCTGAGGTGCATATCCACGACCACCTCGAGCACCATATGAAGGCTGAAAATTCTGTTGTTGTGGTGACCTGTCCTGCCATCCATGACCATTACCACCACGTCCACGTGATGCAAATCTCCCCCTGCCTCTAAAGCCTCTCTGCGAATAAAACACTTGATTTCTGCCATCATCAAATCTAGTAGATGCATCCAGAAATGAATCACTGAGCTTGATTTCCTCAACCAACAAGAGTGAAACCAACTCATCAAAGTCGGGTAGACCTATACTCCGAACAGAGATAGATGTATCAAAAGATTTGTATTCCTTGCCAAGACCACACAAGGTAATATCATCAGGCATGGGGGCATTTATTGTGGCCAATGCATCTGCAAACTTCTTGATTTCTTGCACATAATCATGTATGCTCCTTTTATTCCTTTTCACATTATGTATCTGCTGTCGCCACTGAGACTTGCAAGCACTCGTATCTGTATCAAACATCTTGACCAAAGTATCCCATGCATCTTTGGGATTCTCAGCATCCTGTATGTGTATGAGAATAGCATCAGAAATACATATAGACAGATAATGTAGCACTTTGAATGCTCTCTCTGACCATTGCTTATGAGCAATAAGTTGCTGCTGTGTAGGTTGTCGAGGTAGCTCAGGCTCTGGCTCAGCACCTGTAATGAGATTCCAAAATCCTTTTCCTTTCAAGAAACTTTTTATCCTATACTTCCATGCCTGGAAGTTCTTCCTATCTAGCTTTTCACCAACAATCTGTACTGGATTATCCGACATGTTTGCTTAATGTGCACCTTCTGCACTCTTCCAAATCTGTAACCGAGCCTTCCTCAGCTCAATCACACTCCAATGAGTGTTCCAGATACTCCAAGGTAGCCAGCAAACTCCAAATTTGATGTAGAAAAGCAACCTGTAATCATCCAAGATGAACTGTCTCACGCAGTCCGAGATACCCTGTTTTGGTGCACTTTCCAAGGCTCCAAATCACAATGTAGTGGTGCAATCAAGTATGGGCAGCTTGCGTTGACACCTAAACAACCTCAATGTAGAATATCAACACCATCTGACATGTGTACATATCAATTTTTGAAAACCCCTTTCTCTGTTTTGGAAAAAACTAGAAAAAACCAATAGAAAATTTGCTCTAATTTCTTCAATATTTATCCAAATTGAGCAACCATGCATTCAGTAGCTTAGCAATAGTGTCCATCAACTCCATGTAAGAGGAATTTATCCAATTGTATAAGACCAAAGATTAATTGCGCAATTAAAAATGCTCTGTTTCTCTGCAACCACAGTGGATAGCCTGTATTAATCAGCTCATTCCCAGCACAATTGATGATAATTTCTCAATCCAATCACATAGCCCTCTTCTCCAAAGTGTATAGCAACCAATTGCTAAAGCAAACTTGAATTATATCAAGCAACCAATGAGAATTTGATCTCCATCTGTCAAAGACTATGAAAAAAATCTCTGTTTCTGTAGTCCTGAATGCACCGCCTTCTATACAGTGATTTGGGAAGGTTTATAGTATTAATTGAAGATGGGTTTGAGTCCCCAACACACCTAGGCATATGTGCAATCCATCAATGGTTGGATTTTAGCAAAAAACTCACTCCAAATGCATCAATTTTGGGCTTCCTTCTCTCTGTTTTGTGAGAGCTCAAAAACCAGAGATTTTCATACATCCAAATGCTTCCAAAATGCTCCAAAATCACAATAGGGCTTGCATAGAAGTTGCCAATACATCTCTCATTGTCAGATACATGTTAGCTTTGCCAGATTTACATGTATTTCCACCATACATCAATGTTTCCAAGCTTTAATGGAAAGCTTTCAAAAACCAAAATTTTTCTTTGCTTTGATTTGCTCTATTTTGCTTTGCTTTTGCCTGTATCACCTGCAATCCGCTCAAGGATGTTTAGAAGACCTTACCCGGTAGGCCAAGCTCTCAGATCTGATAGTATTTGGTGTGCTCCAAGCTTCACAGCTCCAATGGCAAGCTTCACAGCTCCTCTTCACAGCTTCTCTTCACAGCTTCTTCTCCCTCTTCTCTTCACTCACTCATAAACCCTAATAAACAGCACAAGGCTCTGATACCATGTTGAAAGAACGGTAGAGGGGGAGGAGACACACACACAGGAGAAAACCCTAATGTATATTACAAACCCTAACCATAGAGGGAAGCCATGTCCACTCTCACACAAAGCATAATGCCATAATCCAAAATACACACAACACACTATGAGTTGTGTCCACACTCTACTAACCCTAGCTAATGTCCACACACTATGACCAGCTGGACACGCGATCATTTATGTCTCACACATGTTCCTACCTAACATGCCAGCACATAGCATAGCTGGCTCACACTGACATCGAGCTTGAATCTCAACATCCACAACATGCAACAATTGTAAAGGAGAAAATTGACAAACTCGTCGTTGTGGATTTCATCTACGAAATTGAGCACACCAATTGTCTATCACCAATCGTGATAGTTTCAAAGAAGAATGGAAAACTTAGGGTCTGTGTCGATCTCAAAAAGGTCAATGCAGCTAAGAGGAAGGACCATTACCCCCACTACCTTATATTGAATATGTATTGGAACAGGTAGCTAGTGAAGAAGCTTACAGCTTCTTAGATAGATTTTCAGGTTACAATCAGGTGTCTATAGCACCCAAAGACCATCAGATTTCCAGGTGTCTATAGCACCCAAAGATCATCATAAAATGGCTTTTAATGTAATGTGGGGGCCATATTCTTATAAGGTTATGCCTTTTGGCCCCACCAATGCCACAAACGTGGTTGGAGGTATTCATTGATGATCTGTGTGCACACTCATGATGGTTAGAATATCTGGCTTTTCTGAGAAAGGTGTTTGAGCGATGTCAATTATATCTAATATCCTTAAACCCTTTGAAATGCACTTAAACAAAAATACTTAGCTCCAAAAAAACCATATTGGGTGCAATCTTCCCCCCTCTTGTGCGTGGCCTCTTCCCACACAAGAGTATTTCTTTATTAGCTTTCCTTTTCACCAAAATTAGGCCATAGCCCCCAAAATACAAGATGTGCTTTTTAGAGAGCACGGCACTCTTCTTTAACAAAAATAGAGTGTCAAATTGGGACTAGGGTAAAGCCATAGGCTTTAATAAATTCCATATAAATAAATGTATCTTTCCTAAAGTTCAAAATGGAAAAATCATTTAATAAGATTACAAGCTACTATGCTTGCCAAAAATGAAATGTGATGATCCAAGACATTTCTTCCAAAGTAAACTCTTCAATTCCCATAGTCTTCATCACCTGAAAATATAAGCCCAATTAATTATTAAATTAATCCCACAAATATTAAACAGGCACAAATCATCACCAACTCATGACTACCAGGCGTAAGTACCCCAGGAATCACCCTGCCATACAAACCTAACTGAAATAATCATAGGTGGCCTCAAACATACGTCATATACCGCACGTATTAATATTTATAGTGGTGTCACCCACGATATTAACCTAGCCGGCATGACGCAAGAGTAATCTAGGCGTCCCCAAATTACTCAAGAGGGGATAAATAATATTTTTATAGAGGACTTAAAATATATTCTCATGACAGTAGGACAAACCAGAGTGCTGTTTCTGGTAAATTTGTGTGTTTGGCAAGATGTCAAATGATGGCATAAACCAGATTGTTGCTGAGAATATTGATAAGAACAACTTTCATGCTTGGAGGTTCAGATTGACAAATTTCCTGATGGGAAAGGGTTACTGGGACTACATAGAAGGTGAGCATGAAGAGGCATCGGAGATACCGGAGATCAATCCGACTGCTGCAGATGTGAAAGAGTTCAAGGATTGGAACCAAGGAGCTAGAAAAGTTATGTACTGGCTCTCTATCAGTATACAAGACACCATGATTGGGCACATACAGGACGCCAAGTCCTCCAAGGAGCCAGAAAAGTTATGTATTGGCTCTCTATCAGTATACAAGACACCATGATTGGGCACATACAGGATGCCAAGTCCTCCAAGGAAGCATGGGACACCTTGGTAAAACTTTATGAAACGAATACCAAGGCACGAAAGATACAGTTGAAGAATAAACTTCATACTGTGGAGAAAAAGAGTATGTCTGTGAATGACTATGCATTGAAGATCAAGGGTATTGTGGAATCCCTTGCATCTATTAGTGTTTTAGTAGATGATGTTGATAAGGTGGAAGTCTGTCTACGTGGTCTCAGGCCACAATACAAGGTGTTCAAGACGTCTATTCAGACTTGGGAAAACATTCCCAATTTCACAGATTTGGTGTCTATGTTGATTATAGAAGAGAAGAGCTTGGGTGAAGACCAACAGTCTTCACAAAACAAAAACAGTTCAAAACAACAAGCCTTCTACACAAGTTCAAGAAGAGGATGAGGTAGAGGAGGCCGTGGACGCGGCCAAGGAGGTGGTCAAACAGGTAATCAGAATTATGGCCAACAGCAGCAACAACAGTCCCAGAATTCACAACAACAACAACACGCAGGAGGAAGAGGCCATTTCAGAGGTAGGGGGAGTCAAAGAGGTCGTGAAAATTGGCAAAGATAGTATAATGATACACATGGATGCTTTTATTTTGGTAAGCCTGGACATGTGCAGGAAGATTGTTATAAGAAGCAGGCTGACATGCAAAATGGGAAATTGCAGCAAAACAACTATGCATCCTCAAGTAGAAACATAGAGGATAATGAAAGGTTGTTTGTTATGCAGCATGTCGTTAATGCCATGTCTGAAAATGTTGAAGCAGCATATAAAGATGATGTATGGTACGTTGATTCAGGTGCTTCGAACCACATGACAAGTCATGGGGAGTGGTTCAAGGAGATGAAAAATCTTGAAAGACCAGGTTTTGTGGAAACAGGGGATGACACTGCTCATCCAATTGCCCATGTTGGAGATGTGCCATTGTCTATGCAAGATGGCAAAGTGAAGTACCTTGCAGATGTACTTCATGTTCTGAACATAACAAATAATCTAGTTTCAGTTGGACAAATGATTGAGCAGGGTTTGCAGGTTCAGTTTAACCCTAATGGTTGTTATGTTGAAGACTTTAAAGACAAGTGCAGGTTGGTTGCAAAAGGCAATAGAGTGGGCAGAATGTTTACATTGAATGTAAACATGCTTGAAGTGAGTGCTGCGATGTTTGTAAATGGTTCAGGAATCGTTGTAGACATAGACATTTGGCATAAAAGAATTGGACATGTGAATGTGCAGAGAATGAAGTCTATGCAGACTAAAGGAATTGTGACAAGGCTACCAAAGTTTAAAGTTGAAGGTATGTAGAAAATATGTGAAGCATGCCAATTTGGAAAGCAAACAAACCATGTATTTCCACGTGACAGAAATGTGAGCAAAAATGCACTAGATGTTATGCATTTAGATGTATGGGGTCCTACGAAGACCATGTCTATGGGAGGCTGCAAGTATTATGTGACATTTATTGATGACCACACAAGGAAAGTGTGGGTATACTTCATGAAGGAGAAGGTGATGTGTTCACTCATTTTCAAAATTTCAGAGTTATGGTTAAAAAGCAAACAGGGAAATATGTAAAGTGCCTAAGGTTAGATGGAGGGGGACAGTACTTCTCCAATGAGTTCTTTGAATTTTTGAAGAAGAATGGTATTCGGAGACAGTTTACATGCAGATACACTTCGCAGCAAAATGGAGTTGCAGAGTGAAAAAATAGGCACATTGCTGAGATTGCGCGAGCATTTATGGGAGAGAAGAATATGCTATTGGGCTGAGGTGTTTCTACAGCAGTTTACATCATGAACAGGACTCCAACTGTAGCCATACAACTCCAACTGAAAAACTAAAGAACTCCCAATTTGGTTACTGTTTGCTCTACTAACCACTTGGTAGCATGGGAAACCGTGGAAGGCCCTTGAAAGGAAATGTGTGTTGGGAGAAAGCTATGGATGAGGAGATGGATGCACTATATGGAAATGAGACTTGGGATTTAGTGCAATTTCTTGAAGGCAAGAAAGCCATTGGATGCAAGTGGGTGTACAAAGTAAAACATAACAATGATGGAAGCATAAGTAGGTACAAGGCTAGATTGGTAGCCAAAGGATATGTGCAGACATATGGCATTGATTATGAGGAAACTTTCAGCCCAGTTGCCAAGATGGCAACATTGAGAGTTGTGATAGTAGTGGCTACGTCAAAGCAATGGTCTTTATATCAGATGGATGTAAAAAATGCATTCTTGCATGGGGATTTGCAGGAAGAGGTGTATATGTTGCAGCCACTTGGTTATGAGGATGTGAGTCACCCCGAGCATGTTTGCAAGTTGAGGAAAGCCTTGTATGTCTTAAAACAAGCACCAAGAGCATGGTCTGACAAGATTTTTGAATATCTTGTCACTATTGGCTTTCATGTAGCCAATGCAGATTTCTTGTTGTATGTGAGACACATTGATAGAGGGGTTGTTCTTGTTGTCATCTATGTAGATGAACTGATTATTACGGGGGACCATGATGCAGAGATCTTTGATGTAAAGATCTTGCTTAGACAGAAGTTTGAGATGAAGGATATGGGGGAGCTCAGATATTTCTTGGGCATTGAGGTGATTATGGTATTGGATTACTGTGCAGAGACAGTATGGCTTGGACATGTTGTCCAAGTATGGTATGACAGGCTGTAAGCCTATCTTAGTGCCATTGGATCAGAATGGCAAGTTGAGTGCAGATTTAGGAGAGATTTTGGAGGATCCTACTATGTATAGACGCATAGTAGGAAGCTTGATCTACATGATGATCAGCAGGCTAGATTTGAGCTATGCTATTGGGTTGGTGAGTCGATTTTATGCAGGTTCCTCGGAAGCCGCATTTGGATGCATTGAGACGCATACTGAGGTATGTGAGGTCTACTTTGCATTGTGGACTATTTTATGAAACTGGGACAGAGATCTGTGTACATGGGTACAAAGATGCTGATTGGGCTGGTAGTATCTCAGATAGAAGATCTACTAGTGGCTTCATGTTTTCTTTGGGGAGTGCTGCTATGACTTGGAGCAGCAAGAAGCAGCCTACGGTTGCTCTATCCAGTACACAGAGGCGGAGTTACAGAGGTGCTGCTATGGCAGCATGTGAGGTAGTTTGGTTGAGAAAGCTACTTGCAGATTTGGGTCTATCAGTGAATAGACAAGTCATTTTCTGTGACAACATTAGCAGTATACAATTGGCCAGGAACCTAGTTTTTCATGCTCACACAAAGCATATAGAGGTCCACTACCATTTTGTTAGAGAGAAGGTTTTGGCAGGAGACGTTGACCTTGTTTATGTCAGCACACAGGATCAGGTCGCTGACATCTTCACCAAAGCATTGGGTACAGAGAGAAGCTCCGCAGATTCAGGGCTTTGCTTGGTGTACATGAGATGGAGTTGAGTTCGAGGGGGAGTGTTGAGATATCGAACTCATCTAGTGAGGCGGTGGACACTGATGACCCGCTTGGGGGATAGTTCCCACACTTACACCACTGGCATGGTTGGTGAGATCATGGGTGATATATGCAGCCAGTGGGATGACAGGCTGTGTGACAGCCATTCTAGAGACTCGCATAGTTATAGCGCTAGCTCATTTAGTTGGGTTCACACTATAGAGAACCCTAGTATGTATTTGGTTGAGTACCCTTTCATGTGTGTACTCTTATCTTTGTATATGGTGTGTTGAGTGTTGTGTGAAGAAGAAGAAGATTTTCAGCCTCCTCTGACCTTGTGTGTTCTCTTTTAGGGTTTCGTGTGTGTGCGTGCTTGCAACAGCTCAAGCTCTCTTCTCCCCTGCATCTTTTCAAGGAGATTATGAGGTTATTCTTGATTTCAATGAACATTGTAGCATGCATTCTATTCTATTGAGAGAGAAAAAATACAATTGAACATTTAAAGATGTACATTTTATTCTAATCAATTGAAAAAGATTCCAATGTTACTCCACTATTCGTTAGGGACCATATATAGAGATATTAGTAATGACACGGTTTGTAGTGTACTCCTAGCTAAAATTCAAAAAACTCAGTTGTTGATATTTGACAATTCCTTTATTTTCAAGGACACAACTATACATTTTAGTTATAATTTGGACATTTGCCTCAATTTTAGTGCTAAAAAATCCAATTAAATATTTAAAGATGTACATTTTATTCTAATCAATTGAAAAAGATTGTTACTCCACTACTCGTTGGGCACCATAGATAGAGGCATTAGTAATGACATAGCTTTTGAATGCAAAATGTACTAAATGAAGAAAATATACAATAGAAAAACTTGAGTATAGGCTGAAAAGATGCAAGGAGGAAAAGAGCTTGAGCTCTTGCAAGCACATACACACTCACAAACCCTAGAAGAGAACACACAAGATGAGAGGCTAACAATTGTTCTGCTTCCACTTCACAACAAAAAGGGTTCTAATAAAAAATAAGGAAGATATAACATAAGTACTAAAGTACTATGTACATGTGGTCCATAATGTGAACACGCTAATTGGAGTGGGTAGGTGTGGACTAGTCAGTGTAGTCTAGAGCTCTATAGAATATATGGCAAAGATATGTCGGTGTGCCAGCTCTCGAACCTGCCAGTGATGGAAATGTCAAACGGTCAAACAAGCGCCTTGTGAGTGTCAGCTCATCTTGAGCTTAACATCTCAACACTCCCCCTCAAGATCAACTCCAGAGCTCGTGAACTCTAAGCATATATTTGAAATCTGTGGAGCTTCTTATCTCCTAAGGCCTTCGTGAAGATGTCAGCGACCTGATCCTATGTGCTATCGTAGGCCAAGTCGAATGCCACTTGCCAAGACTCTTTCCTTGATGAAGTGGTAGTGTACCTCAATGTGTTTTGTTCGCACATAAAAAATTGGGTTCTTGGCCAACTGTATACTGCTAAGATTGTCACAATATATGACAACCTTTCTCTCCACATGCAACCCCAAATCAACAAGTAGCTTGCATAACCAAGCTACCTCACACGCTGCCACCACAGCTCCTCTGTACTCGATAAGGCAGAGTACAGCTCCTCTGTACCTGAGCTGTACTCTGCCTCTGTACTCGATAAGGCAATTGTGGGCTACTTCTTTCTGCTCCATGTCACAACAACACTCCCCAATGAAAACATAAATCCATTGTGGTAGATCTCCTATATGAGATGCTACCTGCCCAATCTGCATCTGTGTACCTATATAGCTCCAATGATACACATGCTGCATAAAATAAATCATAATCAATAGTGCCCCACAAATACCGAAGTGTGTATCACACACTATCAAGATGTGGTTTACGCGAAACCTGCATAAACTGGATCTCTAAGCCAATAGTGTAACTCAAATATGGCTTGCTAATCATGACATAGATCAAACTCCCCACAATCTTCATGTATATAGTGGGCTCCTCCAACACATAACCTGCAATTGCACTGAGCTTGACATTTTGATCTAATGGCACTAAGATTGGCTTACAACCAGCCATCCCATACTTGGACAACATGTCCAATACATACTGTCTCTGTGACAATATGTCCAATACATACTGTCTCTATGATAGCCAAATACCATCAAGTGTGCGAATGACCTCAATGCCCAAAAAGTAGCGCAAATCTCTCAAATTCTTCATGTCAAACTTCCTTTTGAGAAGACTTTTCACATGATTAATCTCTTCCAAGTTGCCACCCCCAACAATAAGATCATCTACATAGATGGTGTGATAATCACAATACCACCCTTATCACTCTTGCGCACATACAAAGAGTGATCTGCATCTAACATATGAAAACCAATAGTGACAAGATGCTCAACAATCTTGTCATACTATGCTCGTGGAGCTTGCTTCAATCTCCATACAAGGCCTTATGAAGCTTACATACATACTCTGGGTGACTTGTATCCTCAAAACTAGGTGGTTGATCAACCCCATCATCATCTTTTTTAGCAGCATCAACCCGTACTCATTTCATCAAACACAACATCTCCACTTACCCTCAACTCACGTGTAGTAGGGTTATAGCATCTATATCCCTTTTTCTCAAGGGAGTATCCAATAAACACACATTTTTCAGCCTTTGGATCCAGCTTCGTACGCAACTCATTTGGCACATGCATATAGGCAATACATCCAAAAACTTTCAAGCAAGACAAATCAGGTTTCTTGCCACTGAATTTCTCCTTTGGTGTTACATCACGTATGGTTACAGTATGAGTCCTAGTTATGATATAAACTGTTGTAGAAACAGCTTCATCCCAATAGCTATGTGGCATATTCTTCTATGTCATCAATGCTCATGCTATCTCTGCAATGTGCTTGTTTTTCTGCTCAGCAACTCCATTTTGCTGCAGAGTGTATCTACATGTAAACTATCTCTAAATGCCATTCTTCCACGAAGAAATCAGGGAACTCATTGGAGAAGTACTCTCCCCCTCCATTTGACCTTAGGCACTTCACATGCTTCCCTATCTGCTTTTCAGCCAATCACTCTGAAATTTTCAGAATGAGTGATATAAACTGCTGTAGAAATAGTTTCAACCCAATAGCTATGTGGCACGTTCTTCTCTATCATTAATGCTCATGCTATCTCTGCAATGTGCTTGTTTTTTCGCTCAGCAACTCCATTTTGCTGCGGAGTGTATCTACATGTAAACTATCTCTGAATGCCATTCTTCTGCTAAGAAATCAAAGAACTCATTGGAGAAGTACTCTCCCCCTCCATCTGACCTTAGGCACTTCACATGCTTCCCTATCTTCTTTTTAGCCACCATCACTCTAAAATTTTCAAAATGAGTGAAAACTTCACTCTTCTCCTTCATGAAATACACCCATACTTTCCTCATGTGGTCATCAATGAATGTTACATAATACCTGGAGCCACCCATGGACGTAGTTTTTGCAGGACCCCATACATCTGAATTTACAAAATCTAGTACATTCCTGCTCACATTTTTGTCATGTGGAAATACATGCTTTGTCTGCTTTCCAAATTGACATGCTTCACATACTTTCTGTATACCATCAACCTTAAACTTAGGTAGCCTTGTGACAATTTATTTAGTCTACATTTCATTCTTTGCACATTTACATGCCCGGTTCTATTATGCCAAATGTCTGTATCTGCAACAACTCCTGATCCATTTGAAAACATTGCAACACTCACTTCAAGCATATTTACATTCAGTGTAAACATTCTGCCCACTCTGTTGCCTTTTTCAACCAACCTATACTTATCTTTAAAGTCTTCTACATAACAACCATCAGGGTTAAACCACACGTGCAAACCTTGTTCAATCATCTAGACAACAGAAACCAGATTCTTTGTAATGTTTGGAACATGTACATCTACAAGGTACTTCACCTTACCATCCTGCATAGACAAACTACATATCTCCAACATGGACAATTGGATGAGTAGTATCATCCCATGTTTTAACAAAACTTGGCTTTTCAGGATTTCTCATATACTTGAACCACTCGCCATGACTGGTCATGTGGTTCGAAGCACCTGAATCCACATACCATACATCCTCTTTGCATGCAGATACATCATTTTTCGACACAGCATTAAGCACATGTCGCATAACAAACAACCTTTCATTGTCCTCATTACTTTGGCTAGAGGATGCATAATAATTTTGCTACACTTTTCCACTTATCATCTCATTTTGCTTCTTATAGCAATCTACCTGCACATGCCCAAATTTGCAACAGTAAAAACAGCCACGTGTATCATTTTACTGCCTTTGCCAATTTCCATGACCTCTTTAACTCCTCCTGCCTCTAAACTAGCCACGTGTATCATTTTACTGCCTTTGCCAATTTCCATGACCTCTTTAACTCCTCCTGCCTCTAAACTAGCCTCTTCCACCTTTGCGTTGTTGTTGTGATTCATGGGACTGTCATAATTTTGATTATCTATTTGGCCACGGCCTCGGCCTCTACCTGTAGTTGTGTAGAAGACCTGTTACTCCGAACCACCTTTTTTGTGACGATTGAAACTCTTTTCTTCAATGATCAGCATTGATACCAAATCTGTAAAGTTGGAAAAGTTCTCCTGATTCTGAATAGATGTCTTGAATGCCTTGTATTATGGCCCGAGACCACGTAGACATACTTCCACCGTGTCATCATCATCAAAACAAAAACACCAATAGATGCAAGGGATTCCACAATGCCCTTGATCTTCAAAACATAATCATTCACAGACATGTTTTTCTTCTCTACAGTATGAAGCCCATTCTTCAACTGAATCTTTCGTGCCTTGGTGTTAATTTCATACAACTTCACCAAGGTGTCCCATGCCTCCTTGGGTGACTTGGCATCCTGTATATGCCCAATCATGGTGTGTACTAATAGAAAGTCAATACATGACTTTTCTT
This sequence comes from Cibotium barometz, assembly GCF_041138505.1. NCBI lineage: Eukaryota > Viridiplantae > Streptophyta > Polypodiopsida > Cyatheales > Cibotiaceae > Cibotium > Cibotium barometz. The sequence goes on from NC_141094.1 coordinate 41,463,856, forward strand.
GCTCCTTTGTATTCTTTTACATCTGGTGTGTATATGCCCAATCATGGTGTGTACTAATAGAAAGCCAATACATGACTTTTCTTGCTCCTTTATTCCAATCCCTGTATTCTTTTACATCTGTAGTAGTTGGATTAATCTTCGATATCTCTAGTGCCTCCTCATGTTCACCTTCAATGTAGTCCCAATAGCCTTTCCCCATTAGAAAATTTGTTAATCTAAACCTCCAAGCATGGAAGTTGTTCTTGTCAATCTTTTCTGCAATAATCTGGTTAATTCCGTCATTCGACATCTTGTCTGCAACACAAACTCACCAAAAACAACACTTTGTTTGACTTGCACAAACTATTGTATTCTCTGCAGAGCGGTACTATACCGCACCCAAACTATCACAACCAGTGGACCTCTTCACCATGTGTATGTATGCAAATTCACCCAATTCTCATATGGTCATGTAGGCGCCTATTGAGTGTCAGCTCATGTTGAGCTTGACATCTCAACATCATAGGCTATATTAGGTAGGTGTTATAATAACTAGTACCTTAAAAACCCAAGTTTGTAGTGTATCTCCCCTATCTAAAATTCAAAAAACTCAACAAAAATTTATATTTTCAAGGACACAATTATACATTTTAATTATAATCCGATTACCTAAATTCTAATGCTAAATCTCGCTTACTTTTGATTATCACATTTATTTTGATTGGTTGCTTTTTTTTTCAAAGCACTAGTTACTACAACATGTGAGGGACTAGAGGTGATGTTGAAGGTTTGGAAGGGAAAAGGGGAGGGGGGGGGAGGCAACACTTAGAGTAACCTTACATTTGGAAATCTGAACGCTTGCTTCTTCTTTTTTGTATAGCGGAAAATCTACTTCTCAAAAAGTGGAAAACCTTTACCTAGCCATCAAAGTGGCCTTTGAGATGATGAAAGCTAATAGATGTGCCTCTGGCAAAATAGCTTTGCTCCAAGATAAGCATGTGTAGCAAAATAAGGCCTGTATTAAGTGAAGTATGGGAAGCTAGAAACAAGATGGTACACACACGGACCCTTGAATAGGGTTGACCCAGGAGAGAATGTTAAGGCTAGCCTAATTAAAGCCTGTAAACTCATAACGATGAGTGGTAGGAAAACTAGGATTCAAGCAGCTAAGTTGGTACGTAGCAAACTGGAAACTATCTAGATGTAACCTAAGGGTGATGTATCAAAAAAAAATTGAACTAATATAAATCACTTTTGCATTAAAAAAATAAGGCCTGTATTTTTGCTGAGCACAGGGCTTATCTTAGCCCTTAGCCCTTGATGAAAATTGATTGGGGTTTTCCTTAGGTATGCATTAAAAAAAATTTGTATGCATTTGAGGGCCAAATGGCAAGTAACCACCAAGGTGTCGTTTGCTTGGCAAAAGTCTGTGGGCGAGGGGCCAAGGCTCAAGGACTTTTGAAGTTTGCACAATCTCGTGAGCCCCCCTGTCCGGACTCCGCTGTGCCAACGCCTCTTCATCAATGAGGTGGCCAAAAAAAGGCCGCCTAGCCGGGAAGCCGCACATGCTTTGGCGTGACCCCGCCACGTGGACTCCGGACTCTCCAGTCTGAAGCGGATTTGAAAATTATACTAAAGTATTGTTTTTTTTTTTGGTTTTGTTTTCGGTGGGCACTGGGAAGGGCCGGAGACCACAGATTTCTAGCACAACACTGTCTGGCCACCCCCCCGGCCCCGATCTTAACCACACTGTGCGACTTTGCCTCACACAAGGCGGGCGTGATGAAATCCGGTCCGGCCTCGTAACATTTGAAAATGCTTGGCCTTAAGAGAGTGCCATCGCATCGTGTGAGTGCCACTTGCTTCATTGGCGCCTTTGAAGAAAGGCACGAGAAGAAGGCTTTGGTGAAACAAGCTTTGAAAACATGAGAGCGCGGTACAGAAACAAACGGGAAAGAACGTTACTGCACATTGCCGACTTCAAGTCAAGTGCCTGCCCATTTCGGGCTCCGAAGAGCCTTTAAAGAAATGCACGAGGAAAAGATCTTTGCTGAAAAAGCATTTGAAAATGGAAGGTTTATTTTTAGAGCCCTTCTAACGGTAATTTGACCTGAGTATCATAGTAATACAAGTATAATAGAAGTATCATAGTAATACAAGTGTTGCTAGAGAAGTGTGGGGACAACACAGGCAGAAGTCACACTAGCTAAACTTTAGCACTCTCTAGTAGCTCTAGGTTGTAGGCATGTGAGAATCCTCCACGCATTGAATATGCGGGAATTTTATTAATATGAATACATCTTCTCTTTGCAAAAATAAATAAATAAATTGAAAGGCCACAAAAAGTGACCCTTGCACCTGAAGGGCACTCATTTAAAAAATATTAATTATTAATTAATATTAAATAATATAAAGTTTTTAAATATATACTCATTTTCAAAAGGGAAACCTGGAGGCCCATGGTTCTCCACATTAAAGGGGATACCTTAAGTAATAAGTTGCAAGTTAATGAAATCAAGGATTCAACTCTCCAACCCTCGGGGGGTTGCGCTACTAGAAAACCCTAAGTATTACGTGCGTTCAAGAGGCATTTAAAAACTAAAATTTTCTCCCCAATAAAACAACCCCTCTTTACAAACCCCTCCTGTTAATGTAATTGTATTAATTTTTCTCAATGTATCTAATTAAAAAACCCCTCCTGTTGAACTCACGTGGTACACTAATATTTTTTGAGTTGAACCCCCCGAGCTCCAACCACTCATTTGTCACCCATCTCGTTGCATGACAATAGTCAATTTTCCCCTTGTCCTCACACGGCTATAGGGCCCAATCCATTGCCCTCTCTGCAGAGACCGTCTACGTAATAATGGAGCAACAAGTTGGCCCCATCCACAGCCCCAAGCGAAGGAGAGTGGAGGAAGACAAGGCCCGAAGCTTCTACCTTACAGAGAAGGAGACACTGCAGCTGAAAGCAGCTCTCCTAAATAAGCATGGGGGAGTGAAAGCAGAGCTGGCTCCCAACATCACCCGCAACAGCAATGGAGCCGGTGGAGGAGAAATTGTAGAACGCAGAAATAGTAAGCTCTTTGTTTCCCTTGCTATAACTTTAGTTTAGGAATGGCAAAGAGTTTACCAGACCCATGTGGACCGAGAACTCCTGGTGCAGAGGTCCTAAAATCATGGATAAGAAACAATTAGTCCACCCGAGGCCTTGTCATTGATGAACACACCCAGTTTCTCCCAAATAATTACTTCTGCTTCTTATTTAAGGAAGAAGGCATGGCGCTTAATGTGCTAGGGGCCGGCCAATGGGTAATCAGAAATTCCCCTCTTTCCCTTTTCTCGTGGTCGCCTGATTTCTCCCTAGTTGGCGGTCCTAAACTGACCCTCTTCTTGAGCTACCAAACCTACCCTTGTAGCTACATCCTCTAATTAAACTGCTTCTCGAACCAATAGGTAGACTTCTTGGGGTCAAGGCTAACGTAGAACTTAACCCTAGATGGCACCCTCAAGCCCTCATAGAAATCAATCTAAGTAAGGAACTCTCGGAATCCGTTGTCATAGGCATTGGATCAAATGTCATCCTGGACCAACCACTCATCTTCAAAACTGTGGCGCCAACACATGCTTCCACTGTGGGTCGAAGGACCACGTCATTAGGAACTTCCCAATTAAATTTCTACCACATCAGTGCAAGCTCCTATCAATAAGGCGACTCCCAAAGAGGATAATCAGGGCTTCTAATAGGTGGGAAGGAAAGGAAAAATGCAAGGTCAAACCTAACCCTCTAGAAATCAGCCAAGAAAATCTAACCCTAATAGATTCTCTCCTCTTGGTGGATATTTCTGACCCTACTCAAACCATTTTAGATTCATCTAGTGATAAGGAGGATGAAGAAGTCCCAAACTCTCAGAGCCAAGGAAGTTACTTGGAGAAGGAGGTTAAAGAAATGGACTTCCAAGATGCATCCAAAATCAATCTTGACCCTGGCCCCTCTCAGGCTGAGGAAGAATCCCTCCTAGGAAGAAATAAAAAACTAGCCTCCCTGGGGGTAGTAAAGAGAATCATTTAGAATGTTGGACAATCGAAGGCTGAGTTAATAGCCCAAAAAAGAAGATAATCCCAAGTGGGAGGGATGACCTCCCCTCTCCCTACAAAGAAAATGCCTTAGGAATCGAAACCCCCCCCCAAAAAAAATAAATAAATAAACAATATGACAGATTTCAATAAAACCTTGCAAGTATATCCAAACAGCATAATTGGTGCAGCACTAACTATGCCCAAGGAGCTAGAGGTACTTCTGTAGGTCTTCACCACTCTTGGATGCCCTTTAATAAATTTCATGAAACTGATCCCCATAACTGATGGGTTGCTCTTCCATCTGGATCATCATGAGTTCAAGTTTATATTGGTCTTTGTTTATGCAATTGGTTCGATAGTCTCCAAAGCACAATTATGGGAATCTCTAATGCACTTTGTAGACCCCATCATCCGTATATGGGACTTCAACATGGTTGAATCCCCTCGGAATAGACTTTTAAGTCTAGGCCATACAATCAGAGGTGCTAAAAGAATTAGCTGGCTGGATTTGAAAGGATTACATGCCCTCCAAGTCCTGGCATGTGACCATGAATACCCTTGGGGAAATGGGAGACAAGGTAATCAACTGAGAAAGGCAAGGCTAGATAGATGCTACTCTTCTACAACCCATCAGCAATAGATTCCTTAACACCAAGGTGAAAGTACATGTCAATATAGCCCTATCGGACCATTATCCTATCCTCTACTCCTTTTCACAAGGGTCCCAAAAAGTCAGAGAAGGCTGGTTCCATACGGACTCCAAACTGTTTCAACTCCTGACTATTCATGCTGACCTCGAACTGATATGGTCAACTCACTTCAAAGCTTTTAGATCCCCCACTAAGGCTTGAGGACACTCGGTGAGAGATTCCCAAAAATTGCTTATAGGACATTAAAAAGGCAGTCACTAGAATCAGGATGGAGAGAGAAGAGCACTGAAATATATAGAGCTTCAGAATCTTGAATAAAAAATAAATCAAGGTAAAATCCATCTTCAAGATCACCTTAGCAAATTAAGGGAGGACTTTAAAAAGGGGACGAAATCCAATGTCAACACATTAGACTTTTCTTTAGAGAGTGGTGGGCTGGCAAGGTGGATTGACTATCAAAGAAGATGTTCTCCATCCTAAAAAAGAAGGCAGTGGCTAACCACGTCCCCATGCTAAGAAAGAACAGTGGCATGTGTGCAAAATCACTAGCAAAAATCTTGACACTATCAAGGACCACTTTTCTGTCATTTTTTAAACTTACAAAGGCATGCTAGAATAAAGAAGAATAGCTATGTGCACAATTATAGAATGCATAAAAAAAACAGTCCCTTAGAGTATTGTTGCAAGCACTCTAAAAACTAATCTTACATGCGGAGAGCTAGAGGAAGCCATTATGTCCATGAAGAATGGTAAAATCCCAGGCCTGGATTATTTAAATCATTTAAAGATTTCTTGCTAGTTTCTCTCCTTAAAGTCTAGAGAACGAATCAATAAGATTTGGGACCCTTCCCTTATGTATCAATGAAGGAGTTGTCAAACTTATCTAGAAAGAGAGGTTCTAAAGAGGAACTCTCTAATTGGTAGACCGATTCACCAAGATCTCTACAGCTTACAAAATATATGCTAAAACTTGAGCCAGTCGGCTCATGGGTCATCTAAAAGAGTGGATTAAACCAAAGCAGAAAGGTTTTATCAAAGGAAGGTATATTCTTGACGCCATTATTGCTCTTTTGGGAGGGAGTAGAACATGCTTAGCAAACTCAGCAAGACTTCAGCTTCTTCAAAATAGGCTGTGACAAAGCCTATGATAGGCTAGAATGGGACTTCATCCTCCAATCTCTTAAAGATATGGGATTGGGTCCCAACTTCAGGGGAAAATGGTGTAATTACTCTTTGGAAATGCTATGACAAGGGTAACAGTCAATGGAATTTTAACTAATTCCTTTAAGTTGACCCATTCCATTCATCAAGGATGCCCATTAGCTTCCCTTCTATTTGCAATTGATGTGGATGCACTAAGCTGGCTGGTCCAAAGTGCCATGGAAAAGGGACATATGCAAGGAATCCAACTCCTGAATGACAAGGGTCAAACTTGTCTTCAATAGTTTTTGTAGATGATACCAATGGCCCTATTCACAATGACCCCGGCTCAATCAAAACCTTTTGGGATTCCCTTCATGTCTTTTGTCTGGCTTCAGGGTCTGTTATAAATCATTCTAAAATGGGAATCATAACAATGCTTACAGATCCACCATAATGGGTGTTTAATCAAAGATGTAGACTTCCGAATGAGGGGAAAATTTTCAGACTTTTAGAAATGCTGATGCGATTTTGGGTTTCTATGCGCATCCATGATGGTGGCAATGGATCCTTGATAAAGTGCAAAATAAATTCAGATGGTGGGTAGGTATGTAGCACGACTTTGCAGGCATAATTCTAGTGCTTAAGAATATCCTTTTCCCGATCGCTATATATTTTCTATCTTGTTGTTGGCGCCCCTCAAATTCTAATTTAAAGCAATTAGAGAAGTTATGCACAGAAACTTTCTTTGGTATATCCTTTTCCCGATCGCTATATATTTTCTATCTTGTTGGCGCCCCTCAAATTCTAATTTAAAGCAATTAGAGAAGTTATGCACAGAAACTTTCTTTGGTCAGGAAATGCAGAGGAGATGAAAATCCCTAAAGTAGCTTGGAAGGTCTGTACTAAATCCAAACAACAGGGAGGACTAGGAATTCCCAATGTCTTGGATTTTGCGGATCGAATGGATAATTACAAGCTTCTTAGCACCTTAAGAAGACTAGGCCATCCTTCTTAAAAGAAATCTGGAAAAGTATAGTATTGCAAACTTCCCTCAGTGGAAGAAAATTCTAGAGATTTTCTTCAACACAGTCAAAATAAAACCGTAATGCAACCATCTAATCAAAGTAATGTGGCGATCATGGAACAGATGCAAATCAGAAATCCAGTTGCACAACAAATCAAAGAAACATGCCTATATTCTACATGTGGATTCGATCTGGTTCTCTGCTGTAGTAGCGTACAATATCCCTACATAGCTATATAAACATGCATTTTAACTCCACAAAAAGGGGATACAAACATGGTTCTCTACTGTAGTAGTGTACAATATCCCTACATAGCTATATAAACATACATTTAAAATCCACAAAAAGGGGATACAAACATGGGAGGATGTGTGGTGTAGAGACCAGGGTAGCTGGAAATCAGAACGAGAACTCTGCACATTGTAGAGACTGTCTGCAAGGTAGCTGACCTTCTACTGAGATTAAGGATAGATTACATTTATGGCTTGATGATAGAGTGGAACTTCTCCATCTTAAAGGACCTCTATCGCACACAAAGCCTTCTCTTGGAAATCCAAATGGAACCTTCTTCCAATTCCTACTCTTCCTTCTCAAGATCCCCCGCTACACTGCAAACTAAACAATAGGTGGAACTTGTTGTGGGACAGGAAAAAATGGGGGTTTAAATTCTCAAAAATATGGTGGCCCATCATCCCACCAAAGAAATCCTACCTACTATGGTTGATCATGCATAAAGCGCTTTGGACAAATGCAGGTGCACATAGTATTGGCTATGGAGATGGATTATGCCCAAGATGTAAAATTTACAAGGTTTTAAATTAAGGATATTTTTCGGTAAATAATCTTTGATAATTTAGGGCCCATGTTCTAAGAAAAATCGACATGACTTGGAAAATGCAAAATGTCTTGTTAGTGAGACATTTTCTTCTTTGTGGAGGGGGGTGAGTTCAAAGGAATCTCTCTCTCTCTCTCTCTCTCTCTCTCTCTCTCTCTCTCTCTCTCTCTCTCTCTCTCTCTCTCTCTCTTTGTGCAGCATAGAGAGGACAATGTGGGTGAGGAGGGGGGGAGTTGCATATAAACTGGGATGTCCCTCCATAGATGTGTGTGTGTGTGTGTGTGTGTGTGTGTGAGAGAGAGAGAGAGAGAGAGAGAGAGAGAGAGAGAGAGAGAGAGAGAGACAGAGAGAGAGAGCGGGGCATGGATCCACCCGAGTTAAAATATGGCTTTGGTCTAATAACCCTTAAGCAAGGGTTCCGAGGACAGTCTCAACGCGTAAAAACAAGTCTTATTTTCTCTTTTTGGGTAGTTCCGATAGTCTCCTATGATGTAATAACAAATCTTCTTCTTCTTCTTCTTCTTCTCTCTCTCTCTCTCTCTCTCTCTCTCTCTCTCTCTCTCTCTCTCTCTCTCTCTCTCTCTCTCTCTCTCTCTCTCTCTTTTATGAAGATGTTAATGAGTGAGGGAGGGAGGCTACTAATAACTAGATCTATATCCTCAAATCTTCGATTCACTACAACAAAGGAGACCTATTTGCCTCTCTCTACAACTCATGACAATGAGTGTGTGTGTTCGTGGTGTTCGGGGGGGTGGTGGATGCAGATATGTTTCTTTACTTGATTGCAATATGCAGATATGTTTCTCTATTGGGGGGGATACATGCATGTTTCTTGATTGACTTTAATAGAGGAATCTCTCTCTCTCTCTCTCTCTCTCTCTCTCTCTCTCTCTCTCTCTCTCTCTCTCTCTTTGTATTCATGTGTGTCTATATGCAAGCACGTGCACAACATAGGAGGACAATGTGCATGAGGATAGGACCTACATGCAAGAAAAAGGAGGACAATGTGCATTTTGGTGGGACCTACATGTAAAATAATCTCTCTCTATACATGTGTGTGTGTGTGTAGGGGGGTGTGTGTGTGGGGGGTGTGTGTACATGCATGTGCATACGCGTATGTGTGTGTCGGTGTGCATGTGTGTATGTGTGTGTGTGTGTGTGTGTATACATATATACATAAATATGTGTATATATATATACATACATACATATATACATATATGTATATGGGTGTGGGGTGTGTGTGTCTATGTGCATGTATGTATGTGTGTGTGTGCGTGCACGTGTGCATGTATTTGGGATCCAATAGGATTTGTGTGTGTGTGTGTGTGTGTGTGTGTGTGTGTGTGCATGGGCACATATTTTTCGATATCCAATACTTGATACGATCTCTATGTGTGTGTGTGTCCTTGATTACTCTTTTCAACACTACAGTGTTCAAAGCTTTCTTCTTATGTTATAATACATGGCTTGATTCTCTCTAGGGTTGCAAAAACTGATAGGGGTGAAATGAGAAGTGAGAAGCTTAAATCTTGTCTTTTCTCTTTGCTTTGGGGGTGTAATTTAGAGCCACGAGCTCTCATTTATTCTCTTTTGTTTCTTATTTCTTGCTTTCTCTCAAACATATGTTAGTATCTATACTAAATGTTTTCTTCTTCTTCTAGCCCGTTTTGTATATGCCCCTCATTGTAGACGTGAACCTGTAAAGGAATCTCCTTTCAATAAGTCTATTGCATCCACTATTATCCCCCAAGGAAGCACGAGATGAAGGTGCCTAAAATATGTAAGACTATTAGTGTCAATAATACTAACACAAACATTGGCTTTTCAAAGCCTATAAAACTGACTTTATTAGAATTGAGTGCCTAGAAGACATATTTGCACATAGAGAGGTGGAATATTTCCATTTCTTCACATGCATTTTTAAATGACTGTGGAGATTAGATTTTATGGTAAAGTTTTTTTTAAATATCACAGAGTGTGAGAGAATGTTTTTTAGACCTAGTCGATTGATCATCGAAATGAGCATACCCCCTTAGGAGTAGGCACTTCGATGTGTACACCAAGAACACATCAAGATTTTCAACACATTGTTTACATTATGTAGAACTTCCTACTTTGTTGCAAAATCTTTTTCACTTAGATGGATGTGCCACAATGATTGGGCATAAGAGGGGTGTGGCAACTCTTTTAAAGAAGGTAAACCCAATGGTAGCTTCTATTGTATAGCTCACAAGGCTAATTTATGTTCATCTGTAATGCTTCCAAAAAGTCTTATTATGCAAAGAGGATCGACAAAATGGTAAATATAATTGACAACACATTATTTCAATAATAACTTAAACAAGATGGATAAATGCAGGAAGACTTGGATTGTGATGTCACATATGCTTGCAAAGAGTCTATGATACTCGATGGTTGAGTCATCATATTGCAATAGGTAGACTATGCAAGTCTATTAATCTTGAAAGTGGATGATATATATGCTTATATGCCGACCTATGTTGCTTTGAATATGTGTGTGCATTCCATTTTCTTGCTGACATTCTTGGAAGGCTCACCTTATTGAGTCAAAGGTTTCAAAGGGATTATCTAGATTGTGAGAAACAAAATCCTCTCTATTTAAGATGAATTTCTTGGATGAGAGAGATATTTTTATTAATGCATCACCATTTGGGAACATGGGGATTTCCAAGTATCCAGATTATGGTCCAAAGTGTAGATTCTTGGATGAGAGAGATATTTTTATTAATGCATCACCATTTGGGAACATGGGGATTTCCAAGTATCCAGATTATGGTCCAAAGTGTAGATTCTTGTATGGTTTATGATCATCTTTAAGAGATGACATGTTGTTTGGTCAAAAGATCAAACGTGACATAGACGATGAAGACTAAGGGCAAGCCTTACAATCTCAATTTAGCTTCTCCGAGGTAATATGTGCTAACCTAGAGAAAAGGTTTGTGGATAATTTAGTACTAGGATGTATGAAAAGATATATGAAAATCATTGTGCCAGCTCAGCATTTAATATATAAAATATTGTTTAATGGTTTTGGAATCCAAGTGTGAGACCATTGCAAAGTTTAATAGAGTTTGAAAGATTGTGAATGCTCGATGCTTTCACCCTTTGATTGATGGTGGTGATAAATTGCAAGGAAATTTTTGGTGTTTAAGCATCAAGCTACAATTGAATGGGCCACATGAGCCTTATAGATGTCACTATTATCTTAGCAAGAAACGAAATTTGGAGAAAACATATCCAAATCTCTTATGCATATCTCAAATCGGTCTTGTACAATGTTGCAGTATTTGTCATGTGTGAAATGAAAAGATGCAGGGGAGAAGAGAGCTTGAGCTCTTGCAAGCACACACACACTCACAAAACCCTAAAAGAGAACACACAAGGTGAGAGGCTGAAAATCTTCTTCCTCTTCACACAACACTCAACACACCATATACAAAGATAAGAGTACACACAATATGAAAGGTACTCAACCAAATACATACTAGGGTTCTCTATAGTGTGAACCCAACTAAATGAGCTGGCGCTATAACTATGCCCGTCTCTAGAATGGCTGTCACACAGCCTCTCATCCCACTGGCCGCATATCACCCATGATCTCACCAACCATGCCAGTGGTGTAAGTGTGGGGCCTATCCCCAGGCAGGTCATCTCAGTGTCCACCGCCTCACTAGATGAGCTCGATATCTCAACATGAAAGAGGGTTCATGTTGTCAAACTGAGGTCGAACGAACCAAAAATCAAGACAAAGTGGCGAAATAGAATGGAAGAAACTAGCTTGGATGCATTGATGAAAATTGTATTGGAGGGGCTAGTTTGTGGAAGAATGATGCACAGAGAATAGGCATCTATTCTCTTCTTCTAGTGTTTCAATCTTCGTTTGAGAAAGATGTATTCTCTTATTGAGTTATTTTGTGCTTGGTTTTAGAAAGGCATAATTTCCTTTAATAATTTCTCGAATATTTATTCAAGGCTTTGTTTGTGACCTTTGCTAACACATTAATGTTTACTCCTCCTCAATTTGGCTATATGCAATGAAAATTGATAAAATGTATATAAGTGATAATGATTGATATTGTTAAAGCATTGTAATTTTTTTGGTAATGTTTCCACTAGAGTAACTTTGAGAGAGCATCATGACAAGTGGGAAAAAGCTTGGTGAGAACTTCATAAATAAGGATATTAGTCGGTTAATTATAACTCTAAAGGAGATGACTAGTTGAAAATGGACAATTCTAATCGTGGTGAGGTTACAAAGGAAATGTGTCTGTCTCATACAAAAATAGTTTTCCTAACTGGCATGTGATTTCAAAAACCCTCTCCCACCAACAATAATAACAATAAAATTATCTATAGAAAGAGAGCACATATGTTTACTTCTAGTCTGAGTTTATTTTCATGGCAGTCGAGGAGATCCTACGATGCGCGATGCTAGATGTGATTGCGCAACATTTCCACCCATTGATCCTAACACTACAACCCCGTGTGACTTAGTGCTAAGGGTGAGCATGCATGTGCTCACTCAAATATACAGCATGTACAAAAGGGTAGGTTTGAAAGGGGACTTGAACCTTCCATAGTTTGTGTTGGAACTTGGTGGGGAAGGACGTTGCCATTTAATGAAGTGGCGACGCCAGGCTTCTGGCCTAGAACGTCACTTGATCACTGTCGTGCGTTTTGCTGCTCCAAGTAGACTTTCTTTCTATTCGCTCGCCTCGAGTTTACATTACACACTACCGAAACTTTATCCGCTAGAGACGGTGATTGGCGTGCTGTATGCACTGGATGGTATGGGCTTCAACTCTAAGCCTTGCATTTTGGGCTTTGCATGGCTATGGCTGGTGGGCTTCTCTCTCCACCTTCTAACTCCTTGACGAGGATGGTGGTTGCCTCTCGTACTCACAAGAGTCCTTTCATGTCACTGCTCTTACCGCTTTTCCTCCTCTTCTTCTTCTTATTCAACAAATCTTATGTTAATGCGGATTTAGCTTCTGATGCATTGGCGCTCTTAGACTTCAAAAACAAGACCATAGGTGGTTCCAAAGCCCTTGCTTCCTGGAACACATCGTCTCTCTCCACCGTCTGCTCATCTTGGGAGGGGGTGATCTGCACAAATAATTCTCAGCCAAGGGTATCCTCCCTAAGGTTACCTGGTAAATCATTGTATGGACCCATTGCTGCTGGCACCTTAGGAAAGCTTCATGCTCTCGATACATTAAGCTTGAGATCGAACAGGCTCTCGGGCGGCTTCCCCTCAGATTTCTCCAACTTATCTTCTCTTAGAAAGCTTTATTTGGAGAGAAATGGCTTCTCCGGTTCTCTGCCTTCCAACTTCTCTTATTGGCCCCTCTTATCTCAGCTGGACTTATCGTTCAACAGCATCAACGGCTCTATCCCAGCTTCACTGGGAAACCTCACCCATCTCAAGTCTCTCTATTTACAGAACAACTCTCTATCTGGGGCAATCCCACCATTGGATATAGCTTCTTTGGAGAACTTTGATGTCTCCAACAATGAGCTGAATGGGTCTGTTCCAGAAACGCTCTCAAGGTTTTCTCCTAGCAGGTTTGCGGGTAACGTGAACCTATGCGGGTCACCATTGGGTGGATGCATTAGCGGTCCAATGCAAGCTTCACATAACAAGTCTAGGAAGCTCAGCACAAGGGCAATTGTGGGCATTGTGTGCGGAGCCGTTGCTTTGTTTCTACTACTCCTCTGTTTGCCGTGCATTTATCTTCTTTGCAGAAGGAGAGGGGAGCAAGGAAGGGGAAGTGTTAACTCAATTAGTGAAGGGGATACAAGAGAAGGGGCCACAGCTGCGTCTGATGAGACCAAGAGAGAGTCCTCTGCGGCTTCAACGATGGGAACCAAAGAGGCAGATGAGAGAAACAAGCTGGTGTTTATTGACAACAAGAAGCTCTTTGATTTAGAAGACCTGTTGAGAGCGTCTGCAGAGGTGCTGGGCAAGGGGACTCTTGGAACTGCCTACAAAGCTGTGCTTGAGGATGGGCTGATTGTGGCCGTGAAGCGGTTGCGTGAAGTTGAGGAGAAAAGGAGAGATGAGTACCGGCACTGCATAGAGATGATGGGCAGCCTCATGCACGAGAACCTTGTGCCCTTGAGAGCTCACTACTTTGACAAAGAGGAGAACTTGCTCGTATACGACTTCATGCAGAACGGCAGCTTATCGGCCTTGCTTCATGGTAAGTGGTAGGCTGCTGTTGCTGATCTTATCGTACTTCGTTTCGCGTCTAGTTTCATTTCCATCTGCTATATTTGTGAGAGTCGATTACCACCAGCGGGCCTTTATCAGTCACGTTGAGATTAGCATTAATCCGCGCGGTCACTTGAGATTAGGATTAATCTGTTTAATTTGGATGTGGGCAGGCAGCAGAGGAGGAGGAGGCTACAACCCCCTGGACTGGGACGCAAGGGTAAGGATAGCGCTGACGGCAGCAAGGGGGCTGGCCTACCTGCACAGCCGTCAATTCGTGCACGGAAACGTCAAGTCATCTAACGTGCTGCTCAAGAGCAACTTGGAGGCCTGCTTTGTGGACTACGGCCTCGCCCAAATGGTCTCATTTACACCAGGCTCTCACAAGTCAGCAGGCTACCAGGCTCCCGAGGTCACAGACCCCAGGAGGGTCACGGAGAAGGGGGACGTTTTCAGCTTTGGGGTGCTCCTTCTAGAGCTTCTTACAGGGAAGCCCCCCCTTGTTAATACTCATACAGCATTACCATCATCATCATCTGCTGCTGCTGCTGTTACTCCTATCAGCAATAATGAAAATGCAGTTGATTTGCCCAGATGGGTGCAATCTGTGGTGAGAGAGGAGTGGACTGCTGAAGTTTTTGATCCTCTGCTGTTGCAATCCAGCCATGGTATCAATGAAGAGGAGATGGTTCAGCTCCTGCAAGTGGCCATACCGTGTGTTGCCCCTTCCCCCGACCAGAGACCATCCATGGCCGAGGCCGTCCGAATGATTGAGAACCTTCGCAAGATGACCGATGATGACAAGTCCTCCGATTCCTACACTGAGCAGTATCCGGGAAGAAGCACCGTTGAAAATCCATGACAGTTTGGTCTCTTTACATGCCAAAAACCCTCCAATGTTCATCCACAAACCAAAAACTCTCCGGTGTCTCATCCCAACACTGTATGTCTAAGTACATCTTAAGCAATCCCTTTCTAGAATGTGCAATCAACGGTCAATGTGACACAATCTCTGTGTCTAAGTCTAAGTACCTCTTCAGTAACCCCTCTCTAGAATGTGCAATCAACGGTCAATGTGACACAATCTCTATGTACTCTATAAGGATCTAATCATGTTAAAACTAGTGTTGGCAGAAAACATTTTTCCCAACAATTCAAAAAACCTTCAACCTCAAATTTTTGTAGGTTTTTTTCTAA
Source organism: Cibotium barometz (assembly GCF_041138505.1). Classification (NCBI taxonomy): domain Eukaryota; kingdom Viridiplantae; phylum Streptophyta; class Polypodiopsida; order Cyatheales; family Cibotiaceae; genus Cibotium; species Cibotium barometz. Next base: position 41,479,003 of record NC_141094.1, read on the forward strand.
ATTTTAAAGGTTTTTTTAGCAAAATTATAACTAAAATCCCTTTAAATTTGTAGGTTTTTGTGAATTGTTATTTTGAAATTTGAAAGTTATTTTTCAAAATTTGCCATTCACCTAACACTAAACCTCGATTTTTCGTGAACACTGGTTAAAACACCTGCAAAGTAAACCGCTGCTTCCAATAGTGTATAGTGGAAGTCCCACCCATCCAACAATGCCATCACCACTTTGTCGAGAGGACCCCAAATGATTGTGATCTCTATATATGTGCTTTATGTTTTTTCCCTTTCTTGATTCCTTGTGAAGGACCCATTTTTGAAAATCTACCCTAATTGGGACTCTTACTCTTGAGAACATTTACTTATCATCTCGCAGGGATTTTGAAATGACTTCTTTAGTGTGCTATACGCATTACTGTGGATGTATGGAAAGAGATTTACCTCCAAGGTTTTGTGGATGTATGGAAAGAGATTTGCTTCTAAGGTTTTCGTAGCGTAACAATGTTCGTATGCAAAAAATAAGCCCCCCTTTAGTTAACTTCCTCCTTTTTTTGCCCTAACAATAAAAGTAGTTTTAAAATAGTCTTGACTCTTGAGCCCTAGATAATGAACAATTAACCTTTTTGAACACCCTCTAAAATTTGGGAGTACTGGAGTTTTCTTCCCATCCCCTACTTTCTTTTCTCCCTTTTGTCAATTCATTTAAATAGCTTCTACTTGGCCCTTTATACAATAATGCAAATATGAGGCTAGTTTTATAGGTCTACTTTCTTACAACATTTTCATGCATAAGAAAGGCTAAGAATATGGAGGTTAATATATCACTTTAGATGTATGTAAATATGAGCTACCCAACACCCAATACCAACATGACAAAGCAAACCCTCAAATCTGAAGGGTAAGAAGAGGGCCCCAAATTTCATTTGAAGGGCTCATATGAAACTTGCATTTTCTCATAAAGAAATTAGAAATGAGGACTACTAAGTTTCCCCCAAGATTATTTTTGAGGGCAATTTTCTCATAAAGAAATTAGAAATGAGGACTACTAAGTTTCCCCCAAGATTATTTTTGAGGGCAATTTTCTCATAAAGAAATTAGAAATGAGGACTACTAAGTTTCCCCCAAGATTATTTTTGAGGGCAATTTTATTCCACCCTTCTTCTGAAGACTTATGGCAACCTTCAAATTCTCGGCCTACTAAAGCATTGTATTATTTTCTTACACCAACCCAAGATTAAAAAATCAAGTGTTTTGTGTATTGAGACAAGAAACTCCATCTTGTGCTCATATCATGCACCATAATTAGCATTTTAAAGAAAAGTAGTTTTGCAAATTGCATGCTTCTTAGTGCAATGGCATGGTTACTAAAGTTATGGATGCAAGCATGCTAAAAAATGGGACGTCGTGCTCTCAAGCATTAGTTTACTCTCGTGCATGGTGGCTCATGCATTTGATAAACTTTAGTGTAGCCCACCGTAGCGCATAATTAAAATTGAGATGATTCCAACCGTGGTCTCTCTAGCCCCCTTTTTTCTTGCATCTATACTATCTCTTACATGACTTGTGCCGCCATCTACGTGTCAACTTCTTTTGCGCATGCGCCGCTTTCTCTTCTCTGGGGGCCACCATGTCCACGCCACCTCTTACATGCTCTGCTAGACTGCCACCACGTCCACGCCGCCCCTATTCGATGTTGGGCGGTCGATTGCAGAGGTTGCAGGTGTTGCAGCTCCCAGGTTGTAGGTCGCTGCTCCTATTCGACTTCATGGTGTTTTGGTACTCTCCCCTCCATGCCTCC